>NC_083437.1:44357954-44694620 GCF_020745735.1 Hemiscyllium ocellatum | reverse complement strand
TCCCCAATGTCGGACAGGATAGTAGGTTGTGAAGAGGACCTAAGGAGGCTAAAAGGGATATTGACAGGTTAAGTGAGTGGGCAAAGATCTGTCATATGGAATAAAATATAGAAAAATGTGAAATTGTCCATTTCAACAAAAAGAATGAACAAGTTGTATATTATGCTTCATATTATAACTCCTAGATAATGGACAGACTTTGGGATTGAGGAGATGAGTTACTCACTGCAGGATTCCTAGCTTGTGACTTGCACTTGTAGCTAATGTATTTATACAGCTGGTCCACTTTTGGAAATGTATCACTGTTCTTCCACTGTCACTGGAAAAAGCCTGGAATTCACTTCTCTGATAGTATTGTGGGTGGCCCAATAGCCAAAGGACTGCAACGGTTTAAGAAAGTGATTCCATCACCTACTCAAGGGGCATGAGGGAGGAGCAATAAATCTTGACTTCACCAGTGCCACCCACATTCTGCAGAAATGAGCTGACAATCACAGTATTGTTTGTGGGATCTTGCTGTGCACAAGTTGGTTGATGCGCTTCCTACAAAACCTTAAAGATTACCTCATTGTGAGTAGTATACTTTGAGAGGTCCAATCTTTGTGAAAGGCCACCAGGGAAATGCAAGTCTCGGGGTTAAACTCAAGACCATACTCCCATTGACATAATCCCTTGTTTCTGGTCAAGCAATCCTTACCCATCCAGCAACCTTCAAAAATTCTATCATCACCCAGGACTGATAACGTCTATCTGCTCCTTCTGCTCCCCCAGTAAGACATTGGGAACTGGTGTCTAGCCCACGATGCTCACTCGCCACTTTCCTTATATAAGGAGGTTATGATGTTATGGGACAAATTTAGCAATGACACAGAAGCATTTGTAATTGATTTGCATATGTTATTGACTGGGATGAAAGCTAACTTCAGGGACACTAATAACAGATTGGAGTTCTGGGTTGCCTCTGATATAGTGGGCTATTTTATGTTAAAGAATTCCAGTGAAGTTGCTTGCATTGATCTTGTAGCTAATTTCCTACTTCATTTTCCAAAGCCTTTCTGTTCTGACTCACCACAGCTCATGGTATCCATGAATGTGGCCAATTGTTGCATCTGCTTATGGTCATACCAAGTGACTATTCTTGTGCATATCCCACAAAATGCCAATGGGGGGAATAATTCAAGTATTCTGTTATCTAACATCACCTTCCCTTCCCCACCACAAGCCCTGAACAGAGTATTCTGGAAAGTTTATCATCTGCACTCCTTGCTGTATGTTTCCTACATTTCTCTCCTCTGAAACTCAGCTCCCTCTCTCCTATTGCCCCAGCGCTGATTGACCTCTCAGTCAAGCAATGTCTGGATTTAAAAATTCTCATCTTCATTTGTGATTAGGAGCAGTGATGGTGTAGTGGTATTATTGCCAGGCAGTTAATCCAGATAACATTCTGGAGACCCAGTTTTGAATCTTGTCACAAAGAGTGAAATTTGAATTAAAAGAAAATCTGGAATTTAAAGTCTCATGATGACCATAAAACCATTGCTAACTGTTGGGGAAAACCCATCTGCTTCCCTAACATCCACTAGGGAAGGAAATCTGCCATCCTTATCTGATCTGACCTGCATGTGCCTCCAGACCCACAGTGATATGGATGACTTTTAACTGCCCTCTGGGCAATTAGGGATGGGCAATAAATGCCCAGCCTCCCCCAGTGATGCCCACACCCTGTGAATGAATAAAAAACCCTCCAGAACTTCAATCCTCCTGATCACTGCTTATCGCCTCCAGCCTCACAATCCCCCCAAAGCTATCCGTGCATCTCTAATTCCCTCCCTTCTCCACCTCTGCAATGTCTCCCTAAACCTTACTACCCCTCATTTTCCTTTGAAAAACATACTTCATTGACCAAGGATTTCACTGTCTAATCTAATAGCCCCTTACGTTGCTCGGTATTACGGTTTGCTTTATAACGTGTCTGTGATGAGCCTTGGGAGATTTCATTATGTCAAAGATATTTTATAAAAGAAAATTGCTGTTAAATAGTTACAGGGCGGAATGAACAAAATGCTGGAAGCCTCATAAAGTATGTTCGTGCCTATATTAGGGATGGAAGGATGGGGTCACAAGACTGGGCAGGCATTCCCTGTCTATCCAAACACAGGAAAAGGTGTGGCTTCACATAATTATCAGGATGTTCCAACATGAATCACCGACATGAGGGAAGCTATGATAATGGGTGACTATATAATGTGTGATTAGGCACAGGGAAGCTGATCATTTTTCCAGTTTAGGACAGTTCCACAGAAATATGTCTGTAAGTGAGTGAGCTCTCACAGCACGGAGTTCCCAGGATGACCCTTAACCCCCCATTTCCTCTTAACACAGCAGCTACAGACATTGGCTTGGTATTCAATGATTCACCACTTCTTTTGAGGTATTTCATAAGTAATGAGAACATAGTGTTTTTAAAGGAATTTACAGACTGCAGTAGTTTACCCCTGAACTGCTCCAAATTTCCAATTAAAAAACACCAATTCTGGGAATTTGAAGGCAGACAGTTGGAATCAGCTGGGAGTTTTGTTAAGGAACATGCTCAAAAACAGGCATTAACACTGGAATCTCTGGAAGACCTGGCTGTCTCGGGTAAGAGGCTGCAACCAAACAGAACTTATAATAAGCTTTGCTGCAGGGACTGTTTAACTTTATTTGGAAATAAAGTCAACCCTGGGACATACTGAAAAGCCATGGGAAGGTGGGGCTCTGTGATAATTGACATGTTGGACATCCAATCGCAGGAGTGTTGGGGAGGGGCAGTTGAAGGATGTGTCCAACCAGAGTTGGCAACTCCATTGATCATTTACAAAGTGACTCAGCAATAGAGAAGAGAAAGTTCGTGACAATTCCCTTGATGATGGCACGGAGTGGATTGAGGAGGAGCTAAGGTCCCCTGAGTGTGATGTGATGTGAAGGCTGTTCAAAGGAAAAAGGAATTACATTTCATACAGATTCCCCCTCCACCAGTCTCAGTTCATATTTGACTAAAGGTCCGGTTTCTGCAGGAGTGTGGGATACTGCACCTCAGCAGCTATAGGAGATGGTTGAGCTTGTGGGCCATGGGCCGTCAGTTTGATCGGGGGGCAATGATAGCCGCGCCTCTGGCCTGGGTATCCTGTTGGGAGGAGGCAACTTCACCATCTCTGAGGTTAAGGAGGTGGTGGGTGGGCGCCTCCTCGTCACTGACGTTATGTACAGGAATGCTCCCCTGAGACTGATCAATGTGTACGCCCCAGTGGGTAAAAGTGAACGGTTGGCCGTCCCGCAGCAGCTTCCACTGTTGCTGGCTACATCCAGGCTGGTCATTCTGGCCGGAGACTTCAACTGTATCATTGATGCAGATGGATGAGCCGGCGAGGGGGACAGTAAACTGGACGCCATGTCCAGAGCCCTGATGGACACGGTAAAAGATGCCAAGCTGCACGACGTCTTCAGCACCCCTGCAGACGGAGCACAGCGTAGATACACCTGGTCACGGGCAGACGGGTCTATCCGCTCAGGGCTTTCTTCTCTGACCACTGCCTCCTGCTGGCCGACTGTCACCTACAGGACGAGCAGTGGGCTTGTAAGGGAACATGGAAGCTGAACACAAAGCTGTTGACCTCGGGAGACATCGAGGAGCTCAAGAGGGACTACACAGGTTGGAGAACCGTGAAGCCCCTCTTTGAGTCCCAGCGGACTGGTAGGAAACAGTAAAAGAGAACATCAAGAGGTTCTTCATCCTCAAGGGTGTTCAGGAGGCGAGAGAGAGGCGGGGAAAACTGTCCCAGCTCCAGGAAAGTATGCAGAACATAATGTTGCAGACGATGGGGGTTGATGTCACGGAGGACCTCAAGGAGGTGAAGGGCCAGCAAGCCTCGCTCTTTGCCTCTGAGGCCTCCAAGATAATCTTCTGGTCCAGGGTCCGCTCGGTGGAGCAGGACGAGACGTGCTCACGTTTCTTCTTCCAGAAGGTGCACAAAGAGAGCTCCGTGCTCAGCAGCCTGAAGGAAGAAGACGGCTCGACAACGTCCTCTCAGGCTGACGTCATGAGGATCAGTAAATCCTTCTATGCCAGTCTGTATGACTCGAAGCCAACTGACAGCGCGGCCTCCCAGTCGTTCCTGTCCTCTATCACGGAGATCTTAGACAACAGAACACGCGAGAGGCTGGACCAGCCGCTATCTCTGGATGAGCTGACCAAGGCCCTCAAGTCCTTCGAAAAGAATGAAACTCCCGGAAGCAATGGCTTACCGGTCAAGCTCTATTCTGCTCTGTGGGACTTGATTGGCCAGGACCTGCTGGAGGTGTATCTCAGTATGCTTCAGGCGGGTACCATGAGCGAATCCATGAGGAAAGGCATCATCACACTCATCTACAAGCGGAAGGGGGAGAGGGAGGAACTCAAAAATTGGAGACCGATCACACTGTTGAATGCGAATTACAAAATTCTGTCAAAGGTAATCGCCAACCGGGTCAGGTCTGCTCTGGGGTCGGTGATTCACCCTGACCAAACCTGTGCTGTGCCGGGCAGGAAGATCACTGAGAGTCTCGCATTCCTCAGGGATACGATTGCCTACGTGCAGGACAGAGGGTTGGACGCCTGCCTGATCATCCTGGATCAGGAGAAAGCCTTTGACAGGATATCACACAGGTATATGAGAGATGTTCTCTCCAAAATGGGCTTTGGGGAGAGAATCTGCAATTGGATCAGACTGCTCTACACCAACATTGTCAGTGCAGTCTCAATCAATGGGTGGGAATCAGATAGCTTCCCAGTCAGATCTGGAGTCAGGCAGGGCTGCCCTCTCTCTCCTGCCTTGTTTGTGTGCTGCATAGAGCCATTTGCCGAGTCCATCAGGAAGGATGCGAGCCTGACAGGGGTGACTATTCCTGGCAGCGGGGGCCTGCAAGTTAAGGCCTCCATGTACATGGATGGCGTCGCCGTTTTCTGCTCAGATCCGCTGTCCGTGCACAGACTCATGTGCATTTGTGACCAGTTCGAACGGGCCTCAGGGGCCAAGGTAAACCGAGGCAAGAGCGAGGCCATGCTCTTCGGGAACTGGGCTGACCAATCCTCGATCCCCTTCACTGTCAGGACCGACCACCTGAAGGTGCTGGGTATTTGGTTCGGGGGGGCTGGGGTGTGCGCCAAGTCTTGGGAGGAGCGTATCAGTAAAGTGAGGCAGAAACTGGGCAGGTGGAAGCTACAGTCGCTCTCCATCGCGGGAAAAAACCTGGTCATCAGGTGTGAGGCACTGTCATTGTTGTTATACATGGCACAGGTCTGGCCTATTCCCAGAACCTGTGCCGCTGCAGTCACCCGGGCCATCTTCCAGTTTATATGGAGATCAAAGATGGACCGGGTCCGAAGGGACTCGCTGTACAAAGATCTGGGCAACGGGGGAAAAAAATACACCCAATGCCACCCTCACCCTGATGGCCACCTTTGTGTGTGGCTGCATCAAGCTGTGCATGGATCCCCGGTACGCAAACACCAAGTGTCACTACGTACTGAGGTTCTACCTGTCCCCGGTGTTGCGAAGGATGGGCCTGGCCTCGCTGCCGCGGAACGCTCCGAGTAGTTGGACCGTTCCGTACCACCTGTCCTTCGTGGAGAAGTTTATGAAGAAAAACACCTTTGACCACAAGTCCATCAGGAAGTGGTCAGCACGTAGTGTCCTCGAGACCCTTCGGGAAAAGGAGAGGGCAGATCCTATCGAGCAGTTCCCTGAGCAGACTGTCAAAGCCATCTGGCAGAATGCCTCATCGCCAGAACTTTCCAACAAGCACCAAGACATGGCTTGGCTGGTGGTGAGAAGGGCTCTGCCTGTGAGATCCTTTATGCACGCCCGGATTCTCAGCCGCAACGCACGCTGCCCTCGAAGCGGCTGTGGGGGGGGACGAGACTGTCACACACCTCCTTCTGGAATGTGCCTATGCAGAGGAAGTCTGGAGAGGAATACAGTGGTGTTTGTCGAGGTTTGTCCCGAGCAGCGCCGTGATGCGGGACTCTGTGCTGTACGGCCTGTTCTCCGGGACGCACACCGAGACGAACATCAACTGCACCTGGAGGATCATCAACTCGGTGAAGGACACTCTCTGGGCGGTCTGAAACCTGTTGATCTTCCAGCTGAAGGAGTTGACCCCGACTGAGCATTGCAGACTGGCACATTCCAAGTTGCAGAACTACGTGTTGAGGGACGCGCTGAAGCTTGGGGCAGTGCCGCCAAGGCGCGGTGGGGAAAGACCACCGTGTAACACCTGCCTGTCTAAGAAGAACAGGGGGCCCATGCAGTCGTTTGGGCTCTGCTGATGCCTCAGTTAAAAATGTAATCATACCGATCTGTAAATAGGAGTGATTACTCTGTTTCGGTATGCAAAGAAATGGAATGTTTACCTATGTACGGCATGTCCAGTTGTATAGATCAAAGTATTTATGAATAAAGTATATCTTTGAAATTTAAAAAAATGTTCATATTTGACTAAAGGTGAAACCTAGGACGTTTCAGCTATTTATTTGTCAGGATACCAAGCCATTTGCCAAAATAGAAACAGGACTGTCCCAGGGAAACTGAGATGCCCAGTTAGTCACCCTGAATACCACCAACATTCTATGTAGGAGAGTCGGGGAAGATGGGGACATTGTAATATGTCATCAATCCCATAATCTAGCCTTGGTGGCGGAGGTTTGGTTAGCTTGGCTGGCTGTTTTGACATGCAGAGTGATACCAACAGTGTGGGTTCAATTCCCACACCAGCTGAAGTTACTCCTCAGGACTCTTATTCTCAACCTCTGTCCTTGCTTGAGGCGTAGTGACCCTCAGGTTAAACTACCACCAGTCCTCTCTCTCTATGACAGGACAGCCCTGTTGTAAGACTATATTGACTTTGCCTAATCTCACTGGGTCCCAGCCTAATGCTGTTTTGGCCCAATGGATTCAAATACCACTGCTATGGAATTTAAGAATTAGTTAATAAAATCTGGAATTGGAAGATAATGGCAACTATGATATTGATTTTGTAAAAGCCCATCTTATCTGTCATCCCTACACTTGGAATGGCACAGTGGCTCAGTGGTTAGCACTGCTGCCTCACAGCACCAGGGACCCGGGTTCAATTCCAGCTTTGGGTGACAGACTGTGTGGAGTTTGCACATTATCCCTTGTTTGTGCGGGTTTTCTCCGGGTGCTCCAGCTCCCGAAGGGCTGGTTTTCATACTGTAGGGATTCTATGATACATGTGACTCCAGGCCCACAGTAAAGCCATTGACTTTTACCTGAAATGGTTGAGCAAGACACTCAGTTCAAGGGTAATTGATGAGAATTCCTACAGTGTGGAAACAGGTCCTTCGGCCCAACAAGTCCACACTGAACCTCCAAAGGGTTACCCACCCAGACCCATTCCCCTAGCGTGGTATCCTATATTTACCCCTGACTAATGCACCTAATCTGCAGATCCCTGAACTCATAACAGCACACAAACCAACAGCCACCCTCAGACAACAACTCACCAGGACAAAGGACCCGATTCCCAGCATGAGCAAAACCAATGTAGTGTACAAAATCCCATGCAAGGACTGCACAAAACACTACATAGGGCAAACAGGAAGACAGCTAACAACCCGCATCCACGAACACCAACTGGCCACAAAACGACATGACCAGCTATCCCTAGTAGCCACACACGCAGATGACAAGCAACATGAATTCGACTGGGACAACACTACTATTATAGGACAAGCCAAACAGAGAACAGCCAGGGAATTCCTAGAGGCATGGCACTCATCCACAGATTCAATCAATAAGCACATCGACCTGGACCCAATATACCGACCACTGCAGCGGACAGCTGGAACTGACAACCGGAAGCAGCAGAGACAAACCACTACAAATGCCAATGGAAACATCACAGAAGCACTTCACAGGAGGCTCCCAAGCACTGAGGATGTCACCTAGACAGGGGACGAAACGTCTGCAACACAAATTCCCAGCTCGGCGAACAGAACCACAACAGATCCCTGAACACTCTGGGCAAGTTAGCGTGCCCAATCCACCTCACCTGCACATTTTTGGACTGTGGGAGGAAACTGGAGTACCCAGAGGAAACCCACACAGACACGGGGAGAATATGCAAACTCCACACAGACTGTCACCCCAGGCTGGAATCAAACCCAGCTCCCTCATGCTGTGAGGCAGCAGTGCTAACCACTGAGCCACCGTGCCACCCATTATGGATGGGCAACAAATACATGAATTAAAATATCATAAACACAACAAGGGAGGTAATGGCCTATTGGGATTATCACTGGGCTGTGAATCCAGAGACGCAGGTAATGTTCTGGGGACCCAGGGTTCCCACTATGGTGAAATTTGAATTCAATGAAAAAAATCTGGAATTAAGAGTCTAGAGATGACCATGGCTAATGATGACCATGAATCCATTATCAATTGTTGGCAAAAAATCCATCTGGTTCACTAATGTCCTTCAGGGAAGGAAGCTGCCATCCTTACCTGGCATGACCTACATGTGACTCCAGAAACACAGCAACATGATTGACTCTTAACTGCCCTCTGGGTAATTAGGGACAGCCAGTGATGCCCTCATCCCGTGAAAAAGCAAAAAAAATGTCTTCCATGGCAAATGGAGCAACAAGATCTCTCTCTACCTGTACTTTGTTGGTAAATGCAGCAACAGCAACAACAACTGGCATTTAGATTAGATTAGATTACTTACAGTGTGGAAACAGGCCCTTCGGCCCAACCAGTCCACACCGACCCGCCAAAGCGCAACCCACCCATCCCCCTACATTTACCTCTTACCTAACACTACGGGCAATTTAGCATGGCCAATTCACCTGACCCGCACATCTTTGGACTGTGGGAAGTAGCAGCTTTAGCATGATAAAACATTCTCAGGCACTTCCTGGTTATAAGACAAAAATTTGACATCAAGCCACATAAAATATTAAGACATGACCAAAAGTAAAAGATGGGCCTATAATCAAAGGATACTTCTACTCTGTCAGTATGTGGTGCAATAGCTGACCTCAGCAAGTGTGAGACTAGGGAGATGTGGGAGCACTGTTATAATTGGCCTCAGCACCTTCGAGCCAGGAGAGGAGTAAGGTTCTTGCTGCAGGTTCTTCAGTGCAGATTGTTATTTATGATTCATAATGGAAATGTGTTTCACAAATGATGGGCAAAGCCTCAGCAACAATTCCCCCCAGCGTGAAAAATCTCAGTAATTTTCATGATGTTACTGATAGCTGGAGAATGCTCACTTGGGTAAAACACACGTCTACCATGTCCCAATGTGGAGTCATGAGGGGAGAAGGAGCTGGTGAAATTTGAGGGACTGAGGGGGATTAATCTGATTGAACCATCCTGTGTGAGATCAAATAGCCCTATCACTAACTGACCGCATACTCCCATTTTCTCACATCCCAATATTTCCAGTTAATGAGGGCTCCAATGGTATCATCATCTAAATGCTGGACTTTGGTTCTTTACAACAGCCTTAACTTCATCATTTACAAAAATATACTCAAATGCAGCATGGCACTAAATTCTAATGGTTTCAGGTACATCATTTAGTTATAACTCAGGGTATATTTGGGAAGAGAATTCCCATTCCACATTTCAGTTCCCATTTTGGAGTCTGTTGGATCTGAGTAGTTCCCTCTTTTAATGGGACATTGATAGTTGGCAGAGAGTTAAAGAAAAGATGATGGGATAACTCGAGGGCTTGGAGTTCTTGGCTGGAGGGTAAATAAACAGAACTGAATTTGTTTACTTTGGAGGGAAGAAGATTAAGCAGCGGCTTGATTTAATCTTTAAATTGATGTGAGTCCTGGTTAATCTAAATGCAGGACTAACGGTGGGATTGCAGAGTGAGGTGATGTGAAATGTCAGGAGAAAATGGAGAACAAAAATGTTCCCTTCCTCCATAAGGATTTGCCCAGCCAAAGCTGGAAATGTGTCTAAGTTTTCGATGGGTTTTGTTATAAGCCCAAATTTTGTAGTGATAAAGATGGGCATAAATAATCAAACACTTTCCAGAATACAATGATTCATATTCTATTGGGCTGTGTGGACTACTGGACTGTCGTTCAACTTGGACCATAACCTTAATATAAAATATAAGGTTCTACAGATACTGGCTTCTAGTTACGTTGGAGCTGGCTGTTAACAGTATCTCTCTCCATGAATGCTCCCAGACTTGCTGAGTTTCTTCAGCAATTTCTGTTTACATTTTGAATTGATATGGTACAGTTTTGTTTATCAACTTGAGGTCACAGAAGGTATCAGAATGCTGTCTTTGTGGATGGTTATTGTCCCTGTCTCTGGAAACAGGGAGTCAACTAACGTGATATCACCATAGCTTGCTGTCTCTCATTAGAAGGAGAGAGAGAGAGAGAGAGAGAGAGAGCTGATGGCAAGTTTAACTTGAGGGTCACCACACCTCAGGTAAAGGCAGAGACTTCATGGTGATCTCAAACAGTCCTGGAACTGAACCAACACTGTTGGCATTGCCCTCGGCCAGCTGCCCAGCTGACTGAACTAAATGTACCTCAGGGTCTCACTGCACTCCTGTTGTACAGAGAAGAGTCTCAATGAACTGCCTGGAGTTTTGTTCTGGGTCTGAGCTCTCCTTAACACAAATACATCACTTTCTTTTATTCTCATGAATATAACCCAGTAAATATCATTGAGCATCTTCCGATAATGAGGACAGCTGAGAAGATCATCGGGGTCTCTCTTCCCTCCATTACTGACACTTACACCACACACTGCATCCGAAAGGCTAAGAGCATTGTGGAAGACCCCTCACTCAAACTCTTCTCCCTCCTACCACTTCATACCACCCTATGTATTCTCAATTAGATTACTTACAGTGTGGAAACAGGCCCTTCGGCCCAACAAGTCCACACTGACCCGCCGAAGCGCAACCCACCCATACCCCTTACCTAACACTATGGGCAATTTAGCTTGGCCAATTCACCTGACCCGCACATCTTTGGGGAGTAGTTTGTGCTGTCCACGTAGCACCCTCAGTCCTGGAGGAACACTGTCTGGTTTTTACTGTATCAGTTTGTATATGGGAGAAATAAAAGCTCCTCTCCTCTCTCTCGCTATCATGCCCAATGCCTCTGAGGCATCAGTACAGAAAGCTTCCTCACAGCCAGCAGGCTCCTTTAGCAGCACACTTATTTGTTACCTCGGCATTCGATTATTCCACCTCCCCATAGCCTACATAAACTAACTCCTCCGAAACTCAGCTGGCTTATCTCCCATCACCCCTGTCTTCACTGACCCACACAGATCCCTACTTTGGCAGCACCTCAGTTTTCAATGTTCATCGATAATTACAGGTGCCTGTTTGACCCCAATCTGTGTAACCCCCTCCAGCCCCACCCAACTCCGGGTTCCTCCAGTTCCGCCCAATTTTTATCATTCCACCTTCGGAGTCCAGGCTTTCCAATAGTTCAAGCTCCAAGCTCCAGGATTCCCTTCCTAAACTTTTCCACCTTTCCACTCCCCTCTCCTCCTCTAAAAGCTCCACCTGAACCAAACTTTTGAACAACTCTCTCTTTATGTGGCACACACTGTTAATCTGTGTTTGATGATTGCTCCTGCAAAATGCCTTGGAACATCCTGCCATGTTAAGGCACTGTATAAATGCAATGTTGTTGTAGCTTCTTTGCCTGCCTGTGAATAGACTGAAAAACCTCCCGTTAGAGGGTCAGTATGGGCTCAAATGGGCAAGTGGACTTTCTTCAAACAGCAGGGATTTTATGAAGATTCTATGATGATATTTTCTAATCAGAGACATTATGATAGCCCTCTGGCACAGGTGGGAGTTGAACCTGGGCCTCCTGGCTCAGAGACACACCCACTACACCACAAGGGCTCTTTAAAACCTGTCACTGCACTTTCATTTGAAACCTGTTTCACCTGCCCAGGTAAACATTGGTGTGTATCTATCTGCCTCGTCACGTCACGTACAGTGGTTTGTTATCAGTTGGGATGGGAAATGGAAACAAAGGAACATGGTTATAAAGTAGAACAAAATGTTCTGCTATGGGAAACAACCGAAAATGGAAATCTGAATGGTTCCTCTGTTGGCCTGGCCCAGGAACTTGCAAGGCAATAGTTGTGGCCAGATAGGGGCTGGGTTTAACTAACACACGATCAAACAGGGTAGGAATTAACTCCAGGATTCCCCGACACTGAAACCATTCTCCGCATTCACACAATCAATAGGGAGGGTTATCTAAACCAGGTGGATGTCAATTCTGACCATACTGAGTGGGAACTGATTTGTCCTCACCCATATGTTTGAGGATTTCAATCCATTAAAATCCTTTTTAATCCGATTTTGAGCTCCTTATTTGAGACCAGTTATCTGTTCAGTTAAACAAATAAACAGGAGGATTTCATAATCTACTTTACTATAATTAATGTCTGCTGTCTTTGTTATGGCCCTAAATATAATTAAAAGGCGCAACTTTGAGTGAATTTTGGTCCTTTTTATAAGTACATCATACTCCAACAATGGACAAGACAATGGATCACTGACACAGACACAGTGTTTGAAGACGATGTTGCTGCGTATCAGCGCAATGTCAAACTTGTATCTTGGCAACCAGATAGCACTCATTATGCATTTGTTCCATTTACAATAAAGTTCTCACCTGACCATTTGCTGCAGAACTGATTACATTCTTCCTGCTTCAAAGGCCCTTTTCAACACAACTAACGAGGTTTCAAAGTTTACTTTCTTCCTTTTGAATCCCCAGGCCTCTGACACATTTTTACTCAATTCCCTAACCCCAGAGAAGTTTTATAAAAGAAAAGTATCAGTTAATTCTTTACACACTTCCAATAATCATTTAAAGAACAGCAGGAATTGTTGCTATGCTCCAAGGGGAAGGTAACAGACAAACCTTGAAAGATATTGACTTGACACAGAACTTGAACAGATTCAAAACAATAAGAGTTGCTATAGTTACTTGCGGTTATGCAGACTTGTAACTTTAGCAGGTCACTTACAAGATCAACAAGTATCTTTTACACACATTTTTCTAATACCAATGGCCATTGATATGTGAGACTTCTGGAAACAACAATTCCTGCAGCTTCCTTGACAAACTGATGGCAGGTTAAGAATGAGCCATGGCCTGTTCCTGTAGAGTGCTGCTTCTGAAGTCTGTTTCACATGCACAAGGTCCCTGGTTTGAAATTAGATATCATTTCGGTTGTGAGGATGGATGGAAGAATTTGGGACTGTTCTCCTCAGAAAGAAGACTGAGAGAAGGTTTGATTGAGGCTTTCAAAACACAGGGGTGGGGCAGGACAGAGGAAGAATATAAGAGCTTGAAGCAGGAGTAGACCATCTGATCACAGCTGACCACCACAGGCAAGCTGTCAATGTGTCCGCACGAATAAGGTGCTGCAAGTCTGTTAGCTTGGGCCGAGGTGAAAAGCACAGGAAGGGAAGGGAATGCAAACCAGAAAAGGCAGAGATTCCAGAAGCATCGAATATCTTACCCAGTTTTGTCAAATTTCTCACCATGTCCCACATTGTTCAGGGGCTGGGGAGCTTCTGTCCCATGTCCTTCTAAACATAAAGTTAGAACATAAACTAAAGGTAGAGTTATATGTTATACAGTAACAACCTCCGAAACCCACTTCAATCAGTGCCCACAACTTGCAGTACAATAGTGTCACAGAATAAAAAATGCAGACTGGGTATGAACCTGGTCTTCAAAGATTTACAAGGATGTTCCCAGGGTTGGAAGGTTTGAGTTATAGGGAGAGGCTGAACAGGCTGGGGCTGTTTTCCCTGGAGCATTTGAGGCTGAGGGGTGACCTTATAGAAGTTGATAAAATCATGAGGGGCATAGATAGGATAAATAGGTACAGTATTTTCTCTGGGGTGTCCAAGGGCATAGGTTTAAGGTGAGAAGAGAAAGATTTAAAAAGAAGCTGAGGAGCAACTTTTTTATGCAGAGGGTGGTGTGTGTGTGAATGAACTACCAGAGGAAGTGGTGGAGGCTGGTACAATTACAACATTTAAAAGGCATCTGGATGGTATACGAATAGGAAGGGTTTCGGGGAAAATGGGCCGAATGCTGGCAAATGGGACTAGATTAGTTGAGATAGCTGGTCAGCATGGATGAGTTGGACCGAAGGGTCTGTTTCCGTGCTGTATATCGCTACGACTCTATGCAACAAAGTCAAGCAGCTATTTCTTTAATGCGTCTTCATAACTGTCAGAGATTCATTTCACTCAGAATAAAAAATACTTTTTTAAAAATGCATGGGGAGTTTTAATTCAGAAATCTTGACACTTGTAAAGTGAGGTTCTTTAACTTGTAAATATATGTGTCTCAATACGTTTTTTAATTTACCAAATGGAAAGTTTAATCTCACTCATTGTGGCTAGTATCGTCCCAGTTTTGGAAAGTTATTAGTTCTTTTCCAAAGTCTGAAAGGGTTTCTTAATGGTTTCCTTCACATATTTACAATTTTCTTCGAAGTAACCTGTTTCCTAACTTCAAGGTCAAAAAGATATTTTACTTCAGAGTAAAATGTTCCAGTGAAGCTTATTTTAGTCTCGTAATTGTTGCAGAAAGGTATTGACAGAAATGTTATGCCGACACACACACACACAGACACAGACACACACACACACAGACACACACACACACACAGACACACACACACACACAGACACACACACACACACACAGACACACACACACACACAGACACACACACACACACAGACACAGACCTGTTTATGGGAAACATTTTTGCTGAAATGATGGAGTGTGCAGTGATGAATAATTTCATAATTTATGTAAATATTTCATAATAATACAATTTCAAGTTACACAATGCATTGTAATATGTCAAAGAAGACAGTGTTAGTTAGTCTTCATGTCCGGGTCACAATCTGTACTCAGAACAAGATCAGCAAAGAGCTGTAAAGAGTCCTCGATGACATTGTTATCCCAACCACCGCCCTGAGTTGTGTTACACCGTACCACTCGGTGGTTCCAGATTTGATTCTCTGTGAGAATGACAATAGCAACCAGGGAACTAACAATTAGATTTGGGACAAGGTAAACAAGGATAGGCACAGCTCCAACACCTGTTCTGATGCCCCAGTGGCTGGGAGTGTGGAGACCGGATGGCGACAGGATTAGTATGAGCTGCAGTGTTTCACAGGGGGTTGGCTGGTCCCTGATTAGTGGACCATCAACATTCAGGACTGGACTGTCCTTTAGTTTTCTATCATAATGGTGACAGGATAGGTGAGAGCTTTGGGAATCAACCACAGAAATCTATTACAAACATACAAGTTAGGAGCAGGAGGACATTATTCATTCAGTTAGGTCATGGCAGATCTGATTGTGCTCACATCTCTGCATTCCCACCTTGTTTCCTTCAGCTCCCAATGTCCCGGCTCCATTTTCTATCTCCTGTCCCAGGCCCAGATCAAGGGATAACTGGCAACAGGTCACTGTCCACCTACTGCAAATTGACAATAGCCCAATTGCCTTCCTGGTCACGGCTCATAACCCCAGAGATCAGAATTGTCCTGAAGCAGCAATAGAACAGACCCTTCACTCAACAAAAGACCAAAGAATTGCAGATGCTAAAAATCAGAAACTAAAGCAGAAAGTGCTGAAGAAACTCAGCAGGTCCAGCAGCATCTGTGTTGAAAGAAACAGAGTTAACATGTCAGGTTCACTGACCATCCCTCAGTTGAAGATGTTTTATGATCACGAGTTTTGAGAAGTTTTGTAGCTCCAGTTGGGTTCTGGATGTAGGTTTGCTCACTGAGCTGGAAGGTTCATTCCCAGACATTTCATCACCATACCAGGTAGCATCTTCAGTGAGTTTCCAGATGAAGCACTGCTGATTATTCCTGCTTTCTATTTATATGTTTAGAATTCTTTGGGTTGGTGATGTCATTTCCTGTGGTGATATCATTTCCTGTGATGATATCATTTCCTGTTAATTTTCTCACGGGGTGGTAAACAGGGTCCAAGTCAATGTGTTTGTAAATAGAGACACGCATGAGAATTCCTAGAAGCATGGCATTTAAACCAGAACTCTATCAACAAACACATCAAGTTAGACCCTATCTACCACCCCCTGAGAAAAAGAACAGGAAATGAAATCACCATGGGAAATGACATCACCACCGGAAGTGACATCATCCACCCAAAGAAACCCAAACATATAAATAGAAAGCAGGAATAATCAGCAGTGCTTTGTCTGGGGGCTCACTGAAGATGTTCCCTGGTATGGTGATGAAACATCTGAAAATGAGCCTTCCAGCTCAGTGAGTAAATCCAGATCCATGTTTTATGATTGCCATTACTGAGACAATCTTTATATTCCAGATATATTGCTTTGAATTTAAACTTCATTAACGGTTATGGCAAGATTTGAATCCATGATGCTTCTGCACTAAGCTGGATGTCTGGACTATTTAACCCAATGATATTTTCACCATGTCACCGCCAAGTCTACACATTGTCTAACACTGAAAAGGTCTGTACAGATTAATGTGTTTAATTACCAGTGACCATAATTCTATTTGTTTTAAAATAGTGATGGAAAAGATAGACCAGATCTAAAAGTTGAAGTTCTAAATTGGAGAAAGGCCAATTTTGATGGTATTAGGCAAGAACTTTTGAAAGCTGATTGGGGGCAGATGTTTGCAGGTAAAGGGATGGCTGGAAAATGGGAAGCCTTCAGAAATGAGATAACAAGAATCCAGAGAAAGTACATTCCTGTCAGGATGAAAGGGAAGGCTGGTAAGTATAGGGAATGCTGGATGGCTAAAGAAATTGAGGGTTTGGTTAAGAAAAAGAAGGAAGCATATGTCAGGTATAGACAGGATAGATCGAGGGAATCCTTAGGAGAGTATAAAGGCAGTAGGAGTATACTGGAGGGAAATCAGGAGGGCAAAACGGGGACATGAGATTAGATCAGATTAGCTTTGGCAAATAGAATTAAGGAGAATCCAAAGGGTTTTTACAAATACATTATTGACAAAAGTGTAACTAGGGAGAGAATAGGGCCCCTCAAAGATCAGCAAGGCGGCCTTTGTGTGGAGCCACAGAAAATGGGGGAGATACTAAATGAATATTTTGCATCAGTATTTACTGCGGAAAAGGATATGGAAGATATAGACTGTAGGGAAATAGATGGTGACATCTTGCCAAATGTCCATATTACAGAGATGGAAGTGCTGGATGTCTTGAAATGGTTAAAACTGGATAAATCCCCAGAACCTGATCAGGTGTACCCAAGAACTCCGTGGGAAGCTAGAGAAGTGATTGCTGGGCCTCTTGCTGAGATATTTGTATCATCGATAATCACAGGTGAGGTGCTGGAAGACTGGAGGTTGGCAAACGTGGTGCCACTGTTTAAGAAGGGCAGTAAAGACAAGCCAGGGAACTATAGACCAGTGAGCCTGACCTCGGTGGTGGGCAAATTGTTGGAGGGAATCCTGAGGGACAGGATGTACATGTATTTGGAAAGGCAAGGACTGATTCTGGATAGTCAACATGGCTTTGTGCGTGGGAAATCATGTCTCACGAACTTGATTGAGTTGTTTGAAGAAGTAACAAAGGGGATTGATGAGGGCAGAGCGGTTGATGTGATCTATATGGACTTCAGTAAGGCGTTCGACATACAGGGAGAACTAGCCATTTGGATACAGAACTGGCTCAAAGGTAGAAGACAGAGGGTGGTGGTGGAGGGTTGCTTTTCAGACTGGAGGCCTGTGACCAGTGGAGTACCACAAGGATCGGTGCTGGGCCTTCTACATTTTGTCATTTACATAAATGATTTGGATGTGAGTACAAGAGGTACAGTTAGTAAGTTTGCAGGTGACACCAAAATTGGAGGTGAAGTGGACAGCGAAGAGGGTTACTTCAGATTATAACAGGAAATGGACCAGATGGGCCGATGGGCTGGGAAGTGGCAGATGGAGTTGAATTTAGATAAATGTAAGGTGCTGCATTTTGGGATAGCAAATCTTAGCAGGACTTATACACTTAATGGTAAGGTCCTAGGGAGTGTTCCTGAACAAAGAGACCTTGGAGTGCAGGTTCATAGCTCCTTGAAAGTGGAGTCACAGGTAGATAGGATAGTGAAGAAGGCATTTGGTATGCTTTCCTTTATTGGTCAGAATATTGAGTACAGGAGTTGGGAGGTCATGTTGCAGCTGTACAGGACATTGGTTAGGCCACTGTTGGAATATTGCATGCAATTCTGGTCTCCTTCCTATCGGAAAGATGTTGTGAAACTTGAAAGGTTTCAGAAAAGATTTACAAGGATGTTGCCAGGGTTGGAGGATCTGAGGTACAGGGAAAGGCTGAATAGGCTGGGGCTGTTTTCCCTGGAGTGTCGGAGGCTGAGGAGTGACCTTATAGAGGTTTACAAAATTGAGGGGTATGGATAGGATAAATAGACAAAGTATTTTCCCTGGGATTGGGGAGTCCAGAACTAGAGGGCATAGGTTTAGGATGAGAGGGGAAAGATGTAAAAGAGATCTAAGGGGCAACTTTTTCACGCAGAGGGTGGTATGTGTATGGAATGAGCTGCCAGAGGAAGTGGTGGAGGCTGGTACAATTGCAGCATTGAAGAGGCATTTGGATGGGTATATGAGTAGGAAGGGTTTGGAGGGATATGGGCCGGGTGCTGGCAGGTGGGACGAGATTGGGTTGGGATGTCTGGTCAGCATGGACGGGTTGGACCGAAGGGTCTCTTTCCATGCTGTACATCTCAATGACTCTATGACTCTATTATGTGTGAAGGAGAAAGTAAGGACTATGGATTGCTGGAAATAAGGTCAAAAATGTGGCATTGGAAAAGCACAGCAGGTCAGGCATCATCAGAGGAGCAGGGGAGTTGATATTTCGGGCATAAGCTCTTCATCAGGAATTCCTTGGATGCTGTCTGACCTGCTTTAATTTTTCAGTGCCACACTTTTGACTTCATTATGTGTGAACAGGTTCGGGCTGTTGTGCCTTGAATGTAATGAAATTCCCCCAGAAACTCACTTTAAAAATATTTCTACAACTTAGTGACATAATCCTGAAAATCCAGGGGAAGCCATTTTGTTGGTGCATGATTCTTAATGAACTGATGTGAAAACAAAATAAATTTGAGTGGACCCACTGACCCACCCAAAACAAAGAAGAGGGCCAATAGCAGCTAAGCATCACTTTCAGATAATCCAGAAATCCAAACATGTTCCTGGTTCACAGCAAATCCTGACTCCTACCTCAGCCTGACACTGACATGGATTCATTTTTAACATAATCAGCTCAGAGTCTAAATCAAATGAAATCATTTGTCATTTCCAACTGCTGGAAGAAGACTGAATTTGACAGCATTTTCTCATCTGGAATGAACCTTTAGGATTAGATCCAGGTTTTGGGAAACAGATGTTAGCCTCGTTTGACCAAGGTATTGTGGGAATGGAGATCAGCATCTTTCTCAAAACTGTTGTCCCTTTCGGTACTGTCAACAATAACCAACAAAACTGCATGAAGAAGCTAATGAGAGGTCAGAGGTATATGTAACCATGGTTTCCTACGTGTTAACATTGTTTTTGAATAGTGGAAACATTTCAAACTCAAACAGTTCTGCATTCTCCCAGAGCAACCCATGATCCAGTGAGCTAACTCCAGGGACACTGGTTCTAGGCCATCCTGCCAGTTTGGTAACATGGTGGGGCAAGGGCAGGGTGGAATTAGTGCCAGTCCTCACTATTTACAGAGGAAGCTTTCTGATTGGCTGGAAGGCAGTGTGGGTGGTCAATTGGCAACTGCATGAGTGAGGAAGGAGGTGGGACTCAGTGAATAGAGACTTGACAGTGATTGGATGGGAGAGAGAGGGCGGCACTAGGACCTGGGTATCCCCTCACTTTGCAGTTGCCAACCTGGAGGTCCACCTTTTTTAAAATTCATTCACAGGATGAAGGTGCCATTGGCTGGTCCAGTATTTATAACTCATCCCTAATGAGGTTAAGAGTCCACTGCATCGCTGTGGGTCTAGAATCACCCATGGGCCAGCCCAGGTAAGGATGGCAGATTCATTCCCTGAAGGACATTCGTGGAGCAGATGGGTTTTTCCAGCATTTGGCAATGGATTTATTGTCCCTTGTTGAGACCCTTAACTTCAGATATATATTGAATTCATAATTCCACCGTCGGCCATGGCAGGCTTTGAACCTGGGTCCCAGGATTCAGAGTCCAGTGATAATACCAATAGGCGATGGCACGCCCTGTTGAGGTTGTTATAATTTGATTCATGTGTTTGTGGCCCATCCATAATTACCCTTGAACAGAGTGTCTTGCTCAACCACTTCAGACGGCAAGTAAGAGTCAACTGATGTGAGACTGTCTCCTCAATAGAAGTGAGAGTTCCTCCCATTGCCATCATCCTGGGGTGGGAGAGCTCAACTGTTACAAGCCTGATCAGATGAGCCCTAACCATTAGACCATAAGAAACAGGAACAGGAGGAGGCCGTGTAGCCCTCAAGCCTGATCCCCATTCAAAAGGATCATGCTTGACCCAACATTCCTCACATATACTTTCCTGCTTTTTCCCCATTACCCTTGATTCCCCTGTCACAGCCTTTAACATACACAAGGACTCTGCCTCACAGCTCTCTGTGGTAAGGAGTTCCAAAGAGTCCCAATCCTTTACTCATAAGATAATCCTCTACACAGGGACTCATCCACAATCATGCACATTCTCAGCATCTTAAAGTGAGCTTCCAATCCTGCCCTGATCTTAGCCTCTTTCTTGTGCAGACCTTACCTGTCCTGAAAAATCGTATAGAGACCATGAGCCACTGGGGTTTCGGATAGTGAGAGGTGGCCAGATCTGACAAGGGGATCTGACAGGATGTGTGCTGACAGAATGTTTCTGCTCATGAGTGAACACTGTTTAAAACATAGGGTATGGAAGTGCACAAAGTCAGAAGTCACATGATTCCAGGTTATAGGCCAAAGGTTTATTTGAAATCACAAGCTTTTGGTGCCTGGTGTTGTGTGACTTCTGATGTTAAAAGTTAGGAGTCATCTATTTAAAACTGTGAAGAGGAGAATTACTTTCTCTTGGAGGGTAGTCCGACTTCGGGACTCTTCCCCTGAGAGCGATTGTGTGGCATTGAATATATTCAGAGCTCAGTTAGACAAATAGTTGACCAACAAGGAATTGCAGGGAGAAGCCCCAGATGTGGAGTTAAGGCAGCAATCAAAACAGGATTGATTTTATCAACTATAGGATCAGGCTTGAGGGCACGAATGGCCTACTCCTGCTCCTATTTTTTGTGGTCCTGTCACAGGAAACTAACATTCCAATCGGTGGCACTATTTTCGGAGTCGGTCACCTCCATTCCTCACCCCAAACTGATGCCAAAATCCTGTCCCAGGGCATTGTGGAGGTTTCCGAAAAGCTGCAGTGATTATGTGTCTTCACTTTTCCCAGAAACGGTGATGTATCCGTGCAGCAACATGCCGAAACATATTCACCTCATCGTGAAAAATGAGAAGCAGTTGGTGAGGAAATTCAAAGAATAATTCTGAAAAGATCCTGTGGGATCCAGTAGAGTTAAAGGTAGATGAAAGATGGTTGCAGGATGAAGATCAGGCTACGAGGGGGAATTATGTAAAGGACAAACTAAACAGGTGTACAACTGGCCCGCATGATGTGGTGAGATAACTCGAGAAAGCATCATGTTACTGAGTGAAAGGGCGAGATTAACCAGGCAAACAGCCAAGCTATACTGGGAAAAGGCCAGGCTAACCGCAGAGAGAGCAGCGTCACAAGGCCAACCGCTTCAGCATTGTGAAGACTAAGTTGAGAACAGATGGAATGAATTATCAGGAGTCACTTGGTTAAGGATTCTCTCAACCTCTCTCCAAAGTGTTAGTGTTAGAAGAACATTCCCAGAGGAGCAGTAGATGGGCTGGAATAAGGAGGAGCCTGTCATCTGCAAAGCAAACACTGAGCCAGAAAACTCAGGGGCTACGTGCCACATGATGTGAAATGCCATTACCACAAAAGCAGCCATCACAAGCAATCAAATCACAAAAGCACACTGTGGAAGATTAAAGTGTTGCTTTCCAGGCTGTCAGCTTTTGGGAATGTACTCAGAACCCTTATCTAAACACAAAAGGGCCAGAATAATCATTGACCTTGTCATGGCTAAAAACAGATCGCCCCATTGTCTTTGCTCAAGTAGACCATGGTGTCATTAATAAGTTGTTGCTTTAAACATTTGTCATTCAACTGTTATAGTGTAAGCCATTATGTAGATGGACATACTGTACCAATTCCCCAGCACTGTCTATCCATCTCAAACATACCTGAAATACAGTCCAAATGCTTTGTCGTTTGGGTAATATTCGAACCCAGTATATTTAAACTTTGCCTCATGTGACTCAAGGAGGAATGGGAATTGCCGGTCTGTGCTCCAGGATATCAGTGATGGCCAGCAATCAGTGCCTGCTGTTTGTCTAACATTGGCACCTCCAGGTTCAACTTACTGCTTCTGCAAGCTTCCTATTGGAATAGTGCTGGGGATAGTGAAGCACTTAGCACAATTCGATGTTGCACAGTTCAGCTCGTTGTCCCTGGATTCTCGCTTGCCATTGTAACTTCTTGCATCTGCCGATGAGCTCAATGTCAGTCTCATCATAATTTGCAGATACACCTGCACAAACAGAATTCTGTATCCAAAAAAAACAGGCCAACTCCAAAACCTCAGCCAAAAACTGTTTCAGAAACCTCCAGTTAAATTCGTTCTTCGTTCCATCACTGCAATGCAGGCATCAGTCTCTGAGAGCAATTTCTCACTGCTTCCATCTCACTGGGACAAATAGAGAAAGTTATTTACCTGACAATGTGGAAAATTGCCCAGCTATGTCCTGTCCAATTCCCCAGCACTGTCTATCCATCTCAAACATACCTGAAATACAGTCCAGGGCCACTTTAAGGTGTTGCTGGAAAAGCGCAGCAGGTCAGGCAGCATCCAAGGAGCAGGAGTTTCGGGCATGAGCCCTTCTTCAGGAATGAGGAAAGTGTGCCCAGCAGGCTAAGATACAAGGTAGCGATTGTCAGCTCTGATCTCCAGCATCTGCAGCCCTCACTTTCTCCTCTCAGCTCAGCTACTTTATCTGTTATTCTCTTTGCATTAAAGTAAGTACACTTCAGACCACCACTCCCAGTGTGTTCATTAACCTGGCCCTGCAAGTTCTTCCTATTAGATTCACTTGACTTAACCTCTACCTACTCCTCAATCACTCTACATGCTGACCATCCCCTACCCACACTGGCTAAAACTCTCCCAAGAGGTAATAGCAAACTAGATCTAGAAGGACAAGGGCAGCAAATACATGGGAACACCACCCCCTGCAAGTTCCCCTCCAAGCCACTCACCATCCTGAGTTGGAAATATATCACTGTTTCTTCAGTGTCTCTGGATCAAAATCCTGGAATTTCCTGCCTAAGGGCATTGTGGGTCTACCTACAGCACATTTTTATTCCTGATGAAGGGCTTTTGCCTGAAACGTCAATTTCGCTGCTTGTTGGATGCTGCCGGAACTGCTGTGCTCTTCCAGCACTACTGATCCAGAATCTGGTTTCCAGCATCTGCAGTCATTGTTTTTACCTAGTTCAAGAAAGCAGCTCATCCCCACCTTCTCAAGGGGCAACTAGGGATAGGCAATAAATGCTAGACCCAACCAACGGTACAGACGTTTTATGAGCAAATACAAAGATACTGCTGGAGTAAAGGATATAATAATCAACAACACAAGCAGAACACTCAAAGACCAGTGCTAGCAATCTTAGAGTGCTGCGTGAAATTATCAGGCCTATATTTCAACATGTTTTTGTTTTTTGGGTTTTTTTTGTGAACTCAACATCAAACAGTGAACATGTTGGTACAAAGTGTTCAAGTTGACACAGTAGTGAACATGTGTATCTGAGCTGATTTATAGGTATCTGGTCAGAGTCAGTTTGACTGAATACAAGTCATTTGCTAAGATGCAAGATTCGTTCTTTTGTCTTTGTTGCCGGGGACTGGGTTTGGCAAATGGTGCAACTTTGCTCTGAGGAAGATAAAGTTTTCCAGAGAGTTATAAAGGGCAGAGCTCGCCAAGGTAGGTTTATATCGCGTGTTCCCTCAGTGTCGATGAGAGAGTTCAGAAGAAAGTCGATTCTACAAGAATGGGCACGATCGCAAACGTTATAATTTTGAATAGTTCTGAAGAAATCATTGAACCCAAAAGGTTAACTGCTTTCTGTTGAGGTGAAGGTGGAATCAATGTGATGATGGGTCAAGTTTAAGTCAGGCCAATATTTAATACATCTCCAGGTCGGCGTTATTGAAATTCAAACTTCAAAATGATTGTTCAAGAAAGCGAATGGTTGTTGGAATAATAATTTTTAAAATTCTCTCCACAGAAGCTGCCACACCTGCTGGGTTTCTCCAGCAATTACTGTTTTTGACAAATACAGTGTATAGATGAGGGCAGCTGAAGATACCCTGGTTTCTATATTTAACCCTTTGAATGCCAGTACAAGTTATTGTTGTTATGGGGCTGGATTCAGAAACCTGCAAATTATTGCTGGCAGCTGTGTAAAATAATCCCTTAATGCATTACACGGCATTCCTCTGCTCAGCTATTTTACACAGGCTCTAACATGTTTATTATAAATGAGGAACAATGCCAACAAACAAGCAGATTAGGAAATGTACAGGAACATGTGAACAATCCAAATCCTCACATTGTCAACAGTCACTTCGAGACCTGACTGACCTAATTTTAATTATTATTCTAACAACCATTTCCTTGCTTCAACAACCATTTTGGAATTTGAATTTCAACAACTCAGACCTGGGGATATTTTAAGTATTGGCCTGATCTGGGTTTGATCCATCTTCACATTGATTACATCTTCAACTCCGTTTAAAACAATTACCTCTGTCTTCAACAGCCCAAAGTCTGAGGAATGAATTCGCTATTAGTGAGGAGGGTTTGACCCATTCTTTTGATTCCTTTCACTTTGATACATTTATTTCAATTAATAACTCATTTTCCTTTTCACTGAAAATGTGTTGCTGGAAAAGCGCAGCAGGTCAGGCAGCATCCAAGGAGCAGGAGAATCGATGTTTCCGGCATAAGCCCTTCTTCAGGAATGAGGAGAGGGTGCCAAGCAGGCTAAGATAAAAGGTAGGGAGGAGGGACTTGGGGGAGGGGCGTTGGAAATGCGATAGGTGGAAGGAGGTCAAGGTGAGGGTGATAGGCTGGAGTGGGGGTGGGGGCGGAGAGGTCAGGAAGAAGATTGCAGGTTAGGAAGGTGGTGCTGAGTTCGAGGGTTGGGACTGAGACAAGGTGGGGGGGAGGAGAAATGAAATGCTGCCTGACCTGCTGCGCTTTTCCAGCAACACATTTTCAGCTCTGATCTCCAGCATCTGCAGTCCTCACTTTCTCCTAGAAAATCATTTCCTCTTCGGCCTGGAAATAAAACTTATTTATTAGAATATTAACTAGCACAAACTCCAGTTAGAACAGCTTAAAAATTAAAGTTTACTTTAAACAGAAATTAAAGTTAATGAAGGTTGCGTTGTTTTGCTGCAGCTTTGAGTATTTCGCGTCAGTAGTTTGAACATCAGCAGCTCAAAAATAAATGCAATGCCCTCATTTGACACCAGCATCTGTTAAAACCTGCTTGCCCAAGGCATGGCTTAATGACACTCCCTGCCCTCTAGACAATATGGTTTGGCCCCAACACCAAGACTGAGCTGTGTTTACAGACAGCAGGTGATATATGTTCATGACTGCTCTGATTGAGAGAGAATGCTTCCTCATTTTTAGAACAGTCAAAGTGGAGACCATTAATATGAGATCACCACCGAGATCTCCAACATGGAATTCCAAAGAAACAGCTTTCTCCAGGGAAATGCTGAGAAAGCAGAACTCCATCTTTCCAGAATGGTTACAGTGAATACTCAGAAACATTTCAGGGAAAGCTGGGCAATTAAATGACACGGTTACAATGAATGACTTAGGGAATTCAAGTCAAGCATAGACTAATTGGGCTGAATAACCTGTTCTCCTGTCTCTGTATCAACATTGGAGATGAAGCGAAGTTCTTTAAGTGCGTTTCAAGGAGTGTCACAAGGAATTAAGGGCTACGGGGAGAATGCGAGTAAGTGGAGCTGAAATGCCCATCAGCCATGATTGAATGGCGGAGTGGACTCGATGGGCCGAATGGCTTTACTTCCACTCCTATGTCTTATGGTCTTATGGTTTCAAGATCCCGTCTGTCACTGGGGATTGAAGCTTCTTGTGGCTACATTTTCAGTCAGAAGACAGCTGGCAGCCAGCCAGAAATAACTCCCTTCACTCTGCCCACTTCCTGCCGCTGTTACAGCTGAACAGTTTTCCAAGAGGTATGGCCTGTCCCTCTGTCTGGGAGAGTCAGGGGCCTTGTGAATTAGTTTAAATCAGACTCAAGAAGCACAATTCCCAACAACTCAACGTTTGTTTTAAACCCAATATTACATCACCTTTTATTGTATCAACCAATACTCAACATCCCAGGCTGACTGTTTCAAACAACATCCAAAGAATTCTCAGACAAATCCATTCAATAGTTTTTAACATAATTATTTTTCAGCAAGATGGATCTTATAAGAAAGAACAAAGAAAATTGACAGCCCAGGAACAGGCCCTTCTGCCCTCCAAGCCTGAGCTGATCCAAATGTACTGTCTAAACCTGTCGCCCAATTCCTAAGCGTCTGTATCCCTCTGCTCCCCACCTACTCATGCATCTGTCCAGACATCTCTTAAATGAATCTACCGTGCCTGCCTCTACCACCTCTGCTGGCAACACGTTCCAGACCACACACCACCCTCTGTGTAAAGTACTTGCTCCATGTATCCCCCTTTAATGTTTCACCTCTCACCTTGAAAGCATGACCTCTCATTTTTGAATCCTACATCCTTGGAAATAGCTTATCTCTATCCACCCTGTCTATACCCTTCATGATTTTGTAGACTCCAATCAGGTCCCTCCTCAATCTCCTTTTTCCTAATGAAATGAATCCTAACCTACTCAACCTCTCTTCATAGCCAACATCTTCCATACCAGGCAACATCCTCATAAACCTTCTCTGCTCCCTCTCCAAAGCGTCCACATCCTTTTGGTAATGTGGCGACCAGAACTGTACACAGTATTCTAAATGCAGCCGAACCAAAGTCTTGTCCGATTTTAACATGACCTTCCAGCTCTTATACTCAATACCCCGTCCAATGAAGGCAAGTATCCCATATGCCTTCTGTACCACTCTATCCACCAGTGCAGCAGCCTTCAGGGTACAATGGTCCTGCACTCCCAGATCTCTCTGCTCATCAACTTTTCCCAGGGCTATTCTGTTTACAGTCTAGTTCGCTCGAGAATTAGACTTCCCACCTTTTTGACCTTCAAACATTTTAAAGCAAGATGTCAAATTTGCATTTATATTGCACCTCATCAAATACTTCATGGGTAAGACAGGCCCTCCAAAATTCAGGCAGAGTTACAGCAGAGAGCCATCATCTGCTCTGTGTGCACATGACCCCACACACAGCACTGATAGAAATAATCAGGGAATTCCAAAGAAACACTGCTATTATCTTCCAACGTTTGGGATAGCTATTGATCAGGGCACCTTCCCTGTTCTTCCCGCTTCCAGACATCTTTCCGCAGTTCCATCATGTTCCATGTTTGAGCTGCAAATAAATCTATCCGGCCAATAAGATATGGGCTCAAAATAACTCCAGCACAAAGGAAGCATTTCCCACTTCCAAACTGTTTAACCGGGAACGATGAGGTCATGGATGGTTCATGGAGCAGACCGACATAACGTGCTGGGCACCTGCTCCTGACTGTTTCTGGTACGAATGGTTACTTGGTGTTGCAGGTGTTTCCTGTTGCAATATCAGAGCTCGTGTCTTTCTCGTGCTTATCATTATTTGTGCGTTATTGTTCAAAGGATATATTTTCCTGAGTCACAGAATTGGCCTTTTATATAAGTCTACGGTTGGATTCAAAGTCGAGTTCATCCCCGATCCCCGTGCCCCCCCGATCCCCGTGCCCCCCCAATCCCTGTGCTCACTGATCCCTGTGCTCACTGATCCCTGTGTCCCCCGATCCCTGTGTCCCCTGATCCCTGCTCTCACTGATTCCCATGCCTTCAGTTGACAAGACCGCCTGCCTGCATTACCTGCCTGAGATCTCTCTGCCTCTCTACTTCACTCTCCTCCTCTCTGACATTTCAATCCTGAGTACTTGCCTAATATTTTCATGAATAGTCCCTTGAGGGTCTCAGTGTGAAAGTCTATTTGACAACAAACTTGTGAAACACCATTCGGGTGTTGTTTTGTGCTGAAGGACTACATCCAATCATTGTTGTCCTGTTGCTTTTGCAGTACCTGCCTTAGTCAGTTGTCTGTTATTTAGTATTTGCCTACCTCAATGTCATGGTAGAAGGCAAGAACAGCAGTGGGCCATTCAGCCCCTCTGGCCTGCTTCACCATTCAATATAATCATAGCTGATCATTATCCCACCCTCCCCCGATATCCATTGTTCCCTTTAGCCACATGAGCCAATTCAACAATTTCAAATCAGTACAAACCAATGCAAATTTTAAAACATTCACAGACATTTTGACCATGAGACTTTGAATATTTTTACAACCAGAATGCATAAATTTAATCAGTTTTGTCCATTAACTAATAAAAATGATCTTTGGTTTTTTTTAGATTAGATTACTTAGTGTGGAAACAGGCCCTTCAGCCCAACAAGTCCACACCGACCCGCCGAAGCGCAACCCACCCATACCCCTACATTTACCCCTTACCTTATACTACAGGCAATTTAGCATGGCCAATTCACCTGACCTGCACATCTTTGGACTGTGGGAGGAAACCGGAGCACCCGGAGGAAATCCACGCAGACACGGGGAGAACGTGCAAACTCCACACAGTCAGTTGCCTGAGGCAGGAATTGAACCCAGGTCTCTGGTGCTGTGAGGCAGCAGTGCTAGCCACTGTGCCACTGTGCTGCCCACAACAGTGAACAGTCCCTGGCTGTGTTCTCCAGTTCGTCAGTCCATGTACGTCCTCACAAACAGCTAAACGTCTGATGCCTCCATTTCCTCTCTGCACCTTTCCCTTGTCTTCCTACATTTTCAATTTCCATTCAGCAGCAAGATAAGTGTCTAAAATGTTAGCACATTTTTCAAATATAAGGAGCTGACTGACCTGCTGTATATTCTCAGCATTTTCTGTATTGTTTTGGATTTCCGGCATTGATAGTTGTATTCCTATTGGTCTATAGATTAAAATGTGCTTTGGGTCAGATACAACACAATCTCTCAAACGGAACTGTGTAGCATCTCCAATAGTTGGAAGAGAAATAAAAGGCATATGCATAGCCTTTCATAAACCTCTAAACGTTTAAAAACGTTTTCCAGCTGATTAAATGTTTCTGAAGAGTAGTCAGTGAGGTAGTGTAGGGACAACGGCAGTCAGTTTCTGCATAGCAAGCTCCCATAACATCATGCCTCAATGACCAGCTAATCAATTTTAAATAAAAACATAAATTGCTAGAAAATACAGTGGAGCTGAAACATTAACTTGGTTTGTTTTTGACAGATGCTGTCAGACCTGCTGAGACTTTCCAGCAGTTTCTGTTTTTGTTTCTGATTTCCAGTATCCGCAGTCCTTTGTTTTTTTTATCATGTTGATGGAGGGATATTTGGCCAGGCAGAAACCTTCCCTAATCTTCTTTGAAATAGTGTCATGTGGCATCTTACATCCCCCTGAGAGGATGGCCAGGGCCGAAGAGTCCTCCCAGAGTTCCTGACCAATATTTATCTCTCAAACAATAAAACAGACGATCACTTATCACATTGCTTGTGAGAGTTGCTGTGGACTGCCCCCTGCATTAAAACACTGACTGGGCTTCAGAAGTACCTTGTTGATTGTAAAGAACTTTGGGGCATCTTGTGCATGAAAGGGAGATGCATGTTCTTTCGTCATTGTCGTGCTCAATATACTGGGCCCAATGAAGCCATCTGACATGGCATCTCTGAGTTGGATTAAAAGGCCAGGCAAAGCAGATACTTTTGCTGGTTGGATAATTCACCACAATAATAAACACTGGAAAACACTTTAAATAGTTAACATTTCTGCATGCGAAAGTTTAATATCTTGTTTGTACAGATTAGCATAAAATTTGTTTTGTGATTAAAAACAGAAAATAAGAGCAGGAATAGGCCGTTCAGCCCTTGCTAAGAAGAGAACGAGCTCTGGAGGAATATCTGGAGAATAGGACCAGGCTTAAACGAGGAATCAAGCGTACGGTAAGGGGTCATGAAATAGCTTCAGCGAGCAGAATTAAGGAGAATCCCAAAGCATTTTATTCTTATATAAGAAGTAAGCAGGTAACTAGAGAAAGGATTGGTCCACTAAAGGATAATGAAGGAAGGCTGTGTGTCGAACCTGAGAATGGGTGAGATTCTGAATGATTACTTTGCATCAGTGTTCACTGAGGAGAGGGACATGATGAGTGTTGAGATTAGAGATAGAAGTGTGATTAGTCTGGATCACGTTGGCATAAGGAGGGAAGATGTGTTGGGTCGGCTAGAGGTTATTAAGGTGGATAAATCCCCAGGACTGGATGGGATCTATCCCAGGTTGCTGAGGGAGGCAAGAGAGGAAATAGCTGGGGCCCTGACAGATATCTTTGTGGCATCATTAAACACAGATGAGGTGCCAGAGGACTGGAGGGTTGTTCACCTTGTCCCCTGTACAAGAAGGATAGTAGGGATATCCCGGGTAACTACAGACCAGTGAGCCTGACGTCGGTTGTGGGAAAGTTGCTGGAGAAAGTACTGAGAGATAAAATCTATTTGTATTTAGAAAAGAATGAGCCTATCAGTGATAGGCAACATGGTTTTGTGTGGGGGAGGTCGTGCCATACCAACTTAATAGAGTTCTTTGAGGAAGTGACCAAGTTGATAGATGAAGGAAGGGCTGTTGATGTCATATACATGGACTTTAGTAAGGTGTTTGATAAAGTTCCCCATGGTAGACTAATGGAGAAAGTGAAGTCACATGGTGTGCAGGGTGTTCTAGCTAGGTGGATAAAGAACTGGTTGAGCAACAGGAGACAGAGAGGAGTAGTTGAAGGGAGTTTCTCGAAATGGAGAAAGGTGACCAGAGTGTTCCACAGGGATCAGTGTTGGAGCCACTGTTGTTTGTAATATACATAAATGATCTGGAAGAGGGCACTGTTGGTATGATCAGCAAGTTTGCAGATGACATGAAGATTGGTGGAGTAGCAGAATGCAGAAGGGACTGTCAGAGAATACAGGAGAATATAGATAGACTGGAGAGTTGGGCAGAGAAGTGGCAGACGGAGTTCAATCCAGGTAACTGTGAGGTGAGGCATTTTGGGAAATCTAATTCTAGAGCAAATTAAACAATGAACAGAAGAGCCTTAGGAAAAGTTGATGGGCAGAGGGATCTGGGAGTGCAGGTCCATTGTACCCTGAAGGTTGCTGCACAGGTGGATAGAGTGATCAAGAAGGTATATAGTATGCTTGACTTCATCGGACGAGGTATTAAGTATAACAGGCAAGGCATGTTGAAGTTGTACAAGACTTTGGTCTGGCCTCATTTAGAATACCGTGTACAGTTCTGGGCATCACATCACCAAAAGGATGTGAATGCTTTGGAGAGGGTGCAGAGAAGGTTTATGAGGATGTTGCCTGGTATGGAAGGTGCTAGCTATGAAGAGGTTGAGTAGGTTAGGTTTATTTTCATTACAAAAAAGCAAATTGAGTGGAGACCTATTGAGGTCTACAAAATCATGAAGAGCATAGACAGGGTGGATAGACATAAGCTTTTTCCCAGGGTGAAGGATTCGATAACGAGAGGTCACGCTTTCAAGGTGAGAGGTGGAAAGTTTAAGGGGGATACACGCAGCAAGTACTTCACACAGAGGGTGGGGGGTGTCTGGAACACGTTGCCAGCAGAGGTGGTAGAGGCAGACACGGTAAATTCATTTAAGATACATCTGGACAGATGCATGAGTAGGTGGGGAGCAGAGGGATACAGATGCTTAGGAAATGGGCGACAGGTTTAGACAGTGGACTTGGATCAGCTCAGGCTTGGAGGGCAGAAAGGCCTGTTCCTGGGCTGTAAATTTTCTTTGTTCTTTGTTATTTTGTTTGAGCCTGCTCCACCATTTAATATGACCATGGCTGCTCATCCAGCTCAGTCCCCTGTCCCTGCTTTCTGACCCATCTCCTTTGATCTCAATAGCCCATAGAACTGCATCTGTCTCTATGACTCAATGACTCTGTGACTCTATCTCTTTCTTGAAAACATTCAACATTTTGACCTCAGCCACCTTCTGTGGAAGAGAACTCCACAGGTTCCCCACTCTCTGAGCGAATAAAGGAGTTACGATACCTTGTAGACGGTAGGAGCCTGTCAGCCAGCCTGTGCCCTGTAACGTGAAGGGATATGATTAAGGAAATGTATTTACCACTTGTCGTTGACTTTGTGCACATTCTAAAACCATTACTTCAGAGCTCCTGCATTACCAATTAATTTTAATACCTGAAAAATCTTCAAGCAAGCGAGAAATCTTTAATGGGATAAAAACCAAAAGAATTACGGATGCTGTAAATCAGAAACAAAAACAGAAATTGCTGGAAAAGCTCAGCAGGTCTGGCAGCATTTGTGAAGAGAAATCAAAGTTGAAATTTGAGTCCAGTCACCCTTCCTCAGAACATACTGTGATGCTGCCAGACCTGCAAATCTTTAGCAGGGTTTGTCAACGTGATATTTTCCTAACTGGAGGATCAGAAAAAAACCCTCAGTAATCTTCGTGTTGATTTTTCATAAAGCAGGTGTGAACCATGACCATGTGAGGGTAAAGGCAGCAACAGATCTCAGGGTCTCTGAGACCTGTAAGAGAACAACTACCTCTGACAGGGTCCAGGATGTGCTGAGGGTCGTGGCAGAGACCAACCCTGGGTCAAAATCCTGGAACTTCCTCCCTAACAACATTGTGGGCCGACCTACAGCACCTTAGCTTGCAGTGGTTCAACAAGATAGCTGTTAAACTAGAAAGAGTGCAGAAACGATTTATCAGAACGTGACCTGCAATGGTAGATTTGTGTTACAAGGGAGAGGCTGGACAGGCTGGGACTTTTTCACTGGAGTATCGGAGACTGAGGGGTGACCTTGTTGAGGTCTAGAAAATCATGAGGGGCAAAAATAAAGCTTTTCCCCAGGGTGAGGGAGTGTAAAACTAGAGGGCTTAGGTTTAAGGTGAGAGGTATAAAAGGATCCTGAGGGGCAATGTTTTCCACACAGAGGATGGAAGAGTTGGCAGGTCATGTTACAGTTGTATCAGATTTTGGTTCAGCCACATTTGGAATACTGTGTACAGTTCTAGTCCACATTACCAAAAGGATGTGGATGCTTTGGAGAGGGTGCAGAGGAGGTTCACCAGGATGTTGCCTGGTATGGAGGGTGCTAGATGTGAGGAGAGGTTGAGTAGATTAGGATTATTTTCATTGGAAAGGAGGTTGGGGAGGGGGGGTTATTAATTGAGGCCTACAAAATCATGAGACAGGGTAGATAGCAAGAAACGTTTTCCCCAGAGTGGGGGACTCAATTACTAACAGTCATGAGTTCAAAGGGGAAAAGTTTAGGGGAGATAAACATGGAAAATTCTTCATGCAGAGGGTGGTGGGGGCCTGGAATGCCTTGCCAGCGGAAGTGGTAGAGGTGGGAACGAGAGTGTCAATAGATAATAGTCAATAGACAATAGACAATAGGTGCAGGAGTAGGCCATTCAGCCCTTCGAGCCTGCACTGCCATTCAATATGATCATAGCTGACCATCCTTAATCAGTATCCTGTTCCTGCCTTATCTCCATAACCCTTGATTCCACTATCCTTGAGAGCTCTATCCAACTCTATCTTAAATGAATCCGGAGACTGGGCCTCCATTGCCCTCTGGGGCAGAGCATTCCACACAGCCACCACTCTCTGGGTGAAGAAGTTTCTCCTCATCTCTGTCCTAAATGGTCTACCCCATATTTTTAAGCTGTGTCCTCTGGTTCGGCACTCACCCATCAGCGGAAACATGTTTCCTGCTGCCAGAGTGTCCAATCCTTTCACAATCTTATGTCTCAATCAGATCCCCTCTCAGTCTTCTAAGATACATCTAGACAGATACATGATTGTGCAGGGAACAAAGGGATACAGATCCATAGGTGGCAGGTTTAGATAGAGGGTCTGGATCAGCACAGGCTTGGAGGGCCGAAGGGCCTGTTCCTGCACTGCAATGTTCTTTGTTCTTTGAAAGTGTTGGGAACAGGCTGCCAGAGGTAGTGGTGGGAGCGAGTACAATTTTGTCATTTAAGAAACATTTGGACAGGTACATGGATGCGATGGGTCTGGAGGGATGTGGATATTTGTCTAACACAGGCAATTGGGATTAGTTTAATTGTGAAAACTGGGCGGCATGTACAAGTTGGGTCTAGGAATCTGTTTCCATGCTGTAAACCTTTATGACTCTGTGACTCATAATCCCCTTTCTCAATGTCAGTTAGGGATGGGCATTAAATGATGGCCCAGTGAGTGACCCCCACACCTTGTCACTGAATTATTAAAAACATAAAAATCAAATCAATTTTTTGTGGCTTTGAACAGTATTTCTGAAGGCTGATGGAATTTGGACAAGTTGAAACCCGTCAGAATGAGGCAAGAGAACCCATTGTTGAGTTGCTCCATCTTGCTGTGCTGGGAACAGTCACTTCAACCAGGCTTTAGTTGCTCCTACACTCGGTCTGGAGGGCCGTTGGTACAGTAACACCTGTGTGGAAAGAATGCAGATATGATGGAGCAAGGTATCGCAATTGGCGGGCGGTGCCATCCTGAGTCAAACTGTCAAACAACTAGCAAGAGACAAGACAAACTGCAGGCACTGCAATCCAACATAGACAGGCAGGGGGCTGGGGGAACACAGCAAGCCAGGCAGCATCAGGAGGGACAGGCAGGAGGCTGGGGGAACACAGCAAGCCAGGCAGCATCAGGAGGGACAGGCAGGGGGCTGGGGGAACACAGCAAGCCAGGCAGCATCAGGAGGGACAGTCAGGGGGCTGGGGGCACACAGCAAGCCAGGCAGCATCAGGAGGGACAGGCAGGAGGCTGGGGGAACACAGCAAGGCAGGCAGCATCAGGAGGGACAGGCAGGGGGCTGGGGGAACACAGCAAGCCAGGCAGCATCAGGAGGGACAGGCAGGAGGCTGGGGGAACACAGCAGGCCAGGCAGCATCAGGAGGTGGAGAAGGAGACGTTTTTGGTATAACCCTTCTTCAGGATTGGGGGTCGGTATAGGGGGAGTTGCAGATAAAGGAAGGTTGGGGTTGGGGAGAGGGATGGAGTGGCGAGGTACTGATAGGTGAACACAGATAGAGAGTATGACCTGGTTGGTCGATGGGAGGGATGTATCCAGAAGGAAGGGGTGGTCAGAGGAATGGAAGAGAGGAGCCCCTTCCTTCCAGCTACCAACTGGATTCGTTCCTCTGATCGACCAACCAGGTCGCACCCAATACCTGTGTTCACCTATCAGTACCTCACCACTGTGCCCCTGTCCCCAAACCTTCCAACCCTTTACCTGCAGCTCCCCTCACCCCCACCCCAGTCCTGAAGAAGGGTTACACCTGAAACATTGACTTCTCCACCTCCTGATGCTGCCTGCCTTGCTGTGTTCCCCCAGCCTCCTGCCTGTCCCTCCTGATGCTGCCTGCCTTGCTGTGTTCTCCCAGCCCCCTGCCTGTCCCTCCTGATGCTGCCTGCCTTGCTGTGTTCTCCCAGCCCCCTGCCTGTCCCTCCTGATGCTGCCTGCCTTGCTGTGTTCCCCCAGCCTCCTGCCTGTCCCTCCTGATGCTGCCTGCCTTACTGTGTTCCCCCAGCCTCCTGCCTGTCTACCTTCTGAATCCCAGTGGCTGGTTCTAGTTTGTGGTCAGGAGGAAGTAGTTTTTGTCCCATGCTGCACACAGTAGATCATGGTTTAGGAAAAAATTAAGATTAGATTAGATTACCTACAGTGTGGAGACAGGCCCTTCGGCCCAACAAGTCCACACTGACCCTCCGAAGAGAAACCCACGCCCCCTATACCAGATTGTAAGGAATGAATATGATAATTATATTTTTATTGCATGTAACTCTAGGGTTAGTTAAATTCCATGCCTCTCGCCTATTTTTGTGAAAACTACAATAAACTTGTCCCTGTTCCCGAATGTTATCTGCCCTTCCTCTCTGCGCCTATCTCCTGGATTCTGGCAGTTGTTCTCCTGAGAATGAGCTTCTACTACAGCAAGGGGAGTGATGGTCTGTTCATCCAGAGGCCTCGGTAATATTCAAGGGACTGCGGTTCAAATCCTGCCATGGCAGATGGTGGAATTTGAAGCTAATACTAAAACAGTTCTGGAATCAGAAGTCTAATGATGAGCGTGAATCAATTTTCAGGATCACTAATGCCCTTTAGGGAAGGAAACTGCCATCTTTACCTGGTCTGGCCTACATGTGACTCCAGACCCACAGCATTAATGTTAACTCTTAACTGCCCTCTGGGCAATTAGGAATGGTTAATAAATGCCAGTCCAGTGAGTGATCTCCATTTTGCATGAATGAATAAAATTTTTAAAAAGTTCTTATCGCATCCAGAGTGAAACCCCTTGAGCTGGTGTTCGGATAAATTCAGTCAAACTATTCGAATCAAAACCATCCTATGGAAACATGTAATCTTTTATTATCATTCATCTTGGTATTTGTGATTAAGATGATTAGGCAATTTCCTGTCTGTGAAATTGTGTTCGAGATGTTGAGACTTGTTGACACTATGGACTGGTGCGTGTCGTGATCGAATGGAACATCGCTTTCTGTTGGGGACTTCTGATTATTGGAGTTATCACAGAGTTAGTGTCACACAGGAGTTCTGACTGAGCTGATTTGTCAGTGTGTTAGGAAGGCTGCAGATTGGAACAAACTCCACAAAGGGCACAGTGAGGAGGGACAGATGAAAATCAATAAAATGTTGCTCCTCACCACACGATCCATTGGCAGAATTATAAGAATATTGCAACAAACAGTGCCCATTTTTTTTCAAATATAATTTAAACCTGGAATCTGATCCCCAGAACTAAAGTAGAAATTCCAGAAAAAAAATTGATATGTTCCATCACCATACATTATCTTGTTCATATGAATAGATGTAATTGAGTTCTTTAACTGCCTACAGTAATTAATCTGCTAACAATAAAATAACCAGCTCTTAATGTTTTCAACTGATTCTGTAAATCCACTGCTAAATATTTTGTGAATGTGATGTTAATGACAGCTAACCATTTTTAGTCATTTTCCATCTCACTGCTGGTAAAGGGTAGGAACATTTCAGGCAGAGCTATTCCGTCATTTACTGAAATTCCAAGCTGTAACATCAGTGCATTACCACTTCAGCTGGTCAAGTTACAGCACATGACCAGTCCCAGGAGGCAAATTCTGCTTTCAGAATGCACGTACACTCTGAGGGAGCTGCCTGCGTTGACACCAGTCATGTGCTCTGTCTACGTACTTTACTTGGGTTCTCTTATAGACAGAGCCAGTGCCTTTTTTTTTCTGCAAACTCCCTGTCAGCATGTCCGAAGATTAAACAATGACACTATATTGGCTCTGCTGTCGCAGCAAACATTTGGAATTGAAAAATATAGTCCATAAGTTTCTTCATTTTTAAATTCTTGAGTCTGCACTGTTTCTGCTCCTGGTCTTGCCAGGGTTACAATTAGAAAGTATTAAATGTCAGTGTCCTGCTTAAAGCATTCCAGCTCTATAAATACATCAATAAAACCTGCAGGTCACTGGGTTCTTTCTATTTATTCCCCACAACATATTTAGGTTGAACTGAGAACATGGAAACAGGTCATTCGGTCCAACCTGTCTACCTTAATTTCCCTCCATGTCAGCAACTGGTCTTGTCCTTACATCCTGCTGTACCTTCACCCCAATGTCCCATTGCCTAATCTAACACTGAATGGTTTGTACAGTCTCTGATTTTGTAAGTGATTTCAAGAGCTTTGTGACACTCTTTGTGAGAACGTTTCTCTTGTCTTTTATCCTAATTCTAAGTTTATATCCATTGGCCCTAACTCCAGCATCAATGGAGTTTGCTCCGACCTGCACTTTCTGTTCTTCCATCGTCTGACAAACCTCTGAATCCTATCTGCTTGTAATGTGCATTTTGTTTTAATGATAGAAATTCTGTGTTTGTAATGTTTTGTAATTCTTCATACCAGAGGTCACCCCAGTGATTCACTCTAAAATCTCAGTTTTCTTCACACAGTAATTGAGTCTTATTAAGGTTTTATTTAAATGTATTGTTTATATTCTATACCTTTCAATTTAACTACTTTTTTAAACTCACTAATGGGAAGTGGGTATCTCTGACTGGGCCCAGCATTTATTGCCTGTCCCTAGTTGCCCTTTGAGAAGGTGGGGGTGAGTTGCCTTCCACTGCAGACCATGTGTTGTAGGTTGACTCACAATGCCCTTGGAGAGGGAATTCCTGGATTTTGATCCAGTGACAGTGAAGGAACAGCGATATATTTCTAAATCAGGATGAGAGTGACTTAGAGGGGAATTTGCACCTGGTGTCTTCCTGTGTACCTGCTGCCCTTGTCCTTTCAGGTGGAAGTAGCAATGGGTTCATTGTTTGAAAGATTTTCTGTAAATCTTGTAGCCATGAATTCTGTGCTTTTCCACAACACTAAGCCTGCTTCCCCTCAGACTATGATTATGATTTCTTTTATTTTAAACAAAATGTCTCACCTCAAATTTGCTAACATTGAATTCTATCTGCCACTTTTTATTTGCCCATTTACCCAGATTATAATTGTCCATTTGTGGCTTTCTTTGGTTTTTGTAAGGGATAAACTAAACCTCCCCATTTTGAATCATCTCCAAGTTTCACTGTGTCCAGATCTGACATTGAATTTATAATATACAGAAGTAACCACAGAATGCCACCCATATTCAGCACTCTGAAATAACAGCTTCTCTCCTCTGCTCTCCTCTTCATAAACAATTTTTAATCAGGTTTATTAGCCTCCACTAATTTCATGCCAATTAATCTTCTGTAATAATCTCCCAAAGAGTATCTTCCTGCAAACTTATCACAGGCCTATCAATCATGCCTTCTCCCATCTATCTCCCAAAATAATTCAATCAGATTTGTCCAATGTGATGCTTAACATCCACACGATCTACTTCTAGTCATTCCTTTTAATGCGGAGAGAGTAACTGAAGCTTTCATTAAAGTCTTGTAACTTTTGTCTACTGCAGACACAATCATAGAGTTACAGAGTTGTAGACCTGTACAGCCCGGAAACAGACCTTTCGGTCCAACTCATCCACGTGAACCAGATATCCTAAATTAATCTTGTTCCATTTGCCAGCACCCGGCCCATATCCCTCTAACTCTTTCCTATTCAAATTATCCATCCAGATGCCTTTTAAATATTGTAATTATACCATCCTCCACCACTTCCTCTGACAGCTCAGAAATTGGGTGAATAGTCAAAGTCTTTTTCCCAGCGCAGGAGAGTCTAAAATTAGAGGGCACAGGTTTAAGCAAAAGGGGAAAGATTTGAAAGGGACTGAAGGAGCAACTTTTTCACGCAGAGGGTAGTGCATGTATGGAATGAGCTGCCAAAGGAAGTGGTGGAGGCTGGTACAATTACAACATTTAAAAAGCATCTGGATGGATATATGAATAGGAAGGGGTTAGAGGGATATGGGCCAAATGTTGGCAAATGGGACTAGATTAATTTAGGATATCTGGTCAGCATGGATGAGTTGGGCTGAAGGATCTGTTTCTGTGCTATCTCGCTCTATACCCCTATGACTCTTATTCCTCTGAACTTCAGATGATAGGCACCCAGCCTGTTCAACCTTTCCCCCTAAGACAACCACGCCAATCCAGGAATTAGTCTGGTAAACTCTCTCTGAACTAGATCCAATGTAGTTGCATCCTTTCATAAATAAGGTGGCCAGTACTGTATACAATACAGATGTGGTCTCACCAATGCTCTGTGTAAGTAAAGAATAGCATAGAATCTCTGCAGTGTGGAAACAGGCCATTTGGCCCAACAAGTCCACACCGACCCTCCGAAGAAGATCCTACTCACACCCATTCCCCTAACCTATTACTCTGCATTTCCCCTGACTAACACATCCCTGAACACAATGGGCAATTTAGAATGGTCAATTCACCTAAACTGCACATCACTGGATCTTGGAAGGTAACCAGAGCACCTGGAGGAAACCCACGCAGACACAGGAAGAATGTGCAAACTCCACACAGACAGTCACCCAAGGCTGGAATCAAACCTGGGTCTCTGGTGCTGTGAGGCAGCAATACCAATCACTGAGCCAGCGTGCCACTCTCTGAGACACCGTGTCGTCCTTTGAGTCACCATGCCATTCTCCCAACTTTTCTATTCAATTCCTTCCAATACACAATAGCATTCTATTAGCTTTCCTAATTATGTGCTTAACCTGCACACTGAGCAATTTGTGAGTCATGTACTAGGAAACCCAGATCCCTCTGCATCTTTACAACTTCTCACTGTTTTGATAACGTGCTCCTTCTTCATTCTTTTGGTCAGAATGGGCCATTTCACATTTTCCCACATTATACACCATTGTCGAGATCTTTGCCCATTCCATTAACCTATCGCCATCCCTTTGTTACCTCACTATGTTTTCTTTCGCAACTCACTATCCATTCCATCTTTGTATTGTCAGTAAATTTAGTAACAAGACCGTCTGGCCCTTCAAATCCACCTTTAACTCATGTGTATGAGGTTTAGGCTCCAGCACTTTCATTATGTTTCATTAATCTGCAAATGATCCATAAAGTACTGCAAGTGCTGGAGATCGAAAATAAAATCAGAAATTGTTGGAGAAACTCCACAAGTCTGTCAGCATCTGTGAAGAGAGAAACAGAGTTAATTTTTTGAGTCCAATGACTTCTTCAGAACCCTCTGAAATTGTAATTAATTGTATTTGATATAACATACTGAATGAAATATCACATTGTAAATGCGCAGTCTGCACTCTTCCCCCAACTACCTCCTGTCCACATCACGTAACATCATGATTCTATCCCACTGATGACTGTGATACAAGAGTAAGGTTGTGATTCTCTGGAAAGCTGGGATCTAGTCACCACAAATAGCAATCACCCGTAGCTTATCCAGAGACTGTCCGTGCTGCAGAAACCGCTCACTTCACACCCTGGGCCGTAAAACATCATGCAGCATTCAGGATGGCCACACCCTGGGCCCTGACGTTTGTCATTGTGGCTAGACAGACATTCAGCCCCAGCTGGTGAGGGAAAATGAACACCTGTGTTAACACAATTACCTGACATGTCACTCCTGTCACCTCTATGTCCCCAAAAGACCTTCTTTTGTACTTTCCTGCCTCCATCTCTCCGCCCAGACTTAGCAGTAACCTTCCACCAACACCGAGTGGGAGAATGGGACTACCACAGGCAGACTCTTCAGGAACCTTGATAGAAATAACATTTAGCAAATTTCTGTTAAGATTCAGTCCCTAACCCATGCTATTGGATAATAGAAAGAAGTGTTCCTGAACATGTGCAATCTTTTCAATCTTCTCAATTTTAGATTACTTACAGTGTGGAAACAGGCCCTTCGGCCCAACAAGTTCACACCGACCCGGCGAAGCGACAACCCACCCATACCCCTACATATACCCCTTACCTAACACTACGGGCAATTTAGCATGGCCAATTCACCTGACCCGCACATCTTTGGACTGTGGGAGGAAACCGGAGCACCCGGAGGAAACCCACGCAGACACGGGGAGAACGTGCAAACTCCACACAGTCAGTCGCCTGAGGCGGGAATTGAACCCAGGTCCCTGGCGCTGTGATTATTTCTGTCCTCCCTACAAAAGGGAATCATTGCTTTATATCTAATTAATTCCTTTACTGTTTTAAACAGCCTGACTGTTGCCTCTGAACATCTCAAACTGAAAGGAATACAAGTTTACAAAATAGTTCCTCATAACTGATTACTTACTCCCCAGTACCATTCTGGTGAATTTGTTCTGTTCATTCTCTAAGGCCAACATATCCTTTCTGTGTTTCAGAGCATTAAATGGGGATTACAACCACCTAATGCAGGAGCGTCACTCCGAAAGCTAGTGCTTCCAAATAAACCTGTTGGACTCTAACCTGGTGCTGTGTGATTTTTAACTTTGTACACCTCCTCCAAATCAAGGCTAAGGGTAGTGTAGGGGGTATGGTCTGGGTTGGATGCTATTCAGAGGTTGCAGTGGGGACTTGATGGGTCGAATAGCCTGCTTCCACACTGTAGGGATTCTATGATTGGGAGTTGACAATCTGTAGTAATTTTCTGATAGCTTATTGAGCTTCTGAAGAAGTGACAGTTTAAGTATGTTGCATTAGTTAATTGGATAAAGAAAGTATACAACCATGATATATGAAAACACTTCACTTAAGCCTTTTTGTAGAATGGAGGAGTAGAGGCAGCACACTCCCACTACCCAGATATCGTTAATTCTTTCCTGGTTGTCTTTGGTGCCACCTTTGTTCTTCATTTGAGCTGATGTAGGGGAACTCCTGGTGACTCATTGCCCTTGCTCTTGGTACCTTCCTGTCCCTGTTAATGTCCCTGGGGGGTTGGCCGTCAATGCTATGTCATTCACCTGTCTACCCTCTCTTAGCCAATGACCATTGACAACCACTTATGACATCAGAAGAATATTGTCCCCTTGTCTGCCTTCATCTGAGGGTTAGTTTACCATTCTTTCTAAGAACAAAACCTTCTTATCTCCAAAAACAACACACTGATAATACATTTGGTGCCAGACAAATTGTTGACGTTAGATCAATGTACATTATGACCTCCATGTTTTTTTATAATTCTTCCCTTTTGTTTTCCCATGCTAGAATTTTGGAAATTTAAGTTCTGCTGTATGAGATGTGCAATAGAATCTCACGTCACACAAAAGCTATAAGGAACATTCAGTTTTTTAAAAACAAAATCATGATTTCTAACACCAGTTTCCTTTCCTCAGATCCAACATTTGGTGGGTTCACTTGCTCCTGTCTCACCCTAACTAAAGCCCAAGGACCAAGACTCAAAATGATCCACTTTAATTCTTAAACGAAAGTCCATCCCAGCATGATGTCATAAATGGGATCATGTGTCAAATACCATTTGCAAGCATCACGCAATTATCAGGTTTCAAATTAATTATGTAAACACTTAGGAAGTATTTCTTAGGTTTTATTCCCTTGATATTATCCATAGCAACTGTTTAAAAAGTTACCGCGTGCCAACATAAGTTACACTTTAAGCCTTGACATGGGAAGAGTATATCGTGTTTTATTAAAATCACATTCCTGAGGCTGGGAAAAAGGAGAAAGGGGCACGAAACACTTGAAAATGAAATGAAATAGCTGGGATATAACGATGCAGAGTTACAGAATGTTCTACTGAGGATCATTGAAGGAATATATTTCTTCCTAAATCAGAAATCAGTGCATATAATGCAGCATTGAAAAGACAGAATACATAACCAAATTTGGGTAACATAGTAACTTAGAGTTGGCCATTTCAACCACAATAAAGACAGACAAGAGGACAAAAAAAATCAAATAAACTGCCAAGATGGATGGACAAGTTCCCAAGTATCTGCTGCTGTTTCCTTCTAGATGGAAGTTGTCATGGGTTTGGAAGGTGCTGTCTGAGGATCTTTGATGAATGTCTGCCATACATCTTGTAGTTAGTGCACACTGCTGCTTCTGAGCACCAGTGGTGGAGGGAGTGGATGGTTTTGAATGTGGTGCCAATTGAACAGGGTTAATGCATTTGGACAGGGACTGCGTCAGTATCTGAGGAGTTGTGAATGGTGCTGAACATTGTGCAGTCATTGGTGAACATCCCCACTTCTGACCTTATGATGGAAGGAAGGTAATTGATGAAGCAGCTAAAGATGGTTGGGCCTAGGATACTTCCCTGAGGAACTCCAGCAGAGATACCTTAGTGCTTGTGGCCACACTTTCTATTTAAGCAACTTCTAAGGAAGTTACAGCTTAAATTTTCTTTCCTTTCTTCCCTCCCTTTAGGACGTACCTGCACATGAACAGGAGTTGACAGTGATGGACGGTACAAGCCAATACACAAATGATGGAATATTGCATAAACTGAAGCTCGTGGAGGACAGGTTGTACAATTATACAGGGGAGCTGATGGCTTAGTGGTGTTATTGCTGGACTGTTAATCCAGAGACCTAGGCCATGTTCTGGAGACCTGAATTTGAATCCTGCCATGGCAGAGGATGGAATTTGAATTCAACAGAAATCTGGATGTAAGAGTCGAATGATGACCATGTTGGAAAACCCATCTTATTCATTAATGGCCTTCAGGGAAGGAAACTGCTCATAGTAAGATGCTCTATACAACAATGAGCTGAAGAGTTTTAATGACAATAGTTGATTAGATTACTTACAGTGTGGAAACAGGCCCTTCGGCCCAACAAGTCCACACCGACCCGCCGAAGCGCAACCCACCCATACCCCTACATATACCCCTTACCTAACACTACGGGCAATTTAGCATGGCCAATTCACCTGACCCGCACATCTTTGGACTGCCATGGTGGATAAATATTTGCCAGAGCATAAGGAGAGTTCTCCTGCTCCTGTTTGAAAAGTGCCAGTGGATATTCATATCCTCACCAGAGAGACAGCACCTTCCTTTATCTGGAAGACAGCCTCCTCTCAGTGCTGAATATGAGTTACTCAAATTCTGGAGTGGGCTTTGAACTCATAACTCATAAACCAGGGGCAAGAATGCTGTCACCGAGCAAGGTACACCCCCTTGACACCACATTCAATAGCAGCTGGGCTGAGGCAGGGTCAGAGTTGGACTAATGTAGAGGGCGGTGGGAATAAACAGCTTTGGTGTTTTAAAGAATATGTGCTCATAATTACTATCTCGGGTTAAAGCAGACAGTAACGTTCCAAATTGATACATTCAATCTGGGACAATGGTCAGATAGGCGGGTCTGACTGAAACATCCACTGAATAATTCTTTCCTTTGTCTGTCTTTCATATTCCAGTCCGTGTTGCAATGCTTCCTGTAATGTAACACGGACATTTTAATATTTTGAACCAGCCTTCAGTGCAGCACCTTACCATAGAATCCCCACTGTGCAGAAAAAGGCCATTCGGCTCGTTGGGTCTATGTCAACCCACTGAAGAGCATCCCACCCAGACCCCCAATCCTTGCATTTATCACAAATAAAAGCTGCAAATGTGTTGCTGGTCAAAGCACAGCAGGTTAGGCAGCATCTCAGGAATAGAGAATTCGACGTTTCGAGCATAAGCCCTTCATCAGGAATAACCAACTGACCTGCACATGTTTGGACTGCGGGAGGAAACCAGAGCACTCTGAGGAAATCCATGCAGATACGGGGAGAATGTGCAAACCCCATACATACAGTCACCTGAGGGTGGAATTAAGCCTGGGTCCCTGGCACTGTGAGACAGCAGTGCTAACTGGTGTATCGCCGTGCCAACCAAATTCCTTTCAAAATCTGTGCCAAAACATACATCCCACTTCCTTCTGCAAATGCCTCAGAAAAAAGTTATTTGAACAATTGGAAACAAATTCATGCTAATTGTTTTTTAACGAACTTGTGCCTTTCTGGGTGCTGTTCTCATTCTACAGTAGAGCCTTGAAACTCTTCCCGCTGACATGGGCGTGGGTTAATCTAATTAGTTTACAGTGAGCTGCTAAAGAACATCCTGAAAACCTCACATTCCATTTGTGTGACATTAATGTTGAAAAGCTAAGAGAGATTGGGTTTTATTACAGAGAACTTTTTAGATGGATGAAATCTTTGCAATTTTTATCTGGCATATCACTGGTGCACAAATATTGCACTAAATATCGTACATAGAACTTTGTTATTCTATACGTCTAGCAGTTTTAATAGTTTCTAACTAGTTCATTCATTTTAGCACCTGACTGTTCGACACAAAGTTGGCTTCCTCCCTCTTTATGTCCTAACATGCAATGGGCTGCCACAGTTAAGATGTCAGGTTGCATGTTCCAGCTATTGTCAGAATTTTTGAGGCAATGTCAGTGACTGATGTTCGGTTCTACTGAATCATCACACCTTGGTTTACAGCAGTAAACGTTGGCTAACTGGGATGATTTCATTTTTGAATAGCAGATACTCCTTGAAATGAAATAATGTGGAAAAATACTGGCTGTGATGTGTCTTGCAACTAAAAATAACTGTCACTTTCTCACATTGTTGAGGTCGGGTCCTGAATTTTCCATATCCCTTCTGCAATTGAGAAGTGACAATTACAGTAATGTTTTCTCTCATTAATCTTTACAGTGTCAAAAATCTTTTTTTTTTAAGAGCCTAGAGCTTGCTGGCTTACATTCTGGTAAATTTCCATGGTGTTGTTATCGGATACAACTGCACAGTAACATGGAATTCAACTTCCTGATGGGTTTTCACAATTGTCTGCTTGAAAGAGATCTTGCGACTGAATTTCTGCATCATTCTGCTCACTGCTTTCCCTGCTCTGCCATTTGCTAACTCCAAGGTGTCCACAACGTCACAGACTCTATCCTTGACCATCCATAGCCCCAGGACTCTATCACCTTCAAGCCTGTGATCTCCCGCTGGCCTCTATCTCAATGTATGTCATCTGGTCTTCCAAAACCACCTTCTAGCCCAACAGCAACAGTCACTCCCTCAGACTCCTTGCTCCAACTCACTGGTACTTTCTGTCCTGATATATTTCTGTATTGTCACTTCCTACCTACTCCTAAATCACCACCTCACAGTCCTTTCAACCCCTCCCCACCTCTGTGACAGCTTTTACTCTCTTAATTCTGGCCATTTTTCTTCCCGCCTCAATCCAGTGTCCATTCACTGTCCACTGCTCCATGAACTGTCTGACTCATGAGACAGAGATATGAAGAAAATATCAATTACAGGTACTTCTCGTCTGAGGCAAGAGTCGTTGTATTTCTCCACGATGCTGTTTGTGGAGAAAGAACAATATAACCTTCACCAGAGCTGGAGAGGAATACAAAACCTCTTCAAGGAAGAACAAACGGAAGGATATTGAATCCCAGACATTGGAGTTGGGAAATCACTGGAACCTCTTGAGAAACAACTGCCTGGCAATTCTGCAAAGGAGAATTATTACAGGAGATTAGGAGAATCTTGCAGCACCTCCCACACAAAATTATCTAAACAGTACAGACATGTCTATTTGCTATAAAGGAGGGCACACCCTCAGGAAAGCTAATCCCAGTCATCCAGAATGTGCTCAATAGAATACAATTAATGAGGAAGTAGCAACTAGATTATATCGAGGTTCAATAGACACTGGAATATTTACAAATAGTTGATGATAATATGAGTAGCAGGAACTATTATTTTGGAAAAGAAAGACCTGCCTGCAACTGCTGGAAATCAGAAACACAAACAGAAATTGCGAAAAAAAAACCCAACAGGTATGGCAGCATCTGTGGAGAGAAACAGGATTAACATTTTGGGTCCAGTGACCCTTCCTCAGGGTTGTGTGTACTATCATTTTAGAGTTGGAGTAAGAGATAACACGAGTCTTTGCTGTAAATAGCAATATGAGGGAATATGGAGAATGGCGTATATGGAATTCAGATAAAATGAGACACAGAAGGGAGGTTTGGACCAAAAAAGAAGGTAAGATGGAAGAAGTTACTAATGGGAAAGTGATCAGCTAATGGACAGAAAGCTTTTCCTTCAAGGTTGCATTGAGTTCAGAACTGGAAAACAGATTATTACACAAGGAGTTATGGAATACTTCATGGGACAGAGACTACCATTTCACAGTGAGTTGGAGACATTGAGAAGGAAAAAGATATATTCATGTTTATACTCTTTCAGAGAATGTGGGAGTCCCTGACTGATCCTGCAATTATTGCCCACCTGGAATTGCCCTGGAGAAGATGGGAGTGAGTTACCGTCTTGAACTTTTTCAGTCTGTGTGGTGAAGCCACATTGGGAAAGCGCAGCGCAAAACACTCACAACAGACAGTTCCAGTTGAAAAGCAAACACTGGAATAGATGCAATGGACCAAATGATGTTCAGATACTGCCACCTTAATGAGTCAAGGTGACGATCACCCCCCTGCTGCCGTTTCTGATTCCGAATGATCAGAAGTTGACTGCTGAGGCTGCGAAAGGCAAGAGTATACAGCTTCCCAAACACAGGGACCATATTCTAGACAACATTTCTTTCACTGCTTGGAAGATAAACAAAATCATAACAAAACACAGACACAGAAACTAGCATGACCTATTCTGCAACACAGCTTACTGCATTGTTAAGTGAAATACAAATCGGAAATTCCTTTAGAATAGGTCCCTTCCAGAAAGAAAGAATTTGATCAGAATAAGGGAAAGGCAAAAAGAACACAGTTGTAAGGTGAGGGAGCATTCACCCATCTGTGTACTCATTTGTGTTTCAATAGGATTACAGTCTCACAGCTGTAACATACTTAATCCTCTAATCCAGAATTAATGGCTGATCAAGCTGAACTCTGGACTATAATGCTTTTGTTGCTAACACCACTGATTACAATAATAACTTGTTTAAACTATCATGTGAAACACAATGGGACAATAAACTCCATTTTACAACAGCAACTATTGTCAGCCATTAGCTCAGCTCAGCCTCTGCAGAAGCTGAACCTTCTTGAGTTAAAGGATTGAAGGATTCGAGTCCAGTTCCAGGACATTAGTGCATAATCGAAGTTGGCGCTGCAATGTACTATTGAGCAAGTTGGACACTGAGAAAGGTATCAACCTTTGGACACAAACACTGTTAGTTTAGCTGGACATTAAAAACCCTGCTATGCTGTGAAAAATTGAGCAATAAGTAATTTATCTTCATTCGAACTAATACTGGTCATTTTCATTGTGTTCAGGTTATGTGCTAAATGTCTGCTATGTTTTGTCTAAAGTCACAACCATTTAAAATAACTCTTTATATTTAAAGGACATTATTAGAAATGTACATCATTGACAACAGTTGCCAGGCAGAGGCTGATAGGCAAGTTCAGTAACCATGGGAATGGCCTCAACCAGGACCTTGGGTTCATGTCACACTACAGGTGATGGCACTACACTATTCATCTCACACACGAGCACACACTCTTACAAACTCTCTCATACACGTGGTCTCTCTCAGGCACACATATACACACCCCCCACATTCACACCTATACTGACAAAAAATATTCATTTAGCACTTCCCCTACTTTCTCTGACTCCATGCATAACTTCTCACTACTATCCTTGATTGGCTCCAATCTTTCTCTCATCATACAATTATTCCTGATATACTTTAGAGTTTTCCTTGATCTATCTGCCAGTGACTTCTCATGTCCTCTCCTGGCTCTTCTTAGCTCTCTCTTTAGGTCTTTCCTGGCTAACTTGTAACTCTCAAGTGCCCCAACTGAGCCTTAAGACCTCATCCTAACAAAAGCCTTCTTCTTCCTCTTATTTTGGGAATGTGAGTTGAAATGAATTCTGGGATTTACCTATTAATGAATCAAAACCTTCAGCTCATTCTAAAAGATGAAAGATTTAACAGCAATCTGGATTTGTCTAATATATTTCATCTGTGTATGATACTATGACCTTTTGCTATAAATTCTGTGTCTTCTGATCCTATTCAACTAGCTCCCTGATAAAGAAGCAGGGCTCTGTTCACCAACACTTCCACATAAACCTGTGAGACTATAACCAGTTGTTGTGTGATTTTTAACATCATTGACAAGAGAAGAATTAGAGTTTGACACTGTTATTATTGGATTAATAATCCAGAGATTCAGGCTCAAGATCTGGGAATATGGGTTCAAATCCTGCCATGGTAATAAGTGGAATTTAAAATGAAATAATGCTGGCCTTAGTCATTGTAACCATGAGGTTATCATTGATTATTATAAAATCCTACCTGGTCAATCTTCTGTCTTTACCCAGACTGACCTACATGTGACCCCAGCCAACAGCCATGTGATTGATTCTAATGTACCCTCTGAAATAACCTAGCAAGGTCACTAAATTCGAGGGCAATTAGGGATGGGTGGCAAACACTACCCTTTCCAGTGATTACCACGTGCCATCCAAAAATAAACAATTACAATCTTTCTTTCCATGTTAAAGAAGAACTGTAAGGAATGAGGCTCATTGAGTTTTGCCAGTAATAGAAAGCAGTCAATGTCAAATCAATCATCATTAAACACTACTCTAGATTGCCACTTTTGTTAAATGTAATAAAACTAATTTTGTCTGATGGTCAGTACATAATGAATCAGTTTTGTTCTATAGATCCAATTTGACAAACAATGTTCCCTGAAATGTATTTTGAATCTCAGAAGAACATTTTTTATGATCTTTGGGTTTATTTACTTTCTTTAAAACATTTTACTTCAAATGAAAATTTAAATTGAGAGAACTCTTTAGGATTGGTCTAGTTTGACACTAACGTGGTCAACTGCTTGGTTAATTATTTAATTGACTGGTGTAATCATTAACCACGCGGCAGCAAAGGAGGTAGCGTTTGGGCTCCCAAGTCTACCCACTGGAGATCAATCTTATTCATCTTTTGCTTTCATTTTCATCTTCTCTCTTTTTCTTATCATAGAATCATAGAATCCCAACAGCCTGGAAACAGGCCCTTCAGGCCAACAAGTCCACACTGACCCTCTGAAGAGTAACCCACCCAGACCCATTCCCCTACTGCTCAACATTTACCCCTGACTAATGCACCTAACCTACACATCCCTGGACACTACAGGCAATTTAGCATGGCCAATTCACCTAACCTGCACATCTTTGGACAGTGGGAGGAAACTGGAACACCGGGAGGAAACCCACACAGACAGTCACCCAAGGGTGGAATCAAACCCGGGTCCCTGGCGCTGTGAGGCAGCAGTGCTAACCACTGAGCCAACGTGCCGCCCCATTTTTCTTCATCTTGTCAATGTTTTCATTCAACGCAAGAGAACGAGAATATAGAAGTAAGGATGTACTTCTGAGTCTCTATAAGGCTCTGACCAGACAATATTTGGAGTATTGTGCGCAGTTTTGGGCCCCATATCTCAGGAAGGATGTACTGGGCCTGGAGTGAATCCAGAGGAGGTTCACAAGAATAATCCCAGAAATGAAAGGCTTAACATATGAGGAACGTTTGAGGACTCTGAGTCTATACTCTATAGAGTTTAGAAGGATGAAGGGAGAACTGATTAATACTTTCAAAATACTGAACAGCATGGACAGAGTGGACATTTCCATTGTTCGGAGACACTAGGACCCAAGGGCACAGTCTTAGAGTAAAGGGAAGATCTTTTAGAACAGGGATAAGGAGAAATTTCTTCAGCCAGAGAATGGTGTATCTATGGAATTCACTGCCACAGAAGACTGTGGTGGTCAGGTCATTGAGTACATTTACAACAGAGATAGATAGGTTCTCGATTGCCAAGGGGATCAAAGGTTACAGGGAGAAAGTGGGAAAATGGGGTTGGGAACCTATCAGCCAGGATTGAATGGTGGAGTAGACTCGATGGACCGAATGGCCTAATTTCTGCTCCTACGACCTTACCTTCACCTTGTCGGTGGTGGATGAGGCGTCATCGTGGAGGAATCTGGAGCGGGACTCCTGGGGAATCAGCTGGACCTGGAACGGAGACCGGAACATTTTACAGAAACCACAGAGACCGTAAGAAAGCCCGAACCATGCTTGACAAGCAGGAACGTAAAGTTGAAAATTATTTATTATTTTACTGATTTTTATTTCTGTCAATTAAATGGAAGCTGAAGCTCTATTTAACTAATTTTTAAAATTCATTTTGTTATCCCAAATGGCTCTGCATTGAGGAGACAAAACACTTTTCATTGGACTTTCCCAAATACGCATAACAATAAACTCATTCATTCATGATCAATATTGGATCTCACGGTTTCGCTTTGTTTGGAGGTAGTGGTCAGTTTATTACATGGAAACAAACATCAGGCTGGGATTGACTCATTCACCCCAGCCAGTTTCTCCAGTGCACCCTCAGGGTTCAGCATTTAAATGGCCAGGAGGGAAGCAGGAATAAGAAATGACGGAGAGTTTTGCCCGGCCAGCTCCACTCCTGTTGAAGTTGGACTTCTTAAACTGCAAACCAAACTTCCAGTGAAATAAGTCTTGAAAATCCCCCACATCTCCATTCACGGAATGTGGGTGTCGCTGGCCAGGCCAGCATTTATTGCTCATCCCTAATTACCCAGAGGGCAGTTAAGAGTTAACCCACTCCTTTGGTCTGGAGTAACATGTAGGGTAGACCAGGTAAGGACAATAGATTTCCCTCTCTAAACAGTTTTGGTGAATCACATCTTTTTACAACAATCAACAGTGTTTACATGGTCCCCATTAGACTCGTTTTTAAATTCCAGAATTCTTTAAAAAATATTGAATTCACCATCTTCCATGGAGGGATTCAAACTCTGTGAATCTCAGAACATTATCCTGGAATTCTGGATTGTTAGTCCAGTGACATTAGCATTGTATCACCCACCTCACTGTGTATGGCAACACCTTCTCATTTTGCTGAGATATCCATTTTGGAGATATGGTGTGACTATAATTGAAATAACTCCACAGAGGCTGGTGTTCCGTCACCAAGTCCCCCTTTATTTACACATGGAAAGTCCTTGACATTGATCCAGCTCCCTCAGAACCAGCTCCCAGAGTAAGCAGAATCCAAACATGTGCAGGTCAGGTAAATTGGACATGCTAAATTGCCCATAGTGTTAGGTACATTAGTCAGGGCTAAATATAGGGTAGGGGAATGAGGCTGGGAGGGTTACTGTTCAGAGGGTCGGTGTGGACTTGTTGGGCCAAATGGCCTGTTTCCTCCTTGTAGACATTCTAATCTAATTTCTGACCCTCCTGTTTATGTCTGTCAGCCAGGGCTCCCTGACTGAACCAGATTAACAGCCCCAATCAGGGAACTCCTATTCTTTGTGGTCCCCATTATAATCACTACAATAATGTTTCAAAACAGCTTCTGTTTTAAGAAGGTCAGGCTGCTTTTCTAATGATTTGATCTTTTGGTTCTGAGATGTGATAAAGTTTGAAAAATCATATGTACTGCCATCCCTACTTACACTTGGGGTGCCACAGTGGCTCAGTGGTTAGCACTGCTACCTCTCAGTGCCAGAGATCCAGGTTCAATTCCAGTCTCGAGTGACTGTCCGTGTGGAGTTTGCATATTCTCCCCGTGTCTGCGTGGGTTTCTTCAGGGTACTCCAGTTTCCTCCCACAATCAAGGATGTACAGGCCATGCTAAATTGCCCTTAGTGTTAGGTGTATTAGTCAGGGATAAATATGGGGTAGGAGAATGGGTCTGGGTGGGTTACTCTTCAGAGCTTTGGTGTGGACTTGTTGGGCCGAAGGGCCTGTTTCCACACTGTAGAGATTCTAATTCCAACACTGATAAGATGGCAAGACGTCATCTGTTACCTTGCGACAGAATTCCTATTGTGAAGCTCTGTCCCAATTGAATTGCAGTGGTCAGGCCTGGTTAATCAGATTCTGGGCATTCACTCACTGATGGTGTACATCAGGACACTGCTGCCCAACTGGGAGCCAATGTAGGCCATTGTCCGCAGGGAGGATGGAGTAATGGGACTCAATACAAGTGTGGATGCTGGAAATTTGACACAAAAACAGAAGTTGGTAGTGAAACTCAGCAGGTCGAGCAGCATTGGCGGAGAGAGAAAAACAGAGTTATTGTTTCAGGTCCAGTGACTCTTTTTCAGAAGTTCAGAAATGGCATTCTAAAGAAGGACCACTGGACTTGAAATGTTAACTCTGTTTCACTCCACACAGATACTGACAGACCTGCTGAGTTTTTCCAACAGTTTACGCTTTTGATAAAACACTGGCAGCAGGGTTTTGGATAATGTCATGTTCACAAAGGGGGATAATTCAGGATCAGCCAAGCCTGTGCTGGAATAGACAAGTCTGGAGGTAACAAAGGCAGGAACAAGGGTGTCAGGGTCAGAAGAACTGAGACAAGGGACAAGATTGGGTGATGTGGTGGAAATAGGCAGCCTTACAGAAAGTACAAATGTGAGGTCAGAGCCTTGTGACTGAATCAAAAGTGAGACCCAGTTTACGAGCACAATAGATTCCAGGTGCATTCCCTCAGATATGTAACTGAGATGGGAAGCCACCTCTGAGGACATAAAGAATAACAGCAGGAGTGGGCCATTCGGCCCTTTGAGCCTGCTATTAAATTCATGGCTGGACATCCAACTCAGACCCCTGTTCCTGCTTTCTCCCCATACCCCGTACCCTTTAATCCTTTAACTTCAAGGGGAGGGGAGAGCATTGTGATATTCTCAGTGAACTGTTAATCCGATAACTCAGTAATGTTCCCATTCAACTTGAGGTACTTGTTTGAATCCTGCCATGGCAGATGGTGGAATTGGAATTCAATAAAATTTTGGCAATAAGAATCTAATAATGACCATGAAATCATTGTTGATTGTCAGAAAATTCCCATCTAATGTTTAATCACTAATGTCTGATGTGGAAGGAAACTGCCATTCTTCCCTGGCCTGGACTACATGTGACTCCAGACCCACAGCAACGTGTCTGACTCTTAACTGCCCTCTGGGTAATCAGGGATGGGCAATAAATGCTGGACTGACCAATGACATCCTCATCCTGTGAGTGAATAAAAATATCTAGCAACATTACAGCAGTCAGCTCAAGAAACACACACTGGTTAAACCTGCCAACTCTCCCCTCTCTATCTGGAATGTGTACTGTGTCAGACTGGCTTGACAATGGCAGGAGGAGTTCTTGCCAACAAGATATAGTAACATTTTTAAAGGAAGCAGGCTGCAGATTGCATATTTACATAATGTGTAGTTTTACTGGGAGTGAGGGAATAAAGTTTTATCTAAATTATATATTAACAGAGAGGAGACAGCACCTTGTATTTACAGGAGGTGAGGCAATTACAAGTGCCAAGTTCTGTATGTATTGCTCAACAGATTGATGATCACAAACTGAAGGCAGTTTGGTCTGCCGATGAATGTGCCTAGCCCCAAGCCTGCTTCTGTCGGGTTACACTACTTCAGCTGGATGCACAATTACTGAATATTTGCTCAATTACAAAGTCAGTGTTTATACAGGCGCGTCATCGCATTGTCAGAATTACGAGCTGACCTTGCCCAAATGTAAACACAATGATTTGGCCGGATAAAGCTGGAACTTTTCAGAAAAGGCACTGGTGGGGCAGGAATTTTGTGAATGATAAAAATGTTAGGCTATAATTATACTCTTGTCTTGACAAAGGCAGTGAGATTCTGCTATTCCACTTCTATTACTACAGAAGTGTTTTAGGATTGTTAAATCACAATCATTTCCTGTTTAAAGGACTATCTGATAAATGGTTTATTAGCTCCTCAATCCTCATTTTGCGTGAATCAGCTTCTACTCTGTTGTTTTGATATGAACAGGAGACTGAGGTGGATGGTCAGCCATGAGCCTATTGAATGTTGGAGCAGGCTCAAAGGGCTGAATGGCCTCCTCCTGTTCCTATTGTCTATGTTTCTATATCACCAGTGATTTCAATATCTGAGCTAATGTTTCTTCAGCCATGAGGCATGAAGCCATTAATCCCTGCAACATTACACCTCTATTCTCACACTCTGTTTCCCCATTTACAGAAGATTTTTGTTGCCATCTCATGGTCTGGAAGGAAGGTATTTAAAGAGGAAGGAAGATGACACCTTCCTGTTTGGAAGGAATGTGGAAGCTGTGCAATAATAATTTTTCAAAAGAGATTGGAAAAACATAAAATACTGGAGAGGTTTTTCACCATTAGATTGCTTCTTCAGTCGGCGTCTCTCCATGACCTGCCACACGTGCTGACAGACCTGATTAATGTCTCCAGCACTTCCTCATTTTCTTTCAAATTAACAGGAACTAGAATGTGGAGTAGGCCATTCAGCCCCTCCAGCCTGCTCTGCCATTTGATATCATTTGTCTCAGCTTCATCTCCACTCACAGTAGTAAAGTCAATCAGAATGTGAACTGACCTAGAAAGTTAAAAATCACACAACACCAGGTTATAGTCCCACAGGTTTAATTGGAAGCACACTAGCTTTCGGGGTAACGCTCCTTCATCAGGTGAGCAGCGCTCCAAACGCTAGTGTGCTTCCAATTAAACCTGTTGGACTATAACCTGGTGTTGTGTGATTTTTAACTTTGTACACCCCAGTCCAACACCGGCATCTCCAAATCATGACCTAGAAATGTAATACTAAACCTTGCACAGTTAAGCAAGAGTTAAGGATGAGGTTACGCAATTGTTGTTGAACCTGATTAAAAATCCACATTTCTCATGGCTGCAGAGTGAGATTTTGAGCACTAATAAAGCCGATTCCTAAATAAAGTTCAATCTTGTGTACAACATCTTCTAAAGATTAGATTGAAATAGCAGAGTGGGAAAAAAAGGGGATTTAAACATCCAGTACAGTGAGTCAATTGTTGGACACATTGGGAAAGATAAAAGACTTAGCAGTAGAAGTGAATAGAGAATTGCAATTGAGTTTTGAAGTGCTGGCCTTAATAATCAGAGCAGAACTTAAATAACTTCACCTTGAACACTTGGAGTTTGAAATGAAGATGGGAGACCATTCAGTTGACCTGTTTTGGGTATTATTTAAGATGCTGCAATAGAAGTCTTTGATAAATAGGTCACATGAGATTCAGGGTGAGTTTACCAATTGGATGCATAATTGGCCTAAAGGCAGGAGACAGAGAGTGATGGTGGATGGTTACTTTTCAGACTGAAGGCCTGTGACCAACGGTGCTCCATAGGGATTGGGGCTGGGTCCTCTTTTGTTTATCATTTATATCAATGTTTAGGATCAGAATATAGAAGGCATGGTTGGTAAGTTTGTAGATGACACCAAAATTGGTGGCATTCTAGACAATGAAGAAGGTTTTCTAAGTTTACAAAGGGATATTAATCAAACGGGTCAATGGGCTGGAAAATGGCAGATGAAGTTCAATCTAAACGTGAGGTATTACATTTTGGTAAAACAAAGAAGAGTAGGGCTTATACAATTAATAGTTGGACCCTGGTTAGTGTTGTAGAACAGAGGGGCCCAGGGCTTCAGGTTTACAATTTTTTGAAGCTTGTATCACACACAGACAGGATGGTTAAAAAGGCTTTTAGCACGCTTGCTTTCATTGCCCAGACCTTTGAGTAAAGGAGTTGGGACGTCATATTGAGGTGATACAGGACATTGGCGAAGCCTCTGCTGGAACACTGTGTCCAGTTCTGGTCGCCCAGTTATAGGAAAGATGTTGTCAAGATGGAGAGGGTTCGGAAGAGATTTACCAGGATATTGCTGCGTATTGAAGGTTTGTGATATAAAAAATGCTGGATAGGCTAGGTCTTTTCTCAGTGGAGTGCATAGGGTCGTCTGATAGAAATACAAATAAAAGAGAGATATAGATAGTGTTAATGGTAGTTGTCTTTTCTGTAGGCTGGGGGATTTCAAGATGGGAGGGAACATTTTTAAGGTGAGAGGAGAGAGATTTAAAATATGCATGAGAGGTAAACGTTTTACACAGAGGGTAGATCACGTGTGGAATGACCTTCCTGAGGAAGTGGTGGATACGGGTACAATTAGATTTAAAAGACATTCGGATAGATACGTAAATGTGAAATGTTTGGAGGGATAGGGGCCAGGAGCAGGCAAGTGGGACTAGTTGAGTTTTAGCATGCATTAGTTGGACTGAAGGGTCTGTTACTGTGCTGTATGACTGTATAATTCTATGAAGACAACAATCCTCTGGAATTTTTATAAAGAACATAAGGACTAGGGGCAGGAGGAGGCCATTCAGCCCCTTGAGCCTGCTCCATCATTCAGTAAGACCATGGCTGATCTCACCTCAGCCTCAATTCCACTGTCTTGCCTGCTGTCCATGACCTTTAACATATTACTAATTAAAAACCTGTCTATCTCCTCCCGAAATGTACTTGACGTTCAGGCATTGGGAAAGTGAATTCCAGATTTATGACTCTTTGAGAGAAATAATTCCTTCTCATCCGTGTTTTAAATTCCTTAGCCTATAACCATCTCATTCTAGATTGCCCCACAAGGAAAATCATCTGTTCTATGTCACTTTGTCAATCCCCTTTAGTATCTTAAACACCTCAGTTAGATTTCCATTCATCCTTCTAAATACTAGTGAGTACAGGCCTAAACAGCTCAGTCTTTCTTCGTAAGATAAGCGTTTCATATCTGGAATTACTCTCAAGAACCTTCTGTGATCTGTCCCCAGTACAATGACACACTTCCTCAAGTATGTAATACTCCAGGTGAATCTCACTAATGCCTTCTATAGTAGCAGCAACACTTCCCTACTTTATACTCTAATCCTTTAAATAAGTGCCAAAATCCCATTTGCCTGCCTTTGTACTTGCTGAACCTGCAATTCATGCACAAGGACCCCCAGATCCCTCTGCACTGAAGCACTTTGAAGTTTTTCTCTATTTAGATAATCAGTTGCCTTTCTATTCCTCGGACCAAAGTGAATAACCTCACACTTACCACCCATTGAACTCCATTTGGCCCATTTGCCTAACCTAGCCACTTTCATTTTTGAATTTATTATTTCTACACTGTAACTTACTTTTCCACCTATTTCAGTGTAATCTGCAAATTTAGCTACCATACCTTCTGTCCCATTGTCCCGGTCATTAACATTGATTGTAGATTTTTGGGGGCCTGAGGACTGATTCCTGTGGCACTCCATTATCTCGTCAACTAGAAAAAACATTATCCTGACTGTTTCCTGTTTATTTGTTAGCCAACCTTCTATCCAACTGAATAAATTACCCCTAACCCCATGTGATCTTACCTTGTGTCTTAACCTTTTATGCAGCATCTAATTAAATGCCTTCCGGAAGTCCAGATGTATGAGATCTACCAGACCCCCATTATCCACATTGTTTGTTACATCTTTAAAGAATGCTAGCAAATTAGTCAATCATAATTGACCCTTCAGGAAACCATGCTGACTCTTTTTAATAGAATAGAATCCCTACAGTGTGGAAAAAGGCCATTTGGCCCAACAAGTCCACACTGACTGTGTATCACTGGACATCGGAGTGCATCTGGGAAAATTAACAAACAGTGAAATTTACAACTAATCTTGGAGGAACTGTTAGGCGACGTTCACAGCACAGAATCAGAGAAGTTAATTGTTGTTTTAAGTGTGTCCAATACAAAGGTCGCAGTCGTGGGTACAGTGGATTCTTTTTTGATCATATGTTTTTCGAGAGAAGTCTCTTGATTAAACTTTAAATATAAGCCATAGCTATTAATGTAACCTGGGGTAGTGTTTGTAGAGGAATAAGACGGTGTTATTTTCTGGGTCTGTAGATTGTGAAGGAGCAAAAATAGCCTTTGCAGTGATATGTACTTCTTGTCAGATGTGGGAGTTTAAAGAGAGCTTAAGGGTTACTGCGGATTATATCTGCCATAAATGCTGTTGGATACGAATCTTATCAGATCGAGTGGATCGGTTGGAGAGACAGATAGAAGCGATGAGGAATTTTCAACAGCAGCACTATGTGCTGGATGGCAGTTATAGGAAGTGGGGGAGGTCTCAGATACAGTCACATAGATGGGTTAACTCCAGGAAGGGTAAGAGAGGTCGGCACCTAGGGCAGGAGTCTTTGTGGATATACCCATTTCAAACAGGTATGGTGTTTTGGAAAATGTAGGGGATGATGGATTCTCAGGGGGACGTAGCACGAACAGCCAAGTTTCTGGTATTGAGACTGGCTCTAATGCAACGAGGGGTATGTCAGCTTCCAAGAGATCAATTGTGTTAGGGAATTCTGTAGTCCGAGGTACAGACAGATGTTTCTGTGGCCAGCAGAGAAAAAGCAGAATGGTGTGTTGTTTCCCTGGTGCCAGGATCAAGGATGTCTCAGAGAGGGTGCAGAATGTTCTCACAGGGGAGAGGGGCCAGCAAGAGGTCATTGTCCACATTGGAACCAATGATGTAGGAAGGGAAAAGATTGAGACTCTGAAGGGAGATTAGAGAGTTAGGCAGAAATTTAAAAAGGAGGTCCTTGAGGGTAGTAATATCTGGATTACTCCCAGTGCTACGAGCTAGTGAGGGCAGGAGTAGGAGGAGAGAGCAGATGAATGCATGGCTGAGGAGCTGGTGTACGGGGGAAGGATTCACATTTTTGGATCATTGGAATCTCTTTTGGGGTAGAAGTGACCTGTACAAGATGGACTGATTGCACCTAAATTGGAAGGGGATTAATATACTGGCAGAGAAATTTGCTAGAACTGCTTGGGAGGATTTAAACTATTAATTGTCACAATTAATTAGAATGGATGGCTTTGAGATACGTAGGGAAGAGGTGTTGGAAATTCTGGAAAGGGTGAATGTAGATAAGTCCCCTGGGCCTAATGGCATTTATCCTAGGATTCTCTGGGAAGCAAGGGAGGAGATTGCAGAGCCATTGGCCTTATTTTTATGTCCTTGTTGTCTACAGGAATAGTGCCAGAAGACTGGAGGATAGCAAATGTGGTTCCCTTGTTCAAGAAGGGGAGTAGGGATAACCCTAGTAACTATAGGCCGGTGAGTCTTACCTCTGTTGTGGGCAAAGTCTTAGAGAGAATTGTAAGGGATAGGATTTATGAACATCTGGATATGAACAATGTGATCAAGGTTAGTCAGCATGATTTTGTGAAGGGCCGGTCTGCCTCACAAACCTTATTGAATTCTTTGAGAAGGTGACTAAGGAGGTAGACGAGGGTAAAGTGGTAGATGTGGTGTATATGGATTTTAGTAAGGCGTTTGATAAGGTTCCCCATGGTAGGCTACTGCAAAAACTACGGAGATATGGCATTGAGGGTGAGTTGGAGGTTTGGATTAGGAATTGGCTGGCTGGAAGAAGACAGAGGGTAGTAGTTGATGGTAAAGGTTCATCTTGGAGTGCAGTTACCAGCCGTGTTCCACAAGGATCTGTTTTGGGACCATTGCTGTTTGTCATTTTTATAAATGACCTGGAGGAGGGGCTAGAAGGTTGGGTGAGCAAGTTTGCGGATGATACGAAAGTCGGTGGAGTTGTTGACAGTGAGGAAGGATGTGGCAGGTTACAGTGGGATATAGATAAGCTGCAGAGCTGGGCAGAAAGGTGGCAAATGGAGTTCAATGTAGCTAAGTGTGAAGTCATTCACTTTGGTAGGAGTAACAAGAAGATGGATTACTGGGCTAATGGTCAGATACTTGGTAGTGTGATTGAGCAGAGGGATCTTGGTGTCCATGTACACAGATCTCTGAAAGTTGCCACCCAGGTAAATAGTGCTGTGAAGAAGGCATATGGCGTACTGGCTTTTATTGGTAGAGGAATTGAGTTCCGGAGTCCTGAGGTCATGTTGCAGTTGTATAAGACTCTGGTGCGGCCGCATCTGGAGTATTGTGTGCAGTTTTGGTCGCCATACTATAGGAAGGATGTGGAGGCACTGGAACGGGTGCAGAGGAGGTTTACCAGGATGCTGCCTGGTATGGCAGGAAGATCGTATAAGGAAAGGCTGAGGCACTTGGGGCTGTTTTCATTGGAGAAAAGAAGGTTTAGGGGTGACTTGATAGAGGTGTACAAGATGATTAGGGGTTTAGATAGGGTTGACCATGAGAACCTTTTTCCGCGTATGGAGTCAGATATTATGAGGGGGCATAGCTTTAAATTAAGGGGTGTTAGGTATAGGACAGATGTTAGGGGTAGATTCTTTACTCAGCGAGTCATGAGTTCATGGAATGCCCTGCCAGTAACAGTGGTGGACTCTTCCTCTTTATGGGCATTTAAACGGGCATTGGATAGGCATATGGAGGATAGTGGGCTAGTGTAGGTTAGGTGGGCTTGGATTGGCGCAACATCGAGGGCCGAAGGGCCCGTACTGTGCTGTATTTTTCTATGTTCTATGTTCTAAACTAGTAAGGTGGGAGGGGGGGGGGGGGGGGGAACCCAGGGAGAAAGTGAGGAAAGAGATTGATCTGAGACGGGTACAGCTGTGAACAGAAGTGAGTCAAACAGTCAGGGCAGGCAGGGACAAGGTAGGACTAATAAATTAAACTGCATTTATTTCAATGCAAGGGGCCTAACAGGGAAGGCAGATAAACTCAGGGCATGGTTAGGAACATGGGACTGGGATATCATAGCAATTACGGAATCATGGCTCAGGGATGGGCAGGACTGGCAGCTTAATGTTCCAGGATACAAATGCTTCAGGAAGGATAGAAAGGGAGGCAAGAGAGGAGGGGGAGTGGCATTTTTGATAAGGGATAGCATTACAGCTGTGCTGAGGGAGGATATTGCCAGAAATACATCCAGGGAGGTGTCCAGTCTCCCCAATGTAGAGGAGACCACATCGGGAGCATGGATACAATAAATGATATTGGTGGATGTGCAGGTGGAACATTGATGGATGTGGAAGGCTCCTTTGGGCCTTGGATGGAGGTGAGGGGGGAGGTGTGGGTACAGGTTTTATAATACCGTTCCCTGCCACTGCAGGAATCGCAAAATCTGCGCCCACACCACCTCCCTCACCTCCATCCAAGGCCCCAAAAGAGCCTTCCACATCCATCAAGGTTCCACCTGCACATCCACCAATGTCATTTATTGTATCCATTGCTCCTGATGCGGTCTCCTTTACATTGGGGAGACTGGGTGCCTACTCGCAGAGTGCTTTAGGAAACATCTCTGGGACACCTGCACCAGTCAACCCCACTGCCCCGTGGCCCAACATTTCAACTCCCCCTCCCACTCTGCCGAGGACATGGAGGTCCTGGGCCTCCTCCATCCCCCCTCTCTCACCACCCGACGTATGGAGGAAGAACGCCTCATCTTCCGCCTCAGGAACCTCCAACCCCAGGGCATCAATGTGGACTTCACCAGTTTCCTCATTTCCCTGGCCCCCACCTTACCCCAGTTCCAACCTTCCAGCTCAGCACTGCCCTCATGACCTGTCCTACCTGCCAATCCTCCTTCCCACCTATCCACCCCACCCTCCTCTCTGACCTATCACCTTTATCCCCACATCCATCCACCTATTGCACTCTTAATTACCTTCTCCCCACCCCCATCCCCATCCCACCCCAGAGACTCCCTGCCTCATTCTTGATGAAGGGTTCCTGCTGCCCACTCTCATCTTGACTCTGATCTCCAGCATCTGCAGTCCTCACTTTCACCTACCCACCAAGCCACCATACCATTTTAGTAGATTGTGTTTGTCATTCCAAATGTTCCATTTTCATTTCCTTAATAATGCATTCCACAATTTCCCAATGCCAGATGTTAAATTATCTGCTCTATAGTTTACTACTTTCTGCCTCCCTCTCTTTTTGGAGAAAGGCATTACATTATTATAATTAACATAGCAGATTAAAGAGAGGATATAGTCTTGGAGACTGGGACATATTTGTTCTGTGCACAACATAATATATTGTTCATTACTGGATTACAATGCATGTAGTATTATCCCTACACTCAACTGATAATGTGCCTGCACTCTGACTTTGTGAAATTGTCCTTTACTGTATTGTCTCATTATATTTACAGAAACTTGCATTCCAGTAGTACTTTAATGATAGAAACACCTCTTCACTGCTGCATAATCAGACAAGAACTGACTCGGAGGTGAAAGAGGAGACATTAGCACAAGCGACCAAACTCTCAGTCAGAGTTGTAGGTTTTGAATAGTGTGTTAAAGGTGAAGAGAGAGGTGAGGAGGCACATGGGCTGGTGGAGGGGGATTCAGGAGAAGACTGTAGGATGCATGGCCATCAATGAGAATATGATTAAAACCCAGTATCTATATGAATGCAGGATTGCTGGAGTGCACATATGTCAGGGGATTGTGAGGCTGGAGGAGGTTGCAGAGAAGGGGAGGGATGAGACTATGAAGGGATTTGAACTCAAAGATGAAAAGCTTTGCTTGAAGCAGTGGTTGCACCAGGGGTCCATAAAGGCCAGTGAGCCCAGAGATGTTAAAAAGATGGTCAATCACCCCTGTATCTAGGAGTTAGTTTCATGATGCCCCACTCATGCAGATATTATTCTTGTTAGCCTATGTTGTACTCCCTCCAGGGCCAATATATCCTTCCTAAGGTGTGGGGCCAATAATTTGCTCACAGTACTCCAAATAAAGTCAAATCAGGGTTTTGTATAACTGCAGCATAACTCCTGCATCCTTGTAATCCTGCTCTCTCAATATAAAGGCCCACATACCATTAGATTTCTTGAAACCTGAAGTCTCCTTGGACATCCTGTATTTAACTTCATACCATCCAGAAAGTACCTTAATCTATCCTTTTTCCGTCCAAAATGGATAAACTCACACTTGATTACATTGAACTCCATCTGCCACAGTTTAGTCATTCACTTAGTCTGTCAATATCGCTTTGCAATTTAAGCTATCATCTCCACTGTTTACAATACTGCCTAACTTTTATCAATAGCAACATTGGATTTATGACTTTCTATGCCAGTAGCCAAGTCATTTATAAATGTGAATAACTGAGAGCCTAACACAGATCCCTGTGGGCACCGCTGGACATGTTCGGTCAGTTTGAGTACCGACCCGTTATCCCTACCTTCTGTAACCTGCCACTCAACCAATCCCCCAGGCCAATCAGGAATTTACCTTCAAGGCCACAAGCCTCTCCCTTAGTTTACAGACACTTGTGTGGGACTTCATTAAATATCTTCTGGAAGTCCATATAAACAACATCCATAGGCATTCCCCTGTCCATACCCAAGTCACCTCTTCAAACAATCCAATCAGATGTCAGGAATGGCTTACCCTTCAGGAATTCATGTTGACTCTCACTCATTAACTGTTCAGTTCCTTATCGAACAATTTCTCCATGACAGATGTTAGACACAGAACATAGAACAGTATGGCATAGTACCGGCCCTTCTGCCCACAATGTTGTGCCGAGAAAATAATTTAATCTACGATCAACCTAACCCACACACCCCTCAATTTACTGCCATCTATGTCCTTGTCCAGCAGTCACTCAAATATCCCTAATGCCTCTAGCACCACTGGCAGTACATTCCAAGAACCCATGACTCTTTGCATAAAGAACCTATCTCTGACATCTCCCCTATATCTTCCTACAATCATTTTAAAATTATAACCCCTCAGGATGGCTATTTCTACCCTGGGGAAAAGTCTCTGGCTATCTACTCTATCTATGCCTCTCATCATTTTGTACATCTTTATCAAGTCACCTCTCTTCCTTCTTCTCTCCACTGTGAAAGTCACTAGCTCACTCAACCTCTCTTCATAAGACATGCCCTCCAATCCAGGCAGCATCCTGGTAAATCTCCTCTGCACTCTCTCTAAAGCATCTACATCCTTCCTATAATGAGGCGATCAGAACTGAATATTCCAAGTGTGGTCTAACCAGGGCTCAACGAGCTGCAGCAAAACGTCGAGGCTCTGAAACTCAATCACCCTGTTAACGAAAGCCAAAACACGATATGTCTTCTTAACAACCCTATCAACTTGAGTGGCAGCTTTGAGATATCTAGGTACATGATCCCAAGATCCCGCTGTTTCTCCACACTGCCAAGAATCCTGTCTTTAACTCTGTATTCAGCATACAAATTTGACCTTCCAAAATGAATGGCTTGGCATTTATCCAGGTTTGAACACCATCTGCCACTTCTCAGCCCAGCTCTGCATCCTATCAATGTCTTGTTGTAGCCTGCAACAGCCCTTAACATTATCTACACCACCGACCTTCGTGTCATTGGCAAACTTACTAATACACTCTTCCACTTCTTCATCCAAGTCATTTAGAAAAGTTACAAAGAGCAGAGGCCCAAGAACAGATACGTGTGGGACACCACTGGTCACTGACCTCCAGGAAGAATACTTTTCATCCACGACACTTGCTGTCTTCTTTCGGCCAGCCAATCCAGTATCCAGTCAGCTAAAATTCCCTCTATCCTATACCCCCTAACATTCTGAATGAGCCTACTATTATCAAATGCCTTACTGAACTCCATATACACCACACCCACTGCTCAACCTTCATCAACTTGTTTCATCACATCCTCAAAGAACTCAATAAGGCTTGTGAGGTATGACCTGCACCTCACAAATCCATGTTGACTATCTTTAATCAAACTATGTTTTTCCAAATAGTCATAAATCCTATCTCTCAGAATCCTTTCCAGTACTTTGCATACCACGGATGTTAAACTGACTGGTTTGTAATTCCCAGGGATTTCCCTATTCCCTTTTGTGAACAGAGGAACAACATTCGCCTCCCTCCAATAAGCCAGTACTACTCTCATGGAGAGTGAGGATGGAAAGATCATCGCCACAGACACAGCAATCTCATTCCTCGCTTCCCGTAGTAACCTTGGATAGATCTGGTCCAGGTAAAAACAATGACTGCAGAAACCAGAGTCTAGATTAGAGTGGTGCTGGAAAAGCACAGCAGTTCAGGCAGTATCCGAGGAGCAGGAAAATTGACGTTTCGGGCAAAAGCCCTTTATCAGGAATACAGGCAGAGAGCCTTGATTTTACTACTCTTCGGATGCTGCCTGAACTGCTGTGCTTTTCCAGCACCTCTCTAACCTATATCTGGTCCAGCCCAGGGGATCTTGATGCCTCCCAGAATTTCCAACACATCCATTTCCTTAATATCAATCTGTTCAAGCCTATTAACTTGGTCCACGATGTTCTCACTATCAACAAGGTCCCTCTCTCTCTCGAGTGAATACTGAAGCAAAAAACTTCGTTAGGGCCTCCCCTACCTCTTCAGACTCTAGGCACAAGTTTCCTCTACTATCACTGATCAGCCCTAGTCTCTCTCTGATCATTCTTTTATTCCTCCTGTAGGTGTAGAACACCTTTGAGTTTTCCATAATCCTTCCCACCAAGGCTTTTTCATGCCCCCTCCTAGCTCTCCTCCGTCCATTTTGAGTTCTTTCCTAGCTACCCTGTAATCCACTAAAACTGTGCCAGATCCTTGCTTCCTCAACCATTGGTGAGCTTCCTTCTTCCTCTTGATAAGAATTGCCTCTGCTCTTGTCATCCAAGGCTCCCTCACCTTACCATTCCTTTCCTGTCTCAGTGGGGCAAAGTAATCCAACACTCGCAACAAGTGCTCCATGAACAGCCTATACAGTTTTTCCTGTTGTGCATTTCACATAGAAAATTATCCCAGTTTATACTCCACAGCTCCTGTCTAATACCAGTATTATTCCCCTTCCCAGCTAAATACCTTCCCATGCTGTCAGACTAACTGGTCTACAATTCCACAGTTTTCCTCTTTCTTTAAAAAAAAAGAAGTGGCAATCCAGATCTTTAGTATCAGGGAGCTCTGACTGATTATAATTAATGTATCTAAAACATTCTCCCCTACTTCTTTCAATACTCTCGGATGGAAACTGTCAGGTCCTGGGCACCTGCCTCTTTTAATTCTATTAATTTCCTCATTACTGATGTTTTGCTTACGTCAATTTTATTCATTCCCTGTCCCTGATCCACTATTAATTTCCTCAGGAGTTCTGGCAAGCTATCCATCCTTTTTACTATAAATGCTGAGACAAAGTAATAATTCACTGTGTCTGCTATTTTCCCTTAGTCATTGACAATATCCAAACTTTGTCTTTAACAGTAACGAGCTGAAAATGTGTTGCTGGTTAAAGCACAGCAGATCAGGCAGCATCCAAGGAACAGGAAATTCGACGTTTCGGGCCAGAGCCCTTCATCAGGAATGAGGCGAGTGTGCCAGGCTGGCTAAGATAAAAGGTAGGGAGGAGAGACTTGGGGTAGGGGCGATGGAGATGTGATAGGTGGAAGGAGGTCAAGGTGAGGGTGATAGGCTGGAGTGGGGTGGGGGCGGAGAGGTCAGGAAGAAGATTGCAGGTTAGGAGGGTGGTGCTGAGATTGAGGGAATCGACTGAGACAAGGTGGGGGGAGGGGAAATGAGGGAACTGGAGAAATCTGAGTTCATCCTTTGTGGTTGGAGGGTTCCCAGGCAGAAGATGAGGCGCTCTTCCTCCAACCGTCGTATTGTTATGTTCTGGCGATGGAGGAGTCCAAGGACCTGCATGTCCTCGGTGGAGTGGGAGGGAGAGTTAAAGTGTTGAGCCACGGGGTGGTTGGGTTGGTTGGTCCGGGCGTCCCAGAGGTGTTCTCTGAAACGTTCCGCAAGTAGATGGCCTGTCTCCCCAATATAGAGGAGGCCACATCAGGTGCAGCGGATGCAATAGATGATGTGTGTGGAGGTGCAGGTGAATTTGTGGCGGATATGAAAGGATCCCTTGGGGCCTTGGAGAGAGGTAAGGGAGGAGGTGTGGGCGCAAGTTTTACATTTCCTGAGGTTGCAGGGGAAGGTGCCGAGAGTTAGGACCTGACCGTTCCAGACAGATGTTATAGAGTCACAGCACAGAAACAGACCCTTCGGTCCAACCTGTCCATGCTGACCAGACATCCCAACCCAATCAAATCCCACCTGCCAGTACCTGGCCCATATCCCTCCAAACCCTTCCTATTCATATACCCATTCAAATGCCTTTTAAATGTTGTAATTGTACCAGCCTCCACCACATCCTCTGGCAGCTCATTCCATACACGTACTACCCTCTGTGTGAAAAAGTTGCCCCTTAGGTCTCTTTTATATCTTTCCCCTCTCACCCTAAACCTATGCCCTCTGGTTCTGGACACCCCCACCCCAGGGAAAAGACTTTGTCTATTTATCCTATCCATGCCTCACATAATTTTGTAAACCTCTATAAGGTCACCCCTCAGCCTCCGACGCTCCAGGGAAAACAGTCCCAGCCTGTTCAGCCTCTCCCTATAGCACAAATCCTCCAACCCTGGCAACATCCTTGTAAATCTTTTCTGAACCCTGTCAAGTTTCACAACATCTTTCCGATAGGAATGAGACCAGAATTGCACGCAGTATTCCAACAGTGGCCTAACCAGTGTCCTGTACAGCCACAACATGAAGCATTTCCACACACAAAGGGTGGGAGATGTTTGGAACTCTCTCCCACAAATGGCAGTGGATGTTGGATCCGTTGTTAAATTTAAATCTGAGATGGAGAATTGTTTGTTTACCACAGGTATTAAGGGATATACGCCAAAGGAAGTTATATGGAGTTAGGCCACAAATTAGTCATGATCTCATTGACTGGTGGAACAGGTTCAAGGTGCTGAATGGCCTACTCCTGTTCCTGCATGAGGCAGTGGAGATGTGTCTGCGAACTCAGTCAGCATGTTAATTACTTTGATCATTTCTGGTGGCTGTACCAGAAAGAATCAGTGTAAATGGACAAGTACAGTATAATCCAGAGACGGTGAAAAAATAATCCATTTACTTCTCATAAAATATGTCAGATTAAGTTGCATTTTAGGCTGTTGCAGCTTATGGTATCCTGCTGTGTACACTTCTATGGCTGTGAATTACTTTGGGATATTGTAAAAGGTCCTGTATCTATTCAGGTTCTTTCTCTGCTTAGTGACAGAGATTCGGAAATTTAAAACCGTCCCCTTGGCAATGGGTACTAGATTAGATTATTTTAGATAGAGTTGAAGACACCTATGTTGAACACAGACTCTGTTAAGAAGATCTTGGAAGTGATTATTCCAGTGGGCACTAACAGCACCTTTGCCTTTGATAAATACCTCTCCATCTTGGCCAGCAGTGGAGTGGATCCTTGGGTGAATGGACTGCAGGTTGTCATTCAGGAGCTAAAGAAACCACCTGCATTTGACTATGAGCTAGCTCCTCCATCTCCACAACATTTTTCACCCACTGTCTGTCGTGATTATAATGAGGTCAGACAGGTGGACCTCAGAGAATATGGGTTCTCTGATTGGGTCTGTTAATCTGAGGGAGCTGGGTCAGTGTCAAGAACCCTCCATGTGTAAGTAAAGGGGGAGTTGGTGGTGGGATACCGGCCTCTGTGGAGATATTTAGTGGTGACAGGAGTGGGATTAATGATGGGGTAACCATGTAAAAGGGCCAACGAGCTGAAACCCAACTGGACTTCAAACAATATCTATAACTGGCTTTATCCCTGGAAACTGCAGCAAGTGAAGCATATGAGTTACAGGGTTTTCCAACTCTAGCCAGGCTGACTGAGCTTAGGGAACACCATTTGAGTGAATGCAATAGCACAGCCTCAATCATAATCTATCCTGAACAAAGGGACTCTTGACCAGCACACAGAAAAACCACACAGCACTGCCAAGCTTTGGACAAACGGTTAACATTTTCTTCAGGATCCGAGCTGGGAAGCCATTGTAGTAGCTGCCAGTGTGCAGACTTGAGACAGCAAAGGAGTCTCACTGGACCTAAATTGAGTAAGAGAACTCATTGAGTAAAAAGTGAGGTCTGCAGATGCTGGAGATCAGAGCTGAAAATGTGGTGCTGGTTAAAGCGCAGCAGGTCAGGCAGCATCCAAGGAACAGGAAATTCGACGTTTCGGGCATAAGCCCTTCATCAGGAAATCAGGGCTTATGCCCGAAACGTCGAATTTCCTGTTCCTTGGATGCTGCCTGAGCTGCTGCGCTTTAACCAGCAACACATTTTCAGCTAAGAGAACTCATTGGCTGATATCCAGGAGTGTTCACATCCTGGAACGTGCACTTACATCTGGTTTGGAGCAGCTAAATTGATTAGCAACATTCAAATCAGAACCAATCAAAAGAAACATCTGGTTAAGTGGTCACTTGGTTCTAATGGAGGTCGATACAAGCACGGCCATGTGCCACGTGCTAGTGAGGCAAGGAGAGAGAGGAGTTGAGCATGTGGCTACAGGGATGGTGCAGGAGGGATTCTTGGATAATTGGGGCTCGTTCTGGGGTAGGTGGGACCTCTACAAGCAGGATGGTCTTCATCTGAACCAGAGGGGTACCAATATCCTGGGGGGGGGATATTCGCTAAGGCTATTGGGGTGGGTTTAAATTAATCCAGCAGGGGGATGGGAACCTAAACTGTAGTCCGAGTATAGAAAAGGTTGAGAGTAGGGAGGTCCGAAATCAAGTTTCAGGGACGCAAGGTGGGACTGGCAAGCAAGACGTTGGTTTGAAGTGTGTCTACTTCAACGCCAGGAGCATCTGGAATAAGGTGGGTCCATAAGATACAGCATGGATTGGTACCTGGGACTTCAATGTTATGTTTACTTTAGTGTTAGAAAGGGATAGATGTATACCACTGGGCAAGAGTTACAGCTGGGGGAAAGGCAATTATGATGCGATTAGCCAAGATTTAGGAAGCAGAGGATGGGGAAGGAAACTGCAGGGGATGGGCGCATTAGAAATGTGAAGTTTATTCAAGGAAAAGCTCCTGTGTGTCCTAGATAAGTATGTACCTGTCAGGCAGGGAGGAAGTTGTAGAGCGCCAGAGCCGTGGTTTACGAAGGAAGTGGAATCTCTGGTCAAGAGGAAGAAGAAGGATTATGTTAGGATGAGATGTGAAGGCTCAGTTAGGGCGCTTGAGGGTTACAAGGTAGCCAGGAAAGACCTAAAGAGAGAGCTCAGAAGAGCCAGGAGGAGACATGAGAAGTTGTTCATTGATAGGATTAGGGTAAACCCTAAGGCTTTCTATAGATATATCAGGAATAAAAGAATGACAAGAGTAAGATTAGGGCCAATCAAGGATAGTAATGGGAAGTTGTGTGTGGAATCAGAGGAGGTAGGGGAGACACTAAATGAATATTTTTCAACAGTATTCACTCTAGAAAATGACAATGCTGTTGAGGAGAATACTGAGATACAGGCTACTAGACTAGGTGTGATTGAGGTTCACAAGGAAGAGGTATTAGAAATCCTGCAGAGTGTGAAAACTGGAGGATCGCAAATGTGGTTCCCCTGTTCGAGAAGGGGATTAGATTAGATTCCCTACAGTGTGGAAACAGGCCCTTCGGCCCAACTAGTCCACACTGACCCTCCGAAGAGTACCCCACCCAGACCCATTCCCCCTAACTAATGCACCCAACTCTATGGGCAATTTAGCATGGCCAATTCACCTAACCTGTACATCTTTGGACTGTGGGAGGAAACCGGAGCACCCGGAGGAAACCCACACAGACACGGGGAGAATGTGCAAACTCCACACAGACAATCACCCGAGGCTGGAATCGAACCCGGGTCCCTGCCGCTGTGAGGCAGCAGTGCTAACCACTGAGCCACCAGTGAGCCTTACTTCAGTTGTTGGTAAGGTGTTGGAAAAGGTTATAAGAGATAGGATTTGTAATCATCTAGAAAAGAATAATTTGATTAGAGATAGTCAGCACGGTTTTGTGAAGAGTGGGTCGTGCCTCACAAACTTTATTGAGTACTTTGAGAAGGTACCAAACTGGTAGATGAGAGTAAACCGGTTGATGTGGTGTATATGGATTTCAGCAAGGCGTTCGATAAGGTTCCCCACAGTAGACTATGGTACAAAATGCGGAGGAATAGGGTTGCGGGAGATATAGCAGTTGGATCAGTAATTGGCTTGCTGAAGGAAGACAGAGGGTGGTGGTTGATGGGAAATGTTCATCCTGGAGTCCAGTTACAGGTGGTGTACCACAAGGGTCGGTGTTGGGTCCACTGCTGTTCGTCATTTTTATAAACGACCTGGGTGAGGGCGTAGAAGGGTGGGTTAGTAAATTTGCAGACGACTCTAAGGTCAGTGGAGTTGTGGATACTAATGAAGGATGCTGTAGGTTACAGAGAGACACAGATAAGCTGCAGAGCCGGGCTGAGAGGTGGCAAGTGGAGTTTAATGCGGACAAGTGTGAGGTGATTCACTTTGGTCGGAGTAACCAGAATGCAAAGTACTGGGCTAATGGTAAGATTCTTGGTAGTGTAGATGAGCAGAGAGATCTCGGTGTCCATGTAGACAGATCCTTGAAAGTTGCCACCCAGGTTGACAGGGTTGTTAAGAAGGCACACAGTGTTTTAGCTTTTATTAATAGAGGGATCGAATTCCGGAACCATGAGGTTATGCTACAGCTGTACAAAACTCTGGTGCGGTCGCACTTGGAGAATTGTGTACAGTTTTGGTCACCGCATTATAAGGAGGATGTGGAAGCTTTGGAAAGGGTGCAGAGGAGATTTACCAGGATGTTGCCTGGTATGGAGGAAGGTCTTACGAGGAAAGGCTGAGGGACTTGAGGCTGTTTTTGTTAGAGAGAAGAAGGTTGAGAGGTGACTTAATAGAGACATAGAAGATAATCAGAGGGTTAGATAGGGTGGACAGGGATAGCCTTTTTCCAAGCAAACACGAGGGGGCACAGCTTTAAAGTGAGGGGAGATAGGTATAAGACAGATGTCAGAGGTAGTTTCTTTACTCAGAGAGTAGTAAGGGTATGGAATGCTTTGCCTGCAACGGTAGTAGATTCACTAACTTTAAGTACATTTAAGTTGTCATTGGACAGGCATATGGACGTACTTGGAATAGTGTAGGTTAGATGGGCTTCAGATTGGTATGACAGGTCGGTGCAATGTCGAGGGCCGAAGGGCCTGTACTGAGCTGTAATGTTCTATGTTCTATGCCTATTTCAGTGTTCACAGAAACAGTTTTTAACAAAATTCACTCTGGACTCCAACCTTTAAGTTTGAGGAAGACCTCAGGTAGACTGAAACATGGTGGTTATGGGGGAAACGATAGCGATATCACAACCAGAATTGCAACCTTTTTGAACCAAGGGAGACCAGATCACTGTGGAGGATGGTATATATTATGGGAAGCAAGAGTGATTGTCCCACGCAAAGGTTACTGCCAGATATTGGCTGAATTCCAGCAGGGTCATCCAGAGGTTTATAAAATGAAGATATTGGCAAGAAATTATGGCTGGTGGCCAGGATTGGATGCAGACATAGCCGCGTTGGTGGGGCAGTGCCCAGAGTGCCAACAAGGACAAACGTTACATCAGCAGCTCCCTCACATTCATGAGAATCACCAGGTATACCCTGCACTGAGTTGCACGTTGGAGGATGGCATGTTATAATGGGAAGCAAGAGTTGACGCAGGTCCTTTCCTGGGCTCAATGTTCTTAGGCATTGTGGGCACTCACTCATAGAGTTCATTCGTCGAACCTGGGGATGATGATAGAAAGACTGCCAGTATATTTTGCAATACACAGACTCCCGGAACTGTTGGTCACAGGGAACAGGCTATCAGTTACCAGCAGGGAATCCTGAAGAGTATCAGCAGAGTATTTCCTGAAGTTCAATGGTATTTGACATACAAGGACAGATCCATACCATCCATCATCCAATAGTCTGGCAGAAAGAGCAGTCCATACTTTGAAGACAGCCTTAAAGGAACAGCCTGCAGCTTCACTAGACACCAAACTATCCCAGGCTTGCGAAAACAAAAATGCTGGAAATCACAACTGGTCAGGCAGCATCCATGGAGAGAGAGTAAGCTTACGTTTCAAATCCAGATGACTCTCCATCTGTCCCAGGTTCCTATTTGATTACAGGAGCACCCCTCATGCAAAGACAGGGACAGCTCCAGCAAAGTTGCTGATGGGGAGCTCTCTGCTCAAGGTTAAACCTGATCCACCTGGAGCTGGGTGAGGGGAGGGTGAAACAGCAGCAGGATCACCATTGCCAGGCACTATAACTTCATGAAGCGAGAGAGGCAGTTTACTTCAGGAGACAGAGTTAGTGTAGGAACCACAGGAATGGTCCTGCATGGGTAAGAGGCATGAAGTCAGGTCCAGTGACGTATAAAGTTCAGGTCAGTGTGATGGCCCTGAACAAGCGCGGGGACCATATGGAAGCTGCAAACTCACAAATGGGGCAGGAGCAAAATGTGCCGCCTCCTCAACAACCTCTCTGACTGTTCCAGAACCCATGGATTCTCACTCTATGTCAAGCTTTGAACATATCTCGGAATCGAAGGTGGACTTGGTACGTGTCACTGTCTTGATGCCTTTGCTGCCTGAAGAGGAGAAGGAATTTCTTTCAAGATGCTCCAGGCACAGGGGATGAGCTAGTGTACATCAGAGGCAGAGCCCGGCGATACTGACCTGGTGTTACCGTACATTATACACTGCCCGTATCAGAGGCAGAGCCCAGGGAACCTGACCTGGTGTTACCGTACATTATACACTGCCCGTATCAGGGGCAGACCTGGGGAACCTGACCTGGTGATACAATGCCTCAGGAGGAGCTCCAGAAAAACACCAATTGAGGTCCTTGGGCTCAGGGAGGGAGGGAGGGAGTGATTGTAACGAGGTCAGCTAGGGGTCCTTATAGAATACGAATTCACTGATTGGGTCTGTTAATCTGTCCAATCAGGGAGCCCTGGCTGACAGATATAAACAGGAGTGTGCGAGGTTCTGACCACTCAGAGAGCTGGCTCTGAGGGAGCTGGATCAGTGCCAAGGACTGTAAGGCTGATTTGGTGACAGGATACCGGCTCTGTGGAGCTATTTCACTTATTGTTCTTTCTCTTTTCTTTACTGAGAAAATGGACATCGCTAAGTGAGATTTCAAACTTGTAAACAGGCAACAAGCTCCCTGTAGACAGTGAGGCCCAGGGCTCAGCGATGGGCGGAAGGAGCAGCAGCATAACATAGAGTCATAGATTGTACAGCATGGAAATAGACATGAAGGGCTTATGCTCGAAACGTCGAATTCTCTATTCCTGAGATGCTGCCTGGCCTGCTGTGCTTTGACCAGCAACACATTTTCAGCTGTGATCTCCAGCATCTGCAGACCTCATTTTTTACTCGAAGATTTTAACCTACTGCGAATCCTCTTACAAGGATGCCTTCCTTGAAGAAGCTCTCTTCCTCCCTCTACAAGGATTTCAGTGAGTCCCTCTCTCACTGCACCCCCCAGGTCATCTCCTCTGCACAGAAACTCTTCAGCCACGTTCTCAAACAGACTCGTTCTGACCTCTCCGCCCCCACCCCACTCTGGCCTATCACCCTCACCTTGACCTCCTTCCACCTATCCCACCTCCATCGCCCCTCCCCCAAGTCCCTCCTCCCTACCTTTTATCTTAGCCTGCTTGGCTACTCTCTCTCATTCCTGATGAAGGGCTTATGCTCGAAACGTCAAATTCTCTATTCCTGAGATGCTGCCTGGCCTGCTGTGCTTTGACCAGCAACACATCTTCAGCATGGAAATAGACACTTCAGTCCAACTTAGCCATGCCGACCAGGTATCCGAACATAATCTAGTCCCATTTCCCAGCACTTGGCCCACATCCCTCCACACCCTTCCTATTCATGTGGCCATTCAGATGCCTTTTAAATGCTGTGATTGTACCAGCCTCCACCACTTCGTCTGGCAGCTCATTCCATAAATGCACCACCCTCTGCCTGAAAATGTTGCTCTTTAGGTCACTTTTATATCTTTCCCCTCTCATCCTAAACCTATGTCCTCTAGATTTAGAGATGCCGGTGTTGGACAGGGGTGTACAAAGTTAAAAATCACACAACACCAGGTTATAGTCCAACAGGTTTAATTGGAAGCACACTAGCTTTCGGAGCGACGCTCCTTCATCAGGTGATTGTGGAGGGCTCGATCGTAACACAGAATTTATAGCAAACATTTGCAGTGTGATGTAACTGAAATTATACATTGAAAAACTGATTGTTCGTTAAGCCTTTCATCTGTTAGAATACAGTGATAGTTTCACTTCTTTCATGTGTAAATCACAAAACCCTTTTCTTTAAAGTTGCATTCTCGGGTTAGCTGCCAACAATGGTGATAGCTCGACAATATGTTGAAGGTGTTAGCCCCCGTGTTCTCTGTCTATGATCTGATGTTTAGATTGATTCTAATCTAAAAAGTGAGATAACAGAGTTTACATAAATTCATGCAGTTTTTGAGCTCAGAGTTCTACATGAATATATGCAGTTTTTGAGCAAAGTACATTGTAACTCTGCAAGGACAAATTCACCCCACAAAATGTGTGTGTCTGTGTGTATGTGAGAGTGTGTGTGTGTGTGTGTATAGGAGTATCTGTGTGTGTGTAGTGCAATGGTGGTCACCTGTAATGTGACATGAACCCAAGGTCCCGGTTGAGGCCCTCCCTATGGGTACGTTGCAGGCAAGGATGCCCGGAGGCATGGTACATTGGGGAAACCGAGCAAAGGCTACGACAACGGATGAATGGGCACCGCACAACAATCAACAGACAGGAGGGTTCCCTCCCAGTTGGGGAACACTTCAGTGGTCCAGAACATTCAGCCTCAGACCTTCAGGTGACCATCCTCCAAGGTAGACTTCGGGACAGGCAGCAGAGGAAAGTGGCCGAGCAGAGGCTGATAGCTAAGTTCGGTACCCATAGGGAGGGCCTCAACCGGGACCTTGGGTTCATGTCACATTACAGATGACCACCATTGCAGTACACACACACACTCACATACATACGGACACAGGTACACACAGACACGCACACAGACACCCACACACGCCCTTATAGACACACACACTCCCCACACTCACACATGCACCCCCTCACAGACTTAAGACACTTTGCACTCACTACACCCACACACACACACATATATTTTGTGGGGTGAATTTGTACTTGCAGAGTTACATTGTACTTTGCTCAAAAACTGCATACATTCAAGTAGAACTCTGAGCTCAAAAACTGCATGAATTTATGTAAAACTCTGTTATCTCACTTTTTAGATTAGAATCAATCTAAACATCAGGTCATAGACAGAGAACACAGGGGGCTAACACCTTCAACATATTGTCTAGCTATCATCATTGTTAACAGCTAACCCGAGAATGCAACTTTAAAAAGAAGGGTTTTGTGATTTACACATGAAAGAAGTGAAACTATCACGGTATTCTAACAGATGAAAGGCTTAACAGACAATCAATTTTTCAATGTATAATTTCAGTTACATCACACTGCAAATTTTTGCTATAAATTCTGTGTTACGATCGAGCCCTCCACTATCACCTGATGAAGGAGCGTCGCTCTGAAAGCTAGTGTGCTTCCAATTAAACCTGTTGGACTATAACCTGGTGTTGTGTGATTTTTAACTATGTCCTCTACTTCTGACTCCCCGACCCCAGGGAAAAGACCTTGTCTATTTATCCTATCCATGCCCCACATGCTTTTATAAACCTCGATAAGGTCGCCCCCTCAGCCTCCGACGCTCCAGGGAAAACTGTCCCAGCCTGTTCAGCCTCTCCCTGTAGCTCAGATCCTCCAACCCTGGCAACATCCTTGTAAATCTTTTCTGAACTCTTTCAAGTTTCACAACATCCTTCATTAGGAAGGAGACCAGAATTGCATGCAATACTCTAAAACTGGCCAAACCAATGTCTTGTACAGCCACATCATGACCTCCCAACTCCTGTACTCAATACTCTGACCAATAAATGAAAGCATACCAAACACCTCCTTCACTATCCTATCTACCTGTGACTCTACTTTCAAGGAGCTATGAACCTGCACTCCAAGGTCTCTTTGTTCAGGAACACTCCCTAGGACCTTACCATTAAGTGTATAAGTCCTGCTGAGATTTGCTTTCCCAAAATGCAGCACCTCACATTTATCTAAATTAACCTCCATCTGGCATTTCTCAGTCCATTGGCCCATCTGGTCCAGATCCTGTTATAATCTGAGGTAACCTTCTTTGCTGTCTAACGCCTCCCCACCCCCATTTTGGTGTCATCTGCAAACTTACTAACTGTACCTCTTATGTTCACATCCAAATCATTTATGTAAATGACAAAAAGTAGAGGACCCAGCACCGATCCTTGTGGCACTCCACTGGTCACAGGCCTCCAGTCTGAAAAACAACCCTCCACCACCACCCTCTGTCTTCTACCTTTGAGCGAGTTCTATATCCAAATGATGAGTTCTCCCCGTATTCCATGAGAACCAACTTTGCTAACCAGTATACCATGAGGAACCTTGTCGAATGCTTTACTGAAGTCTATATTGACCATGTCCACTGCTCTGCCCTCATTAATCCTCTTGGTTACTTCTTCAGAAAACTCAATCAAGTTCGTGAGACATGATTTCCCACACACAAAGCCATATTGACTATCCCTAATCAGTCCTTGCCTTTCCAAATACATGTACATCCTGTCCCTCAGGGTTCCCACCAACAACTTGCCCACCACCAACGTCAGGCTCACTGGTCTATAGTTCCCTAGCTTGTCCTTTCCATCTTTCTTAACAGTGGCACAACATTAGCCAGCCTCCAGTCTTCTGGCACCTCACCTGTGACTATCGATGATGCAAATATCTCAGCAAGGGGACCAGCAATCACTTCCCTAACTTCCTCCAGAGTTCCTGGGTACATCTGATCAGATCCTGGAGATTTATCTACTTTTATCCATTTCAAGACATCCAGCTCCTCCTCCTCCCCAATATGGACATTTTTCAAGACGTCACCATCTATTTCCCTCCATTCCATATCTTCCATGTCCTTCTCCACAGTAAACACTGATGCAAGATACTTGTTTAGTATCTCACCCATCTCCTGCGGCTCCACACAATGGCTGCCTTACTGATCCTTGAGATGCCCTATTCTCTCCCTAGTTACCCTTTTGTCCTTAATGTATTTACAAAGTCCCTTTGGTGGAACGAGTGGAGCGTGTCAGCTCCTGGGAGTGGTCATCCATAACAAGCTTTCTTGGACTCTCCATGTGGACGCACTGGTTACAAAGGCTCAACAACGTCTCTTCTTCCTCAGGCAGCTGAGGACATTTGGCATGACTGCAAATACCCTTATCAATTTTTATAGGTGTGCTATCGAAATCATTCTGTCTGGATGTATCACTACCTGGTATGGCAACTGTACCATTCAAGATCAGAGACGGTTACAGAGAGTGGGGAACTCGGCCTGGACAATCACAAAGGCCAACCTCCCATCTATAGAATCCATCTACCAGGCCCGTTGTCAAGGAAACACCAGCATTCTCAAAGATCCATCCCACCCTGGCAATGTTTTTCTACAACCTCTACCATCGGGGAGAAGGTACAGAAGCCTGAACACACACACCAGCCGGTTTTGAAACTGTTTCTACCCTGCTGTTGTTAGAATACTGAATGGACTCACAGACTCTTAACATTCCCCTGTACCTGTGTTGTTGCTTTTGCCGCTGTTTCCCTATTATTTACTATCTATGCTACTGAACTCTGTGATCTGCCTGTATTGCTCACAAGACAAAGCTTTTCACTGTGCCTCGGTACATGTGACAATAAATTTAATTCAATTCCATTCAATTCAATTCAATTGGATTCTCCTTAACCCCATTTGCCAAGGTGCCCTTATGTCCCCTTTTTGCCCCCCTGATTCCTCTCTTAAGTATACTAACATATTGTGATTTTTAAGGATCCATCGTCACAACATTCTTGGGCTTGGACACTGTGGCTGAAGGTATCCAGACAAGGTGAAATTCTCAGTAAATTCAGATAATGAGGTTGAACTGGATTTAATACAAGCAAAGTACAATTTCTCAAATCTAGCGTTTATAGTTGTTGGCTATCAAAAATTATATTGTACCTTTCCTGCACAACTTAGCAGTTTTAAAGACCCATTTTAAATGGGTAACAGGATGAAAACACAAATAAGGCAGATATAAGGTCACCTTGCTCCACATCCTTTACCCAACCCTACCTTCACCCCCCCACCTCCCCCCCGCAACGCCACCCCCCCCCACCCCCCCCCCCCCCCCCCCCCCCCACCCCCACCCCATCACGGCCTGGGATGCTTTAGGAACAGCCAAGCCATTTTCTCCTGCTCATTGTCCCCACTATCAGCTTTCCTCCTTTCCTGGCTTACTATCATCCTTCCCTTTGTTTGCAAACTGTCTCTCTCTCTCTCTCTGGGCTCCATCTCTACCTATCCACCTGATCCTTTTCACCTCACCCATTCCTGCCTGCGATGTACATACCACCATTTTCTTGCCAATATCAGTTCTGAAGAAGGATTGCTGGACTCAAAGCATTAACCGTATCTTTCCACAGATGGTCCCAGACCTGCTGGGATTCTTCAGCAATTTTTGTTCTTGCTATTGGAATAATGTCAAATGGGAGAAAACAGCTTCAGTTCCATGTACTCCAGCTGGAAGTGACTGTGTAAAACATCAAAAGCACAAACATGTATGAGTTCCAGTTATGGAGCGCTGACTCACGCTAAAGCAATTTACACTTCGACTACAGTCCTGATGAAGAATCACTGGACCTGAAATGTTAGCTCTGTTCTCTCCCCACTGATGCTGCCAGGCCTGCTGAGTTTCATGAGTAATTTCTATTTTTGTTACACTTAAAGCATATTCAATCCCAAACAGAAAATCTACCCAGTGACCTTTCATGCAGAATGGTTCTGTGGCCACCTGCACTGCACATAAACAACCATTATTAATATATCAGCTGAGTTGAGAGAGTGAGTGATAACTGCTTAATGCATTGTATGGAGGCATTAACACAGTTCATGTCAACAGGAAAGAAGGAAGGAAGTGGATGGAGTGGCCAAATTGCAGTCAGCAGTGAGGGTCTGCTTGGTTAGTAATATTGCCTGAGGAATAAATAATTGATCAGGGCATCCATTTTTCAACAAATTAACATCGTGGAATCTTTCATGTCTATTTGAGACGAGAGACAGAAGCTTGGGTTAATATCTCATCTGCTTGGTAGCTTCCACTGAGCCCATGGAGATAAGGAGGGGAAGCCTTGGCTGACTTGTAATGTTTTTCTAACCTTGCTCAGCAACCACTGCAGCTGAGCTCAGCTGATTGGATACAGAGGGCGAATTGACCAGGAGGTGTTCACAGCTTAAACCCTGAGCTATTGCATTGAGCAATATGGCATGGAATCCTATGTCAGTGCTTTTCAGTAATCAGGGGAACATTTATTGTTCAAAGCATTCAGTAAATAAGAAACATAATTAACCAACTTTGAGTGGGTCCATTTTACAACTGCTCGCTGTTGCAGTCCTTCAATATAACACACAGCAGTGTAGCTCTGTGACAAAAAAGGTCTTTGTTCAAATGAAAATTAAATTCCTGGCTTGTTGAGAAATAGCCACATAGAATTTGCTTTGAGTTTCAAGAACTTCTTCTGAGTTTTAAGAAGTTACTCTTTCATCCTTCAAACCCTATTACAAACAGCTTCTTGCAAAAATGAGGAAAAACGCTGCTGACATTTATACAACTAACAGTCAACAAGAACCAAACTTTCTAGAGACAAAAGAACGCCCTGTAAATGAGTCTCTTTTTGCTGTTAAGCTAGCTTCTGCAATCAAAACCAAAATCATTTCACAGAAAAGGCCTTTTGGCCCATCAGCTCGGAGCAGGCCAAAAAAGGACCACCTAACTATTCTAACCCCATTTTCCAACACTTGGCCCATAACCTTGTGCGCCTTGGCATTACAACTGTACATCTGAACACTTCTTCGATGTTCTGGGAGTTTCTTCCTCTGCCATCTTCATAGGCTGTGAGTTCCAGATTCCCTCCACCCTCTGGATGGAAATGTTTTTCCTCACATCTCCTCTAAACACCTACCCTTTACCTTAAATCTACGTCCCCTGTCATTGATTCAGGGGAAAGTTTCTACCTGTCTACCCAATTTATGCTTCTTACAATTTTATCCATCTCAGTCATATCCCGTCTCAATCTCCTCTGCTCTCAAGAAGACAATCCCAGTCTGTTCAACTGAAACTCTCCATCCCAGACAACATCCTGGTAAATCTCGTCTGTATCCTCTCCAATGCTCTCACATCCCTCCTATATTGTGAATTCCAGATCTGCAAACAATATGCTATCTGTGGCCTAACCAACAATTTATACAGTTCCAGCACCACCTCCTTAAACTCTTAATCTCTATATCTTGGCCAATAAAGACAAATTTCCCACATGCCTTTGTAACCACGTTATCTATCTGTCCTGATACCTTTAGAGAGTGGTGGACATTCACAACAACGTTCCTCCAATCTTGGGGGTTTCCCAGGATCCTGCCATTCAACAGGTTTTCCCTTTCCTCGGTTGTTCTGCCCATGTGCATCACCTCACATTTATCTGCTTTGAATTCCATTTGCCACTAATCAATTGATCTGACCAGTCTGTCTATATCTTCTGGTAGTTTAAGGCCATTCTCGTCACTATTTACCACCTGACCAATTTTCATATCATTTCCAAACTTACTGACCAACCCTCCAACAGTTATTTAACCCACAAACAGCAAGGAGCCCGTCGGTCAGTGCTGTGGGACCTCACTGGAGACAGCAAAAACAGCCCTCAGTCAGTCCCCTCTACTCCCTGACACACTGTCAATTCTGTATTCAATTTGCTAAACTTCCTTGGATCCTATGGGCACTTACCTTTGTTCTCAGTCTCCTGTGTGGGACCTTATCAAAAGTCTTGCTGAACTGAGTAGACTACATCATAAGTGTTGGGCGAAAGTGAGGACTGCACATGCTGGATATTAGAGTCAAGAGTGTGATGTTGGATAAGTGCAGTAAGTCAGGCAGCATCCGAGGAACAGGAGAATCAATGTTTTAAGCAAAAGCTTACATCATCGACATACTTGGTCACCTCTTCAAAAAATTAAATCAAGTTGGTCCAACATTACCTCCCCTTAACAAAACCATGTTGACTGTTCTTGATTAGTCTCTGCCTCTCTAAATCCAGATTAATTCTATCCCTCAGAATGGGTAAATGAATAGGAAAGGTTGAGAGGGATATAGGCCAAATACTGGCAAATGGGACTAGGTTAATTTATGATCTCTAGTTGGTCTAAATGAGTTGGACGGATTACAGTAGAACAACAGTAGAACATGAAAATATTTTTGAATATTAGTTACTGAAATTTGCATTTATTTAATAAGATGGGGGCGGTGATGGTAAAGTGGTATTATTGCTGGAGTGTAAATACAGAGACCCAGATAATATTCTGGGGACTAGGGTTCAAACCCCACCACAGCAACGGTGGAATCTGAATTCAATTTTTTTAAAACCTGGAATTAAGAGTCCAATGATGACCATGAATATACATCTGGTTCATTAATGTCCTTTGGGGAAGGAAACTGCCACCCTTACCTGGTCTGGCCTACATGTGACTCCAGACCCATAGCAATGGGGTTGACTGTTAAACTGCCCCCTGAGCAATTAGAGATGGACAACAAATGTTCCTTTAGCCAGTGATGCCCTCATCCCATGAATGAATTTAAAAAATGCAGTGTAAATAAATATTTCACTGTAAAAAGGAAAACCATTCAGTATTATGTAGAACATTGTTAAAAATCACACAACACCAGGTTTAATTGGAAGCACTAGCTTTCAGAGGGCCACTCTTTCACCAGGTGGTTGACTCATCCACCTGATGAAGGAGCGATGCTTCAAAGGCTAGTGCTTCCAATTAAACTTGTCAGATTATAACCTGGTGTTGTATGATTTTTAACTTTGTATACCCCAGTCCCAACACCAGCACCTCCAAAAGGTAGAACATCGAGTTTGTTAATTACATGTTAATTATCTTATATTGTGTGCTGGTGAAGGGGGTTGACTGTGATCACTTGAGCACATATAGAGACTGAGCGGTCTTTTTCTGCTATTTTGAACGATTGTGAATGAGATTGCTACCTTTTATACCCACATTTCCAAAGAATATTCGATAAACATTTGAAGGAGAGGATTGGCTGGAGAATCAGGAAGAGCAAGGGAATGAAGCTGACTTCTGTCAGTGAAGTGTCATGGGTAGGAAAACCCAGTCTGCTGCTGTGAGACTTGGACAGAGTTAACTTGGAGTTCTCCAAGGACCAAGGCCAGGATTCTAACATTGCTTTTGAAGCCACTTTTGAAATGTGAAATGTTCACAATACAATGGAAGTGAAAGAGCAGTGTGTGTATGTGTACAGCTTTCAGATATTGTCACACAATAAAAGTGCAGACTCATTCTTTTGGACTCCAGAAAACAAAGTCGGGAGGAACGGGCAAAGTAATGATTACCACGATAATTATTCAAAGATGTTGTGGTTGGTACACATGCCTTAATAAAATGGCACTGCTGATGGAGAATTGAGAGTTTCATCAAGAATTTCATTCAAGAAACTGAAATAACCTTGGAAATCCCCAAGAGCAAATTCCCAGACCATTGAAAATCAACCATTTTGCATTCTCACACTTTCTTTGCAGCCGTAACTTTGTATTCCTTGTTCTGTTCAAACACTTTATGATCTTTATGTCTTTGTATGGTATAATCTGCCTGTACTGCACACAAATCAAAACCTTTCACTGTACTTAGATAATTGTGACAGGAATAAATCAAATCAAACATGAGACCAAGAGACGTAGGAGTGCAAATAAGGCCATTCGGCCCATCGAGTCTACTCTGCTATTTAATCATGGCTGGTGACTATTTCAACTCCACTTACCCACACTCTCCCCATAGCCCTTAATTCCTTGTGAGATCAAGAATTTATCAGTCTCTGCCTTGGAGACATCTAAGGTCCTGGTCTCCACAGTTCTCTGTGGCAATATATTCCTAAAAGTCACAGCAAAAAGTGAAATCAAATTATTAGGAACACAAATGCCCAAAGGAGTAAATATTTGGGTTACATTCCCAGAATATCAAACAAGTACGATTGTAAACACAAAGTTAATAGACATGAACATACATATAAGGAATACCTCTTAGTGTTTCCTGCCTCATTTGCAAGACTGTTTTTCTTACTTTCTATCCAATTCAGGATATTAAAGGTCTTTCTAATCCTCCACTAGCTGAGCACGTGTATGAATTATCTGAGTTGCATTAAATGGAATTACACTTTTCCTGCTCATTTTATTCTTAGTAACATTCCATTGAATTATACACAAAGTTGAATCAATGACACCCAAAGCTCTCTGAATGTCCATGTCTAACCGGACACACTCAAATCTGGAGAATGTGTCCAAAATAACACTCAATGGGTCTGGATTCCTGTGTTTATCAGACACAGTTTCTTTGCTTTGCTGAAGAGCTTAGAAGCCATGATAGTATTGTAGTCAAGTCCCTATCTCTGAGTCAGGATACACTGGCTCCATCCATCCTGCCCATGGGTATACCCTGAAGAGGTTGATTAGAAATATCACTGAGATACCATTCAGGCAGGTAACAGCCAAACCAAGCTGAATGAGGAGGGAGCGCTCTGTGTTGGTAGTAGTTATTCCTCCACACAGCTCAGACTCAGGGAAGAACATCGTTATCATGAATTCATGCAGCTGTTATTGGGAAAATTAGGGTTAAAATAAAATCTATAGACTACTTTTGGAATATTGTGTGCAATTCTGGTCTCGCTCCTATAGCAAGGATATCATGAAACTTGAAAGAATTAAGAAAAGCTTTACAAGGATGTTGCCAGGGTTGGAGGATTTGAGCTATAGGGAGAGGCTGAACAGGCTGGAGCTGTTTTCCCTGGAGCGTCGGAGACTGAGGGGTGACCTTACAGAGGTTTATAAACTCATGAGAGGCATGGATGGAATAAATAGACAAGGTCTTTTCCAAGGGGTGGGAGAGTCCAGAACTAGAGGGCATTGGTTTAGGGTGAGAAGAAAAAGATTTTAAAGGGACCTAAGGGGCAACTTTTTCACACAGCAGGTGGTACATGTATGGAATGAGGTGCCAGAGGAAGTGGTGGAGGCTGGTACAATTACAACATTTAAAAAACATCTGGATGGGTATATGAATAGGAAGGGTTTGGAGGGATATGGGCCAAGTGCTGGCAATTGGAACTAGATTAGGTCAGGATATCTGGTCAGCATGGACGAGTTGGACTGAAGGGTCTGTTTCCGTGCTGTACATCTCCATGACTCTATATTCTGGCAAAGGTGCAATAATCCAAACCACATTCACCGAGAACTACCTGCATTAGCAAATATTAAGCACGGGTGTTTGAATTGGCCTAGCCTTCGACACTCACATCCCATGGATGAAAAAACTGGAGATACATTGTACATAAACCAAAATACTGCCGATGATGGAAATCTGAAACAAAGACAGAGAATGCTGGAGAAACTCAGTGGGTCTGGCAGCATCTGTGGAGAGAGAAACGGAGTTAATGTACTGAGTTCAATTTCCCTGTACTTGAGATGTTCACTCTGTTTTCTCTCACTCCATAAATGCTGCCAAACCTGCTCAGTTTCTTCAGCACTTGGTGTCTTTGTTAGGGATACTTTGTCCCTGGTTTAATGAACTATCTATCACAGCTAACCAACTTTTTATTAACACAAAGACAGTAACTGCATCAATGCAGCACTATATAAATCCACAGGATCAGCATCATTTGCAACATGATGACTGTTCCTTGGGATACTGTACTGTGATATAAACAAAAGAAAATTTGTTTTAAGATTTCACATCGAGTTAATCTTTTTCCTTCTCACAATAAACTACCTCATGCTCAGAATGTGATACAAAGCAATTATGGACTGGTATAAGTTCTGATGAAATGTTAACTGTTCCTCTCTCCACAGATGCTGCCAGATCTGCTGAGTTTCTCCAGCCATTTCTGTTTTTATTTCGGATTTCCAGCATTGTATTGCTTTTGTGATGCTTTATCTTCTAGGCTCCAGACACTGGTGAAATGAAAGAATTGAAACCATCAACTTGGAAGATCAAGATGTGTGCATCAATTGATGTGTTTGGCCAAGTTCTGAGCAAGTAGCTGGTCACAGAAAGGGAGAGAGAGCTGGGGAAGGGTGGAGAGTCAGTGGAACTAGGTATCTGTGGTGAAGCTTCAGATTATTCGTTCTCTCATTGAACAGTGAAAACAAAATCTAAATCAAGTATTTAACATACATCCAAGCCATTCATCACCTCAAACCTGCTTCACCATTTAATAAGATCATTCTCATCTCATTAGCAGTCCCTCTCAGGGGGAGTCCATAGGTGGCTGTACAGATCAATATAGCTACCGCAGGCTCCGTTACACATTGGGAAGGTGGTGGTCACGGGAAAGAGTGGGTGGGACATTGGCATGGTAGCAGGCTCCTTTTGCTAAAACTGGATTAATAAGATCATCGCTGATACAATTGGATAGCTCTCTGTGGATTCCATGCAATCTAATCTTGCTAACCAACCCACCATGTGGGACCTTGTCAACCACCTTACTGAAGTCCACATAGACAGTATCCACTGCTCTGCCCTCACCAATCAGCTTTTTTAACTCTTCAAAAAACAAAGTTAGTGATGCAGGATTTCCCACGCACAAAGCCATGTTGACTATCCCTTATCAGTCTTTGCCTTTCCAAATACATGTACCTCCTGTCTGTCAGGACTCCCCCCCAACAACTAATCTACCAATACTGCTTTGCCATATATTGCCCTGTTCTTATTTATAAACCCATTATACCACCAACTAGCAACAGGGAATAGTAAGAGATTCAATGTCTCTTTTTTGACCTTTTATGCGATATGGATATCAGTGGCCAGGCCTGCATCTGTTCCCCAAATTGTCCTGGAGTGGATTCCTTGGCCTTTTCAGAGACTAGTTCAGAATCAACCAAATTACAGAACTCAGTAACTGCTGGAACTTCACCGCAGTTTGAAATTAAAGAGGTTTTCAGTGTGAATAAGCCATGAGTCATTTAAGGATGTTCTGTATTTGTAACCTTTGTCTTGCTGGTGTAACCTACAGCACATTGTTTTTGTGCTGAAGGTAACATTATATGATTCAATGCCTGGTCAAGTTTCAACAAGAATGAAATTCCTGCTTCGAGAGTCACCGAGGCATACGGCACAGACACTGACCATTTGGTCCAACCAGTCCATGCTGACCATATTCCCAAACTAAACCTGTCCCACCTGCCTGCGCTTGGCCCATATCCCTCCAAAGCTTTCCTATTCATGATCCAAATGTCTTTGAAGTGTTGTCATGGTAACTGCATCCCCCAATTCCTCTGGTAGTTTATTCCATACATGGACCACCCTCTACGTAAAAGTTGTCACTTGTGTCCTTTTTAAATCTTTCTCCTATCATCTTAAAAATATACCCCTTAGTTTTGAACACCCCACCACAGAGAAAAGACTCTTGTTATTCACCTTATCCATACCCTTCATGATTTGATAAATCTCAATAAGGTCACCCCTTAACCTCCTACACTCCAGTAAAAGATGTCCCTGCTTTTCCAGACTACTTTTATATCTCAAACTGTCTATTTCCAGCAGCATCCTAGTAAACCTTTTCTGAATCCTCCCCACTCTAATAATTTCCTGTTTTGGAACAAATCTTTAATCAATCAGGTAAGTGAAGACAGTTTCCTCACAATCAGTAATGTTGCAAAGTGATAACGGTTTTGTAACACTGTCAGATATTTCCCATTGAGTGTGAGCCTGGTTGTTTGTTCATGTATGTGATGACAATTGCTCTTAGGACTGAGACATATGGGTGTGGATACGATGTGTACAAAGGGATTCAAATGCCCTTGTTCAGAGACTATAAAGACATTTTCTCAGGGAGTTTAAAATCAATATTCTTTATGACCAGTTCTCAGATGAAAATGTGAGACAAAGAACATGATAACCATCAGGAAAATGGTGACACTATTCTCCTCATCATTGGGATTTGGGTAGCTCAGTTTGCTGAATGGCTAGTTTGCAACGCACCATGACACCAGCTGCACAGGTTCAAATCCCACTCTGGCTAGTGTCGCCATGAACACCTTGTGCTTCTCAAGTTCACCTGAGCTGTGATGACCTTCAACTACCACCCCATTGTCTCCGTGTCCCAAGAACCATGATGTAGAGCTGCTGGTGTTGGACTGGGATGGACAAAGTCAGAAGTCACACGACACCAGTATATAGAGGTAAAAACAATGACTGCAGATGCTGGAAACCAGACTCCAGACTCCAGGAAGCCTTTATTCCTGATGAAGGGCTTTTGCTGCTCGTTGGATGCTGCCTGGACTGCTGTGCTCTTCCAGCACCACTGATCCGGACACCAGTATATAGTCCAGCAGCTTTATTTGAAATCACAAGTTCTTGGAGTGCTGCTCCTTTGTCAGGTGCATGACATCCTGCAGACCCTCTGGAACAGAGATAAGGAGAAACTTCTTCAGCCACAGAATTCATTGCCACAGAAGGCTGAGGAGGCCAGGTCATTGAGTATAGTTAAAACAGAGATAGATAAGTTCTTGATTGTCAAAGGGATCATAAGTTATGAGGAGAAAGCAGGAAAACAGGGTTGAAAAACTTATCAGCCATGATTGAATGGCAGAGAAGACAGAATGGGCCGAATGGCCTAATTTCTGCTCCTGGGTCTAATGGTCTTACGGCAGGTAGTGGGATTTGAATTCAATTAAAAAATGGGAATTAAGACTTTAATGCTGACCATGAAAACATTTTTGGGGAAAAACTCATCTGCTCAAAAATGTCCATGAGGGCATCAATGTCTGGCCTCCATATGACGCCAGACCGAGAGCAATGTGGCTGAACCCTAACTGCCCCCTGGATAATAAATATTGCCCCGTGGAGAATAAATACTGCCCTGGCCAGCCACACCTACATCTCGTGAATTAATTTAAAAAGTGACCTTTCTGTTGTTTAATTCTATCCTTCTGCTTACGAACTCCAGTGTTTGATTTACACTATTAGCAATAAAACATTAAACAAATAACTTTTATCAACCTCTCACACTACCTTCGTAATTTATAAATTTATGTCTACAGTTCAATTGCACATTAATATTTCATGTCTCTTTTCTTATTGGAAAGACCACATTTTTCATGACCAGTTTTAGTGGGTTAATCATTAACTTCACACACTTGCTTTATTTCCCATTGTCCCCTTAACATTCCAGAAAACTGGACCAAACTCAGACTCTTCCTGATTGACTGCCCCCATGGCCCAGGCTGGGAGACTCTATTTGAATTTATAGGTGATCCAGTTCCCCCTGGTCCTATCAGAGCCAAGCTGATTAAACAATGATGAAGATTTAATGGTGTCATTCACACTGGACAGTCAGCCAATGTATATTTGGGGGAGGTGATGGCGAGTGGTATTAATGCTGAACTGTTGATCCAACGATCCTGGTAATGCTCTCCGGCCCTGGGATTGAACCCCACAATGGTAGATGGCGGAATTTGAAATCAATAAAAAATATCTGGAATTATGGGTCTAATAATGACCATGAATCTACTGTCAATTGTTGGAAAAACTCATCGAGTTCATTAATGTCCTTTTAGGGAAGGAAACTGCCATCCTTACCTGGTCTGGCCTCCATGTGACTCCAGACACACTGCAATGTGGTTGACTCCCCTCTGGGCAACTAGCGATGGACAATAAATGCTGGCCTATCTAGTGTCGTCCTCATCTCATGAATGAATAAATGAAGGAATAAACTCTGGCTTAGAGCAGAGGAGATGGAGGTTGGGACATCATTCAGATATATAAAATTATGAGGGCACAGAGAGTCGACAGGAAGAATTTTTTTCCTGAACTGAATGTGGGCATAGATTTAAAGTAAGGGACAGAGGGTTTTGAGGAGATATGTGAAATGCCTTTCAGGGTGGTGGGGATCTGAAACTCACTGCCTGTAAGTGTGGGAGAGTGGTAGCACCCTCATCACATTGAAGAAGTGTTTAGATATGCAGTTGTGATCCAAGGAATGCAAGGTTATAGGCCACCTGCTGGAAAATTGGTTAGGTGGGTGCCTTTGACAAGTGCAGATGCAATGGGTCGAAGGGTCTGTATCTTAGCTGTGGGTTACACCCATGCAGCCGAGTGGAGGGTATTCCTGACTTGTGCCTTGTAGATTTTGGGGTGTCAGGACGTGAGTTACTTGTCGCAGGTTTCCCAGCCTCTGATCTACTCTTGCTGCCACTGTATTTATGTGCAAAATTCCTACAGTCATAAAATGAACAGTTAATGCTGATGAATCATATTGTGTTTTATTGGGTCATTCTGCACATATTGTGATTTGAGTTCTGCCTCACAGTTAATCTCTCTGTAATCTTTCATTTCCGATGGACATTTCTTTGATATAAGTGTGTTTTGTCAAATTAGTCTCTGCTAATTCAGCACTGTTTTGCCAGTTTTATAACCCTACACCAGTTTGGAACTGCAGCCTGAAGGGCTTAACTGTTGGAGTGCTGATAGTTTTCAGAAAACCCTTCCTCTGTCCTCTAATTGTTTATTTTTTGCAGGAAGGAGCAATTTTTAAAAATCTGTTCCACTAGTCAGAAGTTCAGAGTTGTAAAAATGAATGCTGAGATCCTGGACAACAGGGTCCAAGCTCAGTAATGTCCAGTTCAACAAACACACTGGATAGAGAGCTTAGTGCGTCAGGGACATGCAACAAGACATGAAAAGATATTTTACACAATCAGAACATTATTATCTACCCATCGTCTTGCTGAACTTCTCTATGCACTTGGGATACTTCATTTGATCCAAGTTTATTGTTCTCTGTAATTGTCTGACCTGGTAACTTATTAAATGATTCATTTGCCTCCATGTGGTTCATTGCTTCACTATCTCCTCAATTTCTAAACATGCTGCAGTTTGAACTTTGCACTGTGATCAATAATTTGCCTGAATCAGTTTTTGCTAATGCTCTGCATAACTCTGAGGTAATTAGAGAAGTTGCCTTTGCCATTCCAATTCCTTAATCTTTGCTTTTGATTTAAAGTCATGGCCAATTTCATACCTTACTTCTCCACTCTCTGAAAAACATTAAGGTCCTTCTTTTGTTCAGTCTAAAACTGTTCTCTCGATATCAAAAATATAATGACAACAAATATACCACTGCAGCAATTAAACCTTATAATTAAATAGCACTGTACAGTAATTATCCCCATGTATAAGTATACCTATACAACAAAAATACAAACTCATAATCTGCAGCACTGCCTATGTTCCTGCTTAGGCAAGTTTGGTTGGATTTGTTATTGTTACTTAGCACTGTGCTGCCAGTCTTATATGTTTATCAAATTCACCCTGGATCCTTTCCAGATCTTTAGATTAGATCCCCCACTGTATGGAAACAGGTCCTTCGGCCCAACAACTCCACACCGATCCTTCGAAAAGCAACCCACCCAGACCCATTCCCCTACCCTATATTTACCCCTGACTAATGCACCTATGGGCAATTTAGCATGGCTAATTCACCTGACTGGCACATCTTGGTGACTGTGGGAGGAAACTGGAGCACCTGGAGGAAACCCACGCAGACACAGGGAGAATGTGCAAACTCCACACAGAGAGTCACCTGAGGCGAGAATCGAACCTGGATCCCTGGCGTTGTAAGGCAGCAGTATGAACCACTGAGTGACTGAGCCACCATGCCAGACCCTTTGCAGCAACGTACCTTCAGTTTCTTCAGTTGATTCTTTTGCTGTCCTGTTAATCATTTTGAACACCTATTTATCATGAGCTAAAAGATTCCTATTTGAGAAATTTATGGATTCTCTTTGATTGGTCTGGAAATGTGTGCATTCACTTCCGTGTCAAGTAATGAGTTGCCGGCAATTTTAGAGTCTAGCTGTGTGTAACTATCAACAGCCTCCAGCATCACCTTTTCAACATTGACAGATGGTGGAAACAGAACGTACTGCATGTTTATCTTCCTGAAGCCTCAGTATGAAATGCCAAGGTAATATCATGATTACTGACTGTTTTGAGAAATGACAACATTGATCAAATTGCTGTATTTACCTTCAATACTTGCCTGGCAACCAATGTTGCTATATTGCATCTATCCCTGCAACAGATCTCAACACACCATCTCCTGATGTTCAATGGGCAGCGTAACATAAAGAACTATTGACATTGAGAGTAATATGATAGATAACTCCTGGATGAAAAGGTGAAAGAAAGGAAACTGAAGTTTCTATTTATAAATAAGAAAAACAATTCAGAAACTCCATGGGGTCCTGAGAAAATTGGACACCAAGACTCTAATGGAGATTGTCTAATCAGAAAGCATGGTCAAAGATGTGGAATTCTGGACTAACTTCAAAGAGGAAAACATTTAGGGCGAAGGTGACAGGGAATTAAATGTCAAACGGTGAAGTTACCCTCAGTGGGCTGCAGTGAGGCCAGGGAGGAGATTAAGCATGGGCTCAAAGGTTTAAGGAGGTTACAGAGAAAAATAGGTCTCAGACGGAATTAGGAACACAGATAAAAACGTCAAATTTAAGGTGTTGCAAAGTCTGGTATCTAATGTGTGTCTTCAAAATTTGGGAATGGAATGAACAGTATTTGGTGCAAAGTATAGGATAGAGAGCAAAATTCTAGACAGGTTATGGTTTCAGAATGAAAGGTTAGTAAGGAGTTTGGAGAAGGGGGGAGAGGCATGTTCGAGAATGACTGTGGCTGAGACACTGAGCCAGGAGCAGAACAGAGAGATTTCACACAGATAAAGGGACAGCCAAGATGGTACCATTTGTTCCAGAAGGGGAATGTTGTGTCCACAGGGGTCAACACTGGGGCTTCTGCTGTTTATATAGATTATTTAGACTTGAATGATAGGAGGGCTGATCAGTAAATTGGATAATACCAAAATCGGTGAGGTTGTAATTAGTGAGGAGGGTAGCTTTAGATTACAGTTGAACATAAACTGACTGGTCAGATCGGCTGTTCAGTGGCGAGTGGAATTCAATCTGGTTACATGGGCAGGACAAACAAAGTAGGAAATATGGGATGAACACAAGGACCTGGGAAGCACTGAGGACCAGAGGGATCTTGGTGTGCATGGACACCAGTTCCTTACGGTATCTGAAAGGTGGACAAAGTGGTTAAGAAGGCATATTGGATACTTGCCTTTGGTAAGCGAGGCATCAAGTTGAAGAGTAGGAGGTGGTGCTGAAATTGTATTAAATGGTGGTTCTGGAATCCACACATTATCAAAGTAATGAGATAGCACTGGACAGAGTGCAGAGGAGATTCACCAGGATGTTGCCCAGCTGGGAGGGTTTTAGTTACAAAGAGAGATTGGACAGACTGGGGCTGTTTTCCCAGGAGACTGAGAGGGGACATGACTGAAATGTATAAAATTGTAAGGAGCATAGATACGGTAGACAGGAAAAAACTTTTCTCTTGGTGGAGGGGTCAATGACCAAAGAACAGAGGAGATATGAATAGTATTTTCAACCAGAGTGCGGTGGGAATCTGGAACTCACTGCCTGTGAGTGTGGGAGAGGCAGGAATTGAAGAAGGATTTTGATGTTGTGATGTCAAGGTATACAAGGCTATGGGACAAGTGCTGGGGAATAGGGTTAGAATAGTTAGGTGGTTGCTTTTGGCTGGTACAGCGTCAATGGGCTGAGGGGCCTTTTTCTGTGGGGGAGATGTTTATGACTCTATAACTGACAATTGGATTAGATTAAATTCCCTACAGTGTGGAAACAGGCCCTTCGGCCCAACCAATCCACACTCACCCAGACCCATTTCCCTCTGACTAATGCACCTAACACTACGGGCAATTTAGCACAGACAATTCACCTGACCCGCACAGCTTTGGATTGTGGGAGGAAACCAGAGCACGCGGAGGAAACCCACGCAGACACGGGGAGAATGTGCAAACTCCACACAGACAGTTGCCCAGGGCAGGAATTGAACCTGGGACCCAGGTGCTGTGAGGATTCTGAATTCTAATTTTAGTAAATAACTTGCTGTTATTTCCAATCCACCAGTTACTGAGATCGTGTTGCACTTGAATAAAATTCTGCTTTTGCGTTGGGAGTGAAAATTGAGTCCTTTTGTTTTGTACAAAGTGTAAGTGTGCTCATCGAACAAGTAGATAGCAGCATTAGAAATCATTGGAGACTGAGCTGAAACTCACAACTAAATGATTGAAATAAGATTTTGATTTAATTGAATTCATTTTCACTAAAAAAGAATCAAAGATAAAAAGCTTAAACCACATTCCATATATAAATAACCTTTGATCTTCTGTGACAGTTTTTAATTCTGAACTCAATAATTCTGAAAGTCATTCTCATGCGAGGCACTGTACTGATCCTTTGCTTGTCGTCCAAATATCTAAGCAACCAGCAGGGACAACAATGAATTTGATTAGTCTAGAGTTGTACTATGAGCAGAAACCTGCTCCGGCTTGCTTTAGAAGAAACATAACTTCAACAAAAGGACAATGTCAGATTTCACATTCCCCACAGAATTATTCCAGCCAGTTTCTTTTGTCTTTCTTGAGTGGGTATTCTGTACACACCACTTCTTACTTTCTGTCATTAATTAATTAATCTTTGATTTGTGATTAGTGTTTGAAATGTGGTGTACTTCAGGAAAAATGCAGCTTCCCTTCAGAGTTAGTCACTGTCTGCTGGATGTTAGATCAAACGATTTTTACAGGATTATTCAGGCTGTGACTGAAAACATGTGCAAGTTCACGAACCTCCTGTCCATTTAGAGAATTCAGGTTCGTTGATGTTTTCTTTGATTTTGTTAAAATATTCTGAATCACTTTACTGTGAAAACTGGTGTGATTTAGACGGTAGTGTTCAATAAAATATCCAACGCTTACTTTGTCGAACAGTAACAGCTGTATGTACTGACAATGGCAGTTTGTTTACAACTCGACAGTCACTGAAAGACCAGCTTCACAGACAGAATGTCAAGAAAACTACACTGGCACAGTATTCGGCTTTTTTCAAGGTTAATATTCAGACTAAACTTTGGGCACAGCATTAATATCAGCATGGCGATGGTTTAAGGGGCCGTTATTCTGCCAGGAATTTGCTAAATCTTCAGTAATTAAATCAAAGTAAGTCAACAGTATTTTATCTTGGTCTTTGATCATGTTCTTTCCCATGACCCATTGCTTTTGTCTGAGTTTGGATGGTTCTGAAAGTGAAGTGAAACAGCCTGAGAGTTGGCAGCAATCCAGGTACACATGTCAATCCATCTCAGCATCACTGATATCCAAGTAGACCCCAGTCACTTTGTTGCTGAACAGACAGGTCCACAGAGAACGCAAAAGGCTTAAGGACAGCAGAAATGTATTGCTAAATGCAGGTAGTTCTCCAATAACAGATTGGTTACATTGCAGCAAAATCTGCAAAATGCTTCCCCAAAATGATGGAACATTTGGGACAAGTGGGGCTGGGGGCAGAGCAACAAAAAATATCACTCATGATCGCTCAAAATCACCCAAAAGCCGAACACAAAGTACAGCACAGCTTGAATGAAGGTTTAAATCATATTTATTAATGAAACAAAAATAAATTTAACAGATTACATTGAAACAATATTGTTTAGGCAGGGATAGAGGGTCAGGTGCAGTTGTGGATAGCTGTGTTTGGTTATCTTCTGACTGTTTGTTGGGGATTGGTTTTGATTGTGTGAGATGCAGATACAAGAACAAACTCGAAAAGCAAATGGCATGTATAAGAGTAATGTGTTGCAGGAATTAGACAAGAATATCCTTGTTTCAAAGGGACAGCACTGAACATTCATTAGTTTAATGTTTTTGAGATGGAGCTGCTCAATCTACAGCATTGTACCCCTCACCTGCTCTGACGACAGCTGACATCAGCACATGTGCAGAACCACATGGAAACTTTGGCACATGTGCAGCACAAAGCCTGAGCAATATGCGCTGCTGGAATTGTACTATTGTGAAGAGTTGTGCGTTCGCAGAAATACCTAGTTCTCCAGTGACATTATGGCCAAATCGCACTGCTGAAACATGCTTTATACAAGCACTACCTGTACTTTCATAATTAGGAATTTGCAAAGAACATGGCATTCCATCTGGTACAGTCAATTCCCTTGTAACGCAGTACTTCCATTCTCATGTAATCCCATGTTATAAGAAAATTGCAGCACTAGTTAAACTAATGGGGCCGGAAACATTTTATAACCAATACATGTTTTAAAACTTCACGCTTTGGAAACAGTGTTCCCAATCCATTAGTCATGTTACTGTGAAATCATGTTAACGTTATGTGAGTTCGAGAAGAACGGCCTGTAGTCAGCTTTCAGTGTACAGTTCTTTAACTATGGTCAGACTGGAATACCCCCAGGAAGAACAGGTTTGATTCACCTTCCTTACGCAACAACACTGTAATATAACAGCCCTCACTAACAGCTTTAGGTTCATCTTCCTTGGCCACTTATCATCATAGTAGTGTACAACATGGAAACAGACCCTTTTATCCAACTCATTCATATGACCAGATATTCTAAATTAATCTAGTCCCATTTGCCAGCACTTGGCCTACATTCCTCTTAACTCTTCCTATTCATATCTCCATCCAAATACATAGAACAGAGAACAACGCAGCACAGTACAGGCCCTTCAGCCCTCGATGTTGTGCCAACCTTTTATCCTACTCCAAGATCCAACTAACCTACATACCCTTCATTGTACTATCTTCCATGTACCTATCCACGAGTCAATTAAACGTACCAAATGTCTATGACTCTACTCCCACTGCTGGCAGTGCATTCTGCACATCCACCACTCTCTGTGTAAATTAAATCTCTGACATCATCCCTAAACCTTCCTCCAATCACCTTAAAATTACATCCCCTTGTGATAAATATTTCCACCCTGGGAAAAAGTTTCTGGCTATCCACTCTATCTCTCATCATCTTGTACACTTCTATCAAGTCACCTCTCATCCTTCTTCACTCCAGTGAGAAAAGTCCTAGCTCCCTCAACCTTTCTTCATAAGATACACCCTCCAGTCCAGGCAGTATCCTGGTAAATCTCCCCTGCACCCTCTCTAAAGCTCCTACATCTTCCCTACAATGAGGTGACCAGAACTGAACACAATATTCCAAGTGTGGTCTAACCAGGGCTTTAAAGATCTGCAGCATAACCTCGCAGCTCTTAAATAAATCTCCCTGTTAATGAAAGCCAACATACCATACGCCTTCTTAATACCCTATCAACCTAGGAGGCAACTTTGATATATCTATGGACATGGACCTTAAGATCCCTCTGTTCCTCCACACTGCCAAGAATCCTGTCTTTAACCCTGTATTCTACATTCAAATTTGACCTTCCAAAATGAATCACTTCACACTTTTCCAGGTTGAACTCCATCTGCCGTTTATCAGCCTGGTTCTACATCATGTCAATGTCCAGTTGCAAACTACAACAGCCCTCCTCACTATCTACCACTCCACCAACCTTTGTGTCATCAGCAAACTTACTAACCCTCCCTTCCACTTCCTCATCCAAGTCATTTATAAAAATCACAAAAAGCAGAGGTCCCAGAAACGATGCCTGAGGAAAACCATTGATCACCGAGCTCCAGGCTGTATATGAATGTATATGAATACATTCCATATACCATCACCCTCTGTCTTCCATGGACCAGCCAGTTCTGTATCCAGACAGACAGATGTCCCTGTATGTCATGCCCCCTTACTTTCTAAATGAGCCTACTATGGGGAACCATATCAAAAGCCTTGCTAAAATCCTCGTACATCACATCATTGTACTACCTTCATCAATGTGTTTTTTCACATCCTCAAAGAATTCAATAAGACTTGTGAGGCATGACTTGTCCTTTGCTGAAAATGTGTTGCTGGAAAAGCGCAGCAGGTCAGGCAGCATCCCAGGAGCAGGAGAATCAACATTTCGGGCATGAGCCCTTCTTCAGGCATGAGGAGAATATGCCAAGCAGGCTAAGATAAAAGGTAGGGAGGAGGGACTTGGGGGAGTGGCATTGGAAATGCGATAGGTGGAAGGAGGTCAAGGTGAGGGTGATAGACCGGAGTGGGGGTGGGGCGGAGAGGTCAGGAAGAAGATTGCAGGTTACAAAGCCATGCTGACTATCTCTAATCAAACCCTGGTTTTCCAAGTAATCATAAATATCAGAATGTCACTCAGAATTCTCTCCAATAATTTGCCCACAACTGATGTAAGACTGCCTGGTCTGTAATTTCCAGGGTATTCCTTACTCCCTTTCTTAAACAAGAGAATAACATTTGCCACGCTGCAATTATCTGGCATTACCCCAGTGGACAGTGAGGATGCAAAGGTCATTGCCAAAGGCGCAGCATTCTCTTCCCTTGTTCCTGAATTACCCTAGGCTATATCCCATCTGGCCCAGGGGATTTATCTATCCTTATGTTTTTCAAAATTTTCAGCATATTCTCCTTCCTAACATCAATCTGTTCCAGCATATCAGGCTGTTTCACGCTGTCCTCAGAATCGACAAGGTCCCTCTCAGTAGTGATTACTGAAGCAAAGTATTCATTAAGGACCTCCCCACCTCCTCCAACTCCAGGTGCAAGTTCCCTCCACTATCCCTGATCAGCCCTACCCTCACGCCTGCCATCGTCTTGTTCCTCACGTTAATGTAGAACACCTTGGGTTTTCCTTAATCCTACCCACTAATGCCTTTTCATGCCCCTTCTAGCTCTCCTGAGTCCATTCTTCAGTTCCTTCCTGGCTGCCTTGTAATCCTCTAGCGTCCTGTCTGGTCATTGCCTCCTCCACCTTAAGTAAGCTTCCTTTTTCCTCTTGACTAGATGTTCCACATCCCTTGTCAACTTACCATCCCTTCCTTGCCTCAGTGGAACAAACCTGTCTAGCACCATCAGCAAGTGCTCCCTAAACAACCTCCACATTTCTGTCATGTATTTTCCTGAGACCATCTGTTCTCAATTTAGATGCCTCAGGTCCTGCCTAATAGCGTTGCAATTCCCTCTCCCCCAATTAAATATTTTCCCATACCATCTGCTCCTATCCCCCTCCATGAGTATAGTAAGGGTCAGAGAGTTGTGATCACTATCGTCGAAATGCTCTCCCACCAAGAGATTTGACATCTAGTATGGTTCATTGTCAAGTACGAAGTCCAATATGGCCTCTCCTCCAGTCAGCCTATTGACATAGTGTGTCAGGAGCCCTTCCTGACAAAAACTGCTCCATTTAAACTATTTGAACTCAGGAGATTCCAATCAAAATTAGGGAAGTCGAAGTCACCCATGACAACAACCCTGTTACTTCTGCACCTTTTCAAAATCTGCCTCCCAATTTGCTCCTCCATGTATCTGTTGCGATTGGGGGCGGGTCTGTAAAAAACAAACTCCCAATAAAGTGACTGCTCCTTTCCTGTTTCTGACTTCCACCCATTCTGACTTGGTATGCCTTTTAAATGTTGTAATTGTACCAGCCTCCACCACATCCTCTGGCAGATCAAACAACAACCCTCATTAACAGGATTAGGTTCACCTCTCTTGGCCACTTCAAATGTGAAATTCTTACAGTAAGACCTATTGCTTGTCAGTTGGGTTTTCTGTATCTCACTAACTCACAGAATCACTGCATCGGTACAACACTGAGGACACATCAAGAAAAGCAGGGTCCCAACACTGACCCCTGGTGAACTCCAATACAAACTTACCTTCGACCTGAAGTGCACCCATTGACCATCACTCCTTGTTTTCTGCCACTCTGCCAAATTCTGAAGTATGTTGCTCCTGCCCTTCTAAGCCATGAGCTCAACGTTGCTCACAAGTCTGTATCAAATGCCTTTTAGAAATCTGTGTACACCACACCAACAAAATTCCCAACAACTGTCTATCTAATATCTTCTCAAAAAAATACAAATTAGTCAAATATGTTTTTTTCCAAATAAATCTATTCTGGTGTTCTTTAGTTAACCTGCATTTATCCCTGCAATGTTATCCCATGTTATTTCTTCATACCAAAGCTAAACTAGACTGAAGTGGTTTGGTATAACTCCATACCCTTTGCTGTAATATTCGCAATTCTATGTAAAGTACAGTAAATATTGAAGTAAAGGCGTTTGGCATATTAACAGCGAATTACTGAGATAGGAAGAAGGTTACCTCACTGTACAACAGGATCTTGATCTGATGTACTAAGGGGCTGAGGAATGCAAATGGAGTTTAATTTAGATAAATGCGAGTTGCTGCATTTTGGAAAAGCGAATCTCAGCAGGACTTATACACTTAATGGTAAGGTCCTAGGGAGTGTTGCTGAACAAAGAGACCTTGGAGTGCAGGTTCATAGCTCCTTGAAAGTGGAGTTGCAGGTAGATAAGATAGTGAAGAAGGCGTTTGGTATGCTTTCCTTTATTGGGAAGTCATGTTGGAGGTGTCAGGCCACTTTTGGAATACTGTGTACAATTCTGGTCTCCCTGCTTTAGGAAGGATGTTGTGAAACTTGAAAGGGTTCAGAGAAGATTTACAAGAATGTTGCCAGGGTTGGAGGATCTGAGCTACAGGGAGAGGCTGAACAGGCTGGGGCTGTTTTCCCTGGAGCATGGAGGCTGAGGGGGGTGACCTTATAGAGGTTTATAAAATCATGAGGGGCATAGACAGGGTAAATAGAAAAGGTCTTTTCCCTGGGGTGGGGGAGTCAAAACCTTGAGACCATAGATTTCGGCTGAGAGTGGAAAGATTTAAAAGAAACCTAAGGGACAACTTTTTCACAGATGGTGTGGAATGAGCTGCCAGAGGAAGTGGTGGAGGCTGGTACAGTTACATTAAAAGGCAGCTGGATGGGTATATAGATAGGAAGGGTTTACAGGGATACGGGCCAGGTGCTGGCAAATGAATGAGATTAATATAGGATATCTGGTCAGCATGGACGAGTTGGACCGAAGGGTCTGTTTCCATGCAGCCTATCCCTATGACTCTATGACTCTAAATGTTCCATTTTACATGGTACTGAACACCTGCACTGAATAAATCCACTGCAACACCAAAGGTAGAAATGAATTGAAAGATGGGGGAAGGTATGAATTCAAGCAATCATGAAAAACATTGGAGAAAGATTTAGTGGCCACTTTGAATAAACAAAGCCCATCAGCATGGAAAGATGACAGCAGGGCCTAGAGAGAAGTAAAGGAGTTGCCATGGGCACCCGCATGGGCCCCAGCTATGCCTGCCTCTTCGTAGGATATGTGGAACAGTCCATCTTCCGCAGCTACACTGGCACCACCCCCCATCCCCCCTTTTCCTCTGCTACATCGATAACTGTATCGGCGCTGCCTCGTGCTCCCACGAGGAGGTTGAACAGTTCATCCACTTTTCCCATACCTTCCACCCCGACCTCAACTTTACCTGGACCATCTCAGATTCCTCCCTCCCCTTCCTAGACATTTCCATTTCTATCTTGGGCAACCGAATCAATACGGACATTTACTACAAACCGACCGACTCCCACAGCTACCTAGACTACACCTCCTCCCACCCTGCCCCCTGTAAAAACACCATCCCATATTCCCAATTCCTTTGTCTCCGCCACATCTGCTCCCAGGAGGACCAGTTCCAATACCGTACAGCCCAGATGGCCTCCTTCTTCAAAGACCACAATATCCCCCCCAGACGTGATCGATGATGCCCTCCACCACATCTCCTCCACTTCCCGCTCCTCTGCCCTTGAGCCCCACCCCTCCAACCACCACCAGGACAGAACCCCACTGGTCCTCACCTACCATCCTACCAACCTCCACATACATCCGTCGTCATTTCCGCCACCTCCAAATGGACCCCCACCACCAGAGATATATTTGCCTGCCCTCCCCTATCAATGTTCCAAATAGACCACTCCCTCCATGACTCCCTGGTCAGATCCACACCCCTCACCAAACCAACCTCCACTCCCAGCACCTTCCCCTGCAACTGCAAGAAATGCAAAACTTGCACCCACACCTCCCCCCTCACTTCCCTCCAAGGCCCCAAGGGATCCTTCCATATCCGCCACAAAATCACCTGCACCTCCACACACATCATTTACTGCATCCGCTGCACCCGAAGTGGCCTCCTCTATATTGGGGAGACAGGCTGCGTACTTGCGGAACGTTTCAGAGAACACCTCTGGGACACCAGGACCAACCAACCCAACCACCCGTGGCTCAACACTTCAACTCCCCCTCCCACTCCACCAAGGACATGCAGGTCCTTGGACTCCTCCATCGCCAGACCATAACAACATGATGGTTGGAGGAAGAGCGCCTCATCTTCCGCCTGGGAACCCTTCAACCACAAGGGATGAACTCAGATTTCTCCAGTTTCCTCATTTCCCCTCCCCCCACCTTGTCTCAGTCAAATCCCTCGAACTCAGCACCGCCCTCCTAACCTGCAATCTTCTTCCTGACCTCTCCGCCCCCACCCCACTCCGGCCTATCACCCTCACCTTGACCTCCTTCCACCTATCACATCTCCATCACCCCTCCCCCAAGTCCCTCCTCCCTACCTTTTATCTTAGCCTGCTGGACACACTTGCCTCATTCCTGAAGAAGGGCTCATACCCGAAACATCGAATTTCCTGTTCCTTGGATGCTGCCTGACCTGCTGCGCTTTTCCAGCAACACATTTTCAGCTCTGATCTCCAGCATCTGCAGCCCTCACTTTCTCCGAGAGAGAAGTACAACCCAGTTTTAAGGTTCACTACATGTGTGTATCAGACCAGTGCAGGAATTCACCAGGTCAGCTTGCAGCAACATAAGGATGTGTGGGACCTACAATAACATTCAGTGAGTATGCGATTGCAGCCAGTCTTCAGTCACAAAAGGAGAAAGTTTTATTTTTACCTGAAACCAAGCAGACATGGCATCAAAAGGGATGGAAGAGCCTGTCTATAAAAATAATCAGAAGTTGGGGCATCTTAACTGCATTATGCAAATAATCAGCACATCTAATAAAACAAAGGACAATCTTTTGCAACAGATTTATAGAGTTCACCATCAGGTATTAGAGCCCTGAATAAGAATGTGAATTCAGCACTTGTGCATGTACAGGCAAAGTCAATTGATCAGACATGGGCAGGAAGTCCTCTCCGAACATAATAGATCTGCTTGTTCACAAGTGGCACGTCAGCGTGTTTAACTGGCTGGAACATGAACACAGCAACCCTGTGGGCAAGGAACCGCCTTCACTCTTTCACCACGCTCTGCTCGAAGATAGTGAAGGGAAATGATCAGAGAGAAATCACTGACATTAACTGGTTTCTAGTTTGAGAGAGAGAAAACAACTTTTATTTCTTTGCAAAAATTAATCAATTTGCTTTGTGTAGTTTGAACTTAGTCATTTGTGAGATTGAAGTGAAAACCAGGAATCAGAGAATTATCATTAGAATTATAGAGTCATAGAATCATACAGCATGGAAACAGAACTTTCGGTCGAACCTATCTCTGCCAATCAGATGTTCCAATCTGACTTAGTCCCATTTGTCAGCACCTGGCCCCTATCCCTCCAAACCCTTCTTGTTCATAAATCCATCTAAATGCCTTTTCAATGTTGTAATTGTACCAGCCTAAACCACTTCCTCTGCCAGCTCATTCCATACACGCACCACCTTCTGTGCAAAAAAGCTACCTCTCAGGTCCCTTTTAATTCTTTCCCCTCTCACCTTAAACTATGCCCTTAAGTTCTGGACTCTCTCACTCCAGGAAAAAGACCTTGGCTATTCACCCTATCCGTGCCCCTCATAATCTTGTAAATCTCTATAAGGTCACCCCTCAGTCTCTGACGCTACAGGGAAACAGCCCCAGCCTGTTCAGCCTCTCCCTATAGCTCACATCCTCCAATCCTGGCAACATCCTTGTAAATCATTTTTCTATCCTCTCGAGTTTAATTAATTAGCAAAACGTCACTCTTTTACCTTTTGACGATTGCACATAAAGCATGCATTTTAAAGTTTACTACGGAATCAGTCATTGTTCATTAAACATAAGCCATTTCAGATTTGTTATATGGCCAGACTGTAAATGAAAGCAATTAGCAGAGAAACCAGCCAGTATCTGCCAGTTCAACACACAGAGGATTGCTCATTAAAACACAAAACCGTCCAAACCAGACAAACCAGAATTATATCCCATGAACTGATTGTGGAGTAAGTGACCTGTTTCTTGTCAAAGGTTTCAATCTGAAAACAGTCTTTTTTTTAATAAAAATCATTCCCAGGATGTGGGTGCCCACTGGCTGGGCCAGCATTTATTGTTCATCTCTAATTGCCCTTGAGAAGGTAGTGGTGAGCTGCCACATTGAGCCGCTACAGTCAGTCTAGTGCAGGTAAAATCTCACCAATTTTATACAGTTACAAATACATTGCCAGCTCACACGCACAAGGCCTGGGGGAGTTCTGGAAAGTAATATTGTTAACAAGGTTACATGCAAAGCCAAATGCAGATGAGGGAAGAGGGACAGCCCTTGATATCAAGGCCACATTCAGCCAAGTGTGGCATCAAAGAGCCCTAGCAAAACTGGAATCAATGGGTATCGGGGACAAACTCTCCACTGGTTAGAGTCATACTTGTCACATAGAAAGATGGTTGTGGTTGTTGGAGATCAGTCATCTCAGCTCCAGGACATCTCTGTCGGAGTTCCTCAGGGGAGTGCCCTAGGGCCAACCATCTTCAGCTGCTTCACCAATGACCTTCCCTCCATCATAAGGTCAGAAGTGGGAAAGTTTGCTGATGATTGTACAATGTTCAGCACCATTCACAACTCTTCAGATACTGAAGCAGCCCATATCGAAACGCAACAAGACCTGGACAATAGAGCTGAAAATGTGTTGCTGGTTAAAGCACAGCAGGTTAGGCAGCATCCAAGGAACAGGATGTTCCTTGGATGCTGCCTAACCTGCTGTGCTTTAACCAGCAACACATTTTCAGCTCTGATCTCCAGCATCTGCAGACCTCACTTTTTACTCGAAGACCTGGACAATATCCAATATACTGACAATTCGAATGTGTGATGCTGGAAAAGCACAGCAGGTCAGGCAGCAATCAAAAAGCAGGAGAATTGACGCTTCATCCTGATTCCTGATGAAGGGCGCATGCCCAAAATATCTATTCTCCTGCTCCTCGGATGCTGCCTGACCTGCTGCGCATTTCCATCACCCCACTCTTGACTCTGATCTCCAGCACCTGCAATCCTCACTTTCTCCTAAATGCCAGACGATGACCATCTCCAATAAGAGACAATCTAACCATAGCCCCTTCACATTCAACAGTGTCACCATCACTGAATCCCCAACTATCATCATCCTGTGGATTACATTTGATCACATTTTCAACTGCACTAACCACATAAACTCAGTGGCTACAAGAGCAGGTCAGAGACTGGGGATCCTGCAGCGAGTAACTCACCTCCTGACTCTCCCCACAATCTGTCCACCATCTACAAGGCACAAGTCAGGACTGTGATGGAATACTCCCCACTTCCTTGATGGATGCAGCTTCAACAACGCTGAAGAAGCTTGACACCATCCAGAAGAAAGCAGCCCATTTGTTGGCACCATATCCATTAGCACCCACTCCCTCCCTCCCGATGCTCAGTAGCAGCAATGTAAACTATCTACAAGATGTTCTGCAGAAATTCACTGACAGTCCTTAGGTGGCACCTTCCAAATCCACAACCACTTCCATCTAGAAGGACAAGGCAACAGACAAGGGAACACCACCCCCTAAACGATCACCCCAAACCACTCCCATCCTGACTTGGAAATATATCTCGTTCCTTCACTGTCACTGGGTCAAAATCTTGAAATTCCCTCCCTAAGGGCATTGTGGGTCACCCATAACACATGGACTGCAGCGGTTCAAGAAGGCAGCTCATCCCACCTTCTCAAGGGGCAACTAGGGACGATAGATGCTGGCCCAGCCAGAGATGCCCACGTCCCATGATTGAATAAAAAAAGATATTTTTACTGAAGTATTGAATATGATGGTTGGATGTAGACAGTTACTCCATCAACAAAACACTGAATGCATGTGGGAACGAAAAAAACCTTGCATTTTTATTGGACTGTTCATGAAATCAGGAAACCCAAAGCATTTTACAGCCAATAAAGTATCTCTGAAGTGTACTCTGCTGCAATGAAGGAAACATGGCGTACTGTTTACTGGTAAGTGATCTGTACTTGAATGTATTGGCCTGTTCACTAATCCTTGTCACTATGTTCAATTGTTTAAACTCCTGGCCGGAGAGTGGTGACCAGTACTGCAGTGTTATTGTGGTTTTGACTAAGGGGCAAATATTGACCTGGACCTGGGGAGAACTCTCCTGATCTTCTTCAAAATAATGCCCAAGGATTGATCACACCCAGCTGAAAGAACAAGTGATGCCTTGAGTATCTCAGCCAGTAAATGGCTCCGGAGACTGTGCTACCCTGCACCGAGGGCAAGCACAGACCTTTTGGGCTTTTGTAATGGAGTGGAACTTGAATGTGTAAACTTGAGGTGGGGTGGGGGTGGAGGTGGGGGTGGGGGAGCACCCACACTGAGCCAAGCCTCCTCAGCTGTGAGAGACTGAACAAAAGAAAATGTCTAGGAGATAGAAAAAAAATTACATTTTACTTTCTTTCCTCATTTCAAAGCTCACAGATTCAGCTTTTGGTCACAAAAAAGTGTTTTCAACAATTGGCTTCACAAAGTTAAACATTGATTGGCACCTTTTGGCATTATTTGCAGAATCAGTTGCTGATCAGAAGCTGGGAACCTTCGGGTTTGGCTGGCAGGCAACATTTTACCATCTCAGTGACTTTAAAGAAAGAAAGCATCTAATGTTGCTGAGGCCAGGCTCTGGTATCTTCCAACACGTTCCATGCCTTCCTGAATCACATTCTTTATCGTAGTCGGTTACTCTGCATTTTCTCCAGTTTCCAAGCTGTCAGCACTGAGGTCAGAGGTCACTTTATAACAGCTAACATCCAGATCTCTCCGAATGTGTACTGCAATAGAACACGGAGACACATTTTAAAGTGAAATTTTAGAGGGGACGTGAGTCTGACTGACCCTTTGTCAAAGCTGAGTTCCAATACTGCTTTATCACAGCTTTGACAAAAGGTCAGTTAGACTTGAAACGTCAGCTCTTTTCTCTCCTTACAGATGCTGCCAGACCTGCTGAGATTTTCCAGCATTTTCTCTTTTGGTTTCAGATTCCAGCATCCGCAGTAATTGGCTTTTATCTTTAAATGGATGATGGATCAACAGTTGTCCAACGAAGAGGCGTATGTGGCAAAATGAATGAGCAGGTCCTGACACCAGGAAGCGTTACGAGAGGGATTGTTTTTCACTCCAGTACTGGAACTCTGATATCCTTTAGAAATTCCACCTATTGACCTTAGAGACATTCGAGATGGCATTGATTGATTATTGGAATAGTGTGCAAGGGCACCGGGTAAAGGCAGGAGATTGGTATGAGGTGATAGAAATGGTGCAGGCACAAGGGATTGAATGGCCTTCTCTGTGCAGAAACAATTCTGGTGGTTCTATCACACCCTCTCCACAGATGTGGCCAGAGCTGCTACATATTTCCAATATTTTCAGTTTTTATTTGGAACAAGACATATACTGGGCAGCCCAAGTTGCAGTGGATAGTTTTTATAGAATTCATTCCCTGTCCCAGCATCCAGCAAACTCTAAGGTAACGAGTCCCACAGATTCATGACCCTTTGAGCAAAGTAATTCGTCCTCAGCTTTGTTTTAAATCTGCTGCCCCTTCTTCTAAAGGTGTGACTCCACATGGGGAAACATCATCTCTACATCTACTTTGTCAATCTCCAACTGCATCTTAAAAACCTCAATTAGATCACCTCTCATTTTTCTACACTCCAGAGAGCAAAGTCCTAAACTGCTCAATCATTCCTCATGAGACAAGCCCCTCATCTCTGGAATCAATAAATGATTACTTTTTTTTTACTGAGGACAATGAAAGAAATCTCCCAGAACTACATATGCAAATGATGAGGAAGCACTGGGAGTTGAAGGACATTGATATGGGTAAGAAGATTGCACTGGGGAAAGTGATGGAGCTGAAAGGTGATAGATACTCGGAACCTGATCATCTATACCCCAGAGCATTGAAGGGAATGGCTCTATGCATTGCAAATATCTTCCAAAACCTCTATGGGTTCTGGAACAATTCCTATGGATCACGAGCTAGTAAATGTTACCTCACCATTTCAGAAAGGAACAAGGGAAGAAAACAGGGAGCAATGGACCTTACATAGCTGGGCCTTACATCTGTAGTTGGGAAAGTTCTACAATATATCGTAAAGGACATGATAAGTGGGCACTTAAAACAAAATGATCTGATTTGGCAAGTCAGTGTGGGTTTGTGAATGGGAAATTGCGTTTGTCAAACTTGATGGAAGTTTAATTATCAATTATTTAATATAATTATTTTCTTAATTATAAATTATGATTAATTATTATTGATGCTATTAATTTAGAACACTTATAAAGAGAAGTTGATAAATACAATATATTTGGATTTTCAGAGGGTTTGTGATAAAGTCCCTGCAGGAGGTTGGTCAGAATGGTACTGAAGGTAATGTACTGGCATGGTTTAAATATCGGCTAACAGTCAGAAACCTGTGAGAGAGAAATAAATAGATTATTCATGCATTAACAAACTGCAATTAGTGGGATACCACAAAGATCCAGCTGTTTGAAGTATGTATCAATGACTTGGATGTGGGGAATGAATCAAATATTTTCAAATTTGCAGATAGTGAAAAGCCAAGCAGGAGTCTGTGAGGAAGATTTTTAAAAATTGCAGGAGGATTTGGGTAGTTAAATGATTGGGAGAGCACAAGGCAGGTGGATCATAATGTGGAAAAATGTGAGGCTATCCATTTTGGTGTTGTAGAATATTTCTTAAAAAGCGAGAAATTGGAAAGTGTAGATGTTCAGGGACTTGTTGATAAGTCACTGAAGACTTAAATACAGCTGCAGGAAACCATTAGGAAGGCTAATGGAACATTAATCTTTATTGCAACAGGATTTGAGTACAGGAGTAGTGAGATCTTGCTTCGATAGTAAAGGAGCTTGTCTCGACCATGTCTGGAGTACTGTGTGCAGTTTTGGTTTCATTATCTCAGCTCTTAGTTCTTCAGTTCTTATTGCCAGAGAGGGAGTACAGTAAAGTTTCCTCAGACTCGTTCCTGGGTTGGCGGGACTGTCCTATGAAGAGACCATGCAATCTGGAATTGTATTTTCTAGAGTTTTGAGGAATGAGGGGTGATCCCATTGAATGTTAAATATTGAAAATATTTAAAGGAACAACAGGATAGATGCAGATATGATGGTGGAAAAAAATCTAGATCCACGGGGCACAACTCAAAAATAAGGGGGCTGCCATTTCGCTTTGACTTGAGGAGAAATGTATTTGCTCAGATAGCTGTGAATCTTTGGAATTCTGCATCCCAGAGGGTTGTGGAAGCCCAGTCACTGAGTATACTTAAGTTGAGGTTGACAAAGTTATGATTATCGGCATTGCACAGGGTTATGGGGATGGGGTGGGTAAAAGACATTGAAATGTTTTGTCAGCCATGGTGACATTAAAAGGTGCAGTAGGTTCAATGGGCCGAGTGGCCTCCTCCTGTTCCTATCACCACGAAAGCTCATTGTCAACCCTTTGACGACTTTAAGGTTTGATAGAATTTTTGCAGAAATGAGATTTTCTCACAACTTCTCCTGTTAAAGTTCACAGCAAAATGCCAGAAGTTAAAATAATGTGTCACTCGATGATGCAGAACCCCTGACTGTTTGTCCATTTCCATCACTGGTTCTCCAGCTCCTGTCATCTGGTAATCAAGTGGGATGTCTCCAGTGATGACTATCAAGGATTCTCTCTTTGGTTTGAAAAAGTAATAATCTGACAGATAGCCTTAAATGCCACATGAGTATATCACCAATGACACATTCTCTTGAATCTAAATAGGTCATAAAAAAGGGTTTTAGCCTGTCCTTGTACAAAGCACTAGTTCCTTAGCAAACGGATGTCCAGCCTAGAAGGGCTTATGCCCGAAACGTCGATTCTCCTGTTCCTTGGATGCTGCCTGACCTGCTGTGCTTTTCCAGCAACACATTTTTCAACATCATTGACAGCAAACCTGAAAAGGCCTGATTTTGGAAGCTATTGTGGCCACTTAGTTCAGCAAAGAGTGTAGGATTCTGTCCCAATGCCCAGCTGACTGGCATGTGGTTTCCCTCATGTTCTGATGTCCCAGTGCTTTCTCCATTAGCCTTTAGGTACAACTGACTGATTGCACAAAATGCAAAACTGGAAATTTGGGATCAAATTTAATCATGTTCAGCTTTTTCCTCTTGGATAATCTCTTCATTCCATGCACCATTCCCAAAGTCAGAGAGCAGTCAGGAATTTGGGGAGGTGATGGCTCGTGGCATAATTGTTCGACTGTTAATCCCAAGAATGTCCTGAATACCTGGGTTCGAATCCAATTTAACTGTAATAATAATCAGAAAGTAAAAGTCTAATGATGACCATGAATCCATTGTTGATTGTTGGAAAAACCCATCTGGTTCACTAACATCCTTTACGGAAGGAACTGCCATCCTTACCTGGTCTGGCTGACATCTGAATCCAGACCCACAGCAATGTGATTGACTCTTAACTGCCCACTGGGCAATTAGGGATGAATAATCAACACTGGTGCAGCCAGCAACACCCTCATCCTATGAATAAATAAAGACAAAAAATCCAATCCCAGCATTTGATAGCTTGTCATCAGTGCAATACTCTTTCTCATTTTCCTCAATGTTTCTCGGGCTGTTTTTCCTGTTTGTGTAATCATTCTCTTACAGTGCTCTGGAATCTCTGACCTGAGTACACCCCCCTCCCCCCCCCCCCCCCCCCCACGGATATAGGCTGTGGGATTTACGGACAGAGGTTGCTGAGAACCTGAGCTATATCCTGAGCCTGGGTTGCTGACAGTAGTTGTGGCTGACATGAACCAGAACCAGCAGTCCTTTGCTGTTGTGTTTGCGGAGCAGTTCCTCGCTGCAGTCATGCACAGAGCACAATATTGAGGCAATAAATTATGAGGGCGTCTAACCTCACAGGAGGAGAAGTTGTACATCTTCATTCGAGGCTGGTTACAGGAGACCTTGCATTAATGGGTACCAGTCTCCCATCACCTGTGTTTGTTTATTGGTTTAAAACAGATCCCATGTTGTTCATGACACCAACCCCTATAGTTCCAAAACCTGCATTTTGTGAAATGCTATTTTAACATTGGCTTGGGATGGATATTCCTTTACTTTCACATCATTCCTTATGAAATAGTATTACCTCCTTCTGCACAGGTCTCCAAACACCACATCCTTGCCATCATTAGATCTGCCTGGATTAGAGGGTATGAGCTGATATGGAGAAACTAGAAAAACTCAGCTTGTTTTCTCTGGAGCAGCAGGGGCTGAGTAAAGATTTGATAGAAGTCGATAACATTATGAGATGCATAGATAGAGTTGACAGTCAGAATCTCTTTCTCAGATTTGAAATATCTAAAACTTGGGCACATACATTTAAGGTGAAGGACGGAACAAGACGTGAAGAACAAGTTTTCTACACAGAGAGTGGTAGGAATGTGGAACACATTGTAAGTGGTGGTGGTGCAGGCAGATATGATAGGAGTGTTAAAGTGACTTTTAGATAATCACATGGATATGCAAGGAATGGAGGGATATGGACTAAGGGCAGGCAGAAGGGATTAGTTTCATTTGGCCTCATGTTTGGCACAACATCATGGACCGAAGGGCCTGTTCCTCTACTGTTCCATGTTCTATAAAGCTGCAACTTGAACTTCATTGGGCCTGCTGATATCTGCCCTGGGTTTGGAGGGGGAAGAGAACTTAAATTCTATCGTCCTGTGTCTCTCCCTTCTCCTTTGTGTGCACTGTCCCTTTAGAACCTCACATTCTCCAAACTAGACTGACCCTATTTGACAAAGAGATTACCTCACCCTCACAGCTGGACCTGCTGGAACCAGTGACTCACTGCTCGGATATCAGATGGACACCCAAAATGCACGAAACAAATAACTGAAACCATGGCCTGCAGTGATAACACTTCCTCCATGGAAAAATAAGAACACTCACACTTACCTCTAGCAGCATAGCAAATCTTTTAATCATAATTTCCCTGCACCTTTAACAATCTTAATGCTGAAAGAACTGGGTTTGCAGGGGGAGGGTGGTGGGGAGGTGACATGGTAGGAAAAAACAACTTGTGCAAAATGGTGTGATCTGTAAGATGCTGCGTGGAGGCATTCTGGAAACATTCAGTAATAATTTTGAAAAAGCAATTAAGGAACCATTGTTGGATTTTTTTGAACACTTTGGGCAAGGAGCAGGAATTTGAAACTGACTGGACAACTCCACCAAAGAGTCAACACAGTCAGAGTAGGGGCATCCTGACAATGCTGGAAATAATGGCCCCTTTGTGAATGATCCCCAGCACAGACTCCAGGGATTAGATTACTTACAGTGTGGAAACAGGCCCTTCGGCCTAACAAGTCCACACCGACCCGCCGAAGCGCAACCCACCCATACCCCTACATTTACCCATACCTAACACTACGGGCAATTTAGCATGGCCAATTCACCTGACCCGCACGTCTTTGGACTGTGGGAGGATGGTAGAGCACAGCTGATATTCACTAGAGCATGTAGTTCAGGTCTGGTTTTCCCCAGTGAAGGATGTTGGTTAGCAAAAGGAGAGAGGAATCTGAAGTCTGTATTGAATATCACCTGCTGTAAATTACAACTGACAGCACAATAACAACCAATTGTAATTCAGATTATTTTAAATACTTGCTTTGATTGGACACAGGGTTAAATTTAAATAGAAATAATAATGTATGCACATTAAAAAAATCTATGGTGAACAGGAGTCAGAATTTCATACATTGAGAGAGTGTGTTGCTGGAAAAACACAGCAGGTCAGGCAAAACTTCATAAACCTTTTTCTAATTTAAAGACAAGAAACAGGAAGTTACTGGCACAGTGTTACCAGACTTGCTTCAGGATAGTTTCACAATTGGCTAAATGCTAACGTGCTTCATTATCTCCTCCATCAGTGATAGTTGCCATGGTGACTGTTTTGACGCACGCTGTTGTTGTCTCTAGTTGATATGGTTGACAGACAGTGTTACAGCAGGAACTGAAGGTCAAAGGGACCGATGGTCAAGAGAGAGAAGAACCAAAAGGTTTCCAACTCATTTGGAAAACACTCCTGCTGGTACAGGCAGACCTCACTTAAATAATCCTACATTATCTCCAATAGCTACCAGACACTCGGTATCAATAAACCAACAGAGCCATGACTCATAGTTACATGTCAGTCTGTTAAAGGTGAGCTCTAGGATTCAAAACAGTCTGGTAGGCAAAGGCAGTGTCTTTGAGATAAGTAAGAGATTACCACATCAATGGCGAAGATTTTACAGCAACGTGTTCACCATCGTGGACACCTCCTTCAGGAGTTTGCAGTTAATGGTGGAAATCCAGTTCCTAGCTCCACATCAGTCAGGAGCTGGACGAGGGGAACATCAGCCCAGCGCACCGTGGGCAGCCCTTCTCCATCAGGAAAGAGCTTTTTGTGAGGTCTCTCAAATACACCAGGTCCACCCAACTCTGACCCAGCATCAACAGGAACCCCAGGACATCTGTGAGCAGACCCCTTCCCATTCTGTCTGCAGACCCCTTCCACTCTGTGAACAGACCCCTTCCCACTCTGTCTGCAGACCCCTTCCACTCTGTGAGCAGACCCCTCCCACTCTGTGAGTAGACCCCTCCCACTCTGTGAGCAGATCCCTCCCACTCTGTGAGCAGATCCCTCCCACTCTGTTAGCAGACCCCTCCCCACTCTGTGAGCAACTCGGTCACTGGCCCCAAGTGTGCAATTGCCCCTGCTGGTCCTCCAGGACTGAACATTACCCACTGCCCAGTCTGCTATTGGACACATCTCGAGGGAATGAGTGAGCGGACTCTGTGTGGACTGTGCCCATGCCTGCCAGTACCAGAATCCCCTGACCGATAGCACCCCTCCTGAATGGCCTGAGGACCCGCCCCAGCCATTTCTGGGCAAGGCCATTGGGTTGAATAACGGGTCAGTGTGTTTGCTGCACAGGCAGCTGGCACCTGTTATCAGGGTGAGACTAATGTCTCAGTGTGTGGTGGGCAGCAAACTGTCTCCCTGGACAGATCCCAATGGAGCAGCAGCCTGTCAGTGTGTCTGTGCTAAAGAGCGTGGTTCAGGCATGGCGCAGTGAGTGAGCTGAGGCCCTGTCTCTGTGCAGAGTGTCCCTGCTGCAGCTTTTCACTGGAGCAGCAGCCTGTCAGTGTGTCTGTGCTAGAGAGGCCTTCAAAACAGCTTACTAATGGAATACAATTACAAATACTTACAGCAAGCACACTTCGTATTGATTTGATATTTTTGATGTAATAAAACATTGCAGTGTTCCACTTAGCTCAAAAAGAGTTTTAATGGGGAAGGAGAAAAGAAAGATCAGGAGGGATAGGGAGGGAACTCAGAACCTAGACAGGTCAAAGCAAGGACACTAATGATAGAGTGGCTAAAATTGGGCATACTCAGAAAGACAGAACGAACCTAACGCACATTGTTATAATCTCTATAGACATTTAAAGAGAAATTTCAACACCCAGTGATTAACTTAAAAAACAATGCCACAAGCTTTTATATTTTTAAACAAAAACAAACTTCATTGTGTATGAGAAACAATAAATAATGCAAATATAAGGACTCAGATCGTACTGAGAGCACTGAGAACCTTTGCACTAACACACAAACATTTCTTATTCATGAACATCTCCAAATGTCTTTTAAAAGTTCTAACTGTACACATACCCACCACTTCCTCTAAAACCAATCTCTGTGTAATAAAGTTGCCCTTGGTGTCTTTTTAAAATCTTTTGATAAACATGCACCTCATTTTCCATTGGGAGTTCCACAGCTTTCTGGACTCAATATCAAGTTTGACAATCTTAGGGTTTGGAGCACCTTCTCCCATGTCCCCTTACCCTGAACACCACACACCAGGCCTTGTTATCGCATGTGCTGAAAATGTGTTGCTGGAAAAGCGCAGCAGGTCAGGCAGCATCCAAGGAACAAGAAATTCGACGTTTCGGGTATAAGCCCTTCTTCAGGAATGAGGAAAGTGTGTCCAGCAGGCTAAGATAAAAGGTAGGGAGGAGGGACTTGGGGGAGGGGCGATGGAGATGCGATAGGTGGAAGGAGGTCAAGGTGAGGGCAGAGGAGATGACCTGGGGGGTGCAGTGAGAGAGGGACTCACTGAAATCCTTGTGGAGGAGTCTCTCACTGCAAGAAGAAGCTCTCTTCCTCCCACTACAAGGATTTCAGTGAGTCCCTCTCTCACTGCTGGACACACTTTCCTCATTCCTGATGAAGGGCTTATGCCCGAAACGTCGAATTTCCTGTTCCTTGGATGCTGCCTGACCTGCTGTGCTTTTCCAGCAACACATTTTCAGCTCTGATCTCCAACATCTGCAGTCCTCACTTTCTCCTTGTTATCACATGGTCTGGCATCACACACAATTCATTGTTAGCAACTAATAAACCCCATTAGCAAGTAGACATTCTCCCAGGTTGATTGTTAGCCACTCCTTTTGTCTGTCCAATTGTTCCCCTCTCTCTCTGGGATCTATCCCCGCATATTGTTTACTCCTTTCCCCCTCCCTCCATCCTGTCTTCTGTATGTAAACCAACTTTTTCCTAGCTACCATCAATTTGGGAGAAGGATCACTGGACTCCGAAACATAACTCTGTCTCTCTCTCTACAGACGTGCTGAGTTTCTGCAATAATTTCTGATTCTGTTTCTGATTTCCAGCATCTGTAGTTCTTTTGGTTTTTCTCTGGACGAATAATTTGGTTATGTTTACTTTAGAGATGGAAAGGGACAGGTGTGTACTGCTGGTCAAGAGTTATTGTTGGCGGAAAAGCAATTATGATACAATTAGGTAAGATTTAGGATGCAGAAGATGGGGAAGGAAACTGCAGGGGATGGGCACAATTGAAATGTGGAGCTTATTCAAGGAACAGCTACTGTGTGTCCTTGATAAGTATGTCCCTGTCAGGAGGAAGTTGTCGAGTGCAGGAGCTGTGGTTTACTAAGGAAGTTGAATCTCTTGTCAAGAGGAAGAAGAAGGTTTATGTTAGGATGAGATGTGATGGCTCAGTTAGGGCGCTTGAGGGTTACAAGATAGTCAGGAAAGACCTAAGGAGGGAGTGAAGAAGGGCCAGGAGGAGACATGAGAAGTTATTGGCAGATAGGATCAAGAAAAACCCTAAAGCTTTCTATAGGTACATCAGGACTAAAAGAATGACTAGAGTAAGATAAGGACTAATAAGGATAGTAGTGGGAAGTTGTGCATGGAGTCAGAGGAGATAGGGGAAGCACTAAATGAATATTTTTTGTTAGTATTCACTCTAGAAAAAGACAATGTGGTCAAGGAGGATACTGAAACACGGGCTCAATGGGATTAAGGTGCATAAGGAGGAGGCTTTAGCAATTCTTGAAAGTATAAAAAATAGATAAGTCCCCTGGGCAGGATGGGATTTATCCGAGGATTCTCTGGGAATCCAGGCAGGAGATTACCAAACCTTTGGCTTTGATCTTTATGTTGTCATTGTCGATAGGAATGGTGCCAGGAGACTGGAGGATAGCAAATGTTGTTCCCTTGTTCAAGGAGAGGAGTAGAGACAACCCTGGTAATTATAGACCCGCGAGCCTTACTTCAGTTGTGGATAAAGTATTTGAAAGGGTTAACAGCGATAGGATCTTTAACCATCTAGAGAGGAATAAGTTGATTAGGGATAGTCAACATGGTTTTATGAAGGGTAGGTCGTACCTCACAAACCTTATTGAGTTGTTTGAGATGGTGACCGAACAGTTGGATGAGGGTAAAGTGATTAATGTGGTGTACATGGATTTCAGTAAAGCGTTTGATAAGGTTCCCCACGGTAGGGTATTTTAGAAAATACAGAGGCATGAGATTGAGGGTGATTTAGTGGCTTGGATCAGAAATTGGCTCACTGAAAGAAGATAGAGGATGGTGTTTGATGGGAAATATTCATCCTGGAGTTCAGTTACTAGTGGTGTACCGCAAGGATCTGTTTTGGGTCCATTGTTGTTTGTCATTTTTATAAACTACCTGGTTAAGGGCATAGAAGGATGGGTTAGTAAATATGTGGATGACACTAAGGTCGGTGGAGTTGTGGATAGTGACAAAGGATGTTGTAAGTTACAGAGGAAGACATAAATAAGCTGCAGAGCTGGGTTAAGAGGTGGCAATGGAGTTTAATGCAGAAAAGTACAAGGTGATTCACTTTGGAAGGTGCTATAGGAATGCAGAGTATTGGGCTAATAGTAAGATTCTTGGTAGTGTAGATGAGCAGAGAGATCTCGGTGTCCAGGTACATGGAGCCCTGAATGTTGCCACCCAGGTTGATAGGGTTGTTAAGAAGGCATACGGTGTGTTAGCTTTTATTAATCGAGGGATTGAGTTTCGGAACTATGAGGTCATACTGCAGCTGTACAAAACTCTGGTGCGACCACACTTGGAGTATTGTGTACAGTTCTGGTCACTGCATTATAGGAAGGATGTGGAAGCTTTGGGAAGGGGTCAGAGGAGATTCACTGGGATGTTGCCTGGTATGGAGGGAAGGTCTTATGAGGAAAGACTGAGGGCCTTGAGGCTGTTTTCACTAGAGAGAAGAAGGTTAAGAGCAATTTAATTAAGTTAAGGTTAGATAGGTTAGACAATGAGAGCCTATTTCCTTGGTTGGTGCTGGCTAGCACGAGGGAACATAGCTTTAAATTGAGGCGTGATAGCTATAGGACAGATGTCAGAGGGAGTTTCTTTACTCAGAGAGTAGTAGCAGCGTGGAACGCACTGCCTGCAACAGGAGTAGACTCATCAAATTTATGGGCATTTAAATGGTCATTGGATAAACATATGGATGAAAATGGAATAGTATAAGTTAGATGGGCTTCAGATTGGTTCCACAGGGTAGCAAAGGGCCTGTACTGTGCTGTAAAGTCTATGTTTCTATGTTTCTAATAGTTTAGTAATAATATCACTCAGCCTCAGCTCCATATATACCACTCCCGGAGGAATATACTTCCTCATTCTGAGAGAGCAAGTGTGTCACAATAACATGACTGTGCCGTCACAGCTTTGAGTTCAAGGAAGTCCTACAGCTTTCAGAGTATCCAGCAGGAAATCACAGCCCACAATATCTGCTCAAAGCATAACTAATAATATTTTATATTCTGTGGAAGTCTCAGTGATTCACTTCAATTACTAAGAGGTATGAGTTAAAGACGTGGGTGTTGTCTGTCTGTTGAGCTGTGTGTCCAACTGCACGAAGGTTGGAAACGTTCCGGATTAGATGGGGGAAGCACCAGGAGGTTTTCTGGAGGGCTTTTCACTCCAAACCTTGGCAAGGTTTCCTCCCTTATTTTACCAAACTCACCTCATTAATACCCACCCTGCCCCAGTGGTCTCCTATTCACCCAATTCTAGCCCCACCTTCACCACCACCCCCCAAATCCCCACCATTCCCAGAGCAGCTCACCCCTTGCCGGGTATCTGCCAAAACACCCACGCCATCTCTAAAAGGTCACTGCTGAGCCAGATGGGCACTGATGTTCTGAAGCTGCCCTGCTCCGTGACACACTGACACTCACAAGATGGCGGAGAAGGTGAAGGGGGCTCCGTGATTCTCCGACAGGGACTGGGAGCTCCCAGTGAAGGGAGGGGGGTGTATGGCAGAGGGGTTGCCCCCACCCCCAGGATCGACAGAGAGACCACCCCCACATCCTGAGGGAAGGGTGAGAGCCCCCACATCTCAAAGGCAGACTGAGACCCCACATCCCACCAACTGAGTCCTACTCTTCATTCCAGTGTGACTCCCCCAGTAACCCACTGTCAGTGTCATTGACTGCACACTATTTCAAACCCTTGATTGCTACAGTGTCTCCCAGGTACCAGCCGGGGGGTGTCAACATCCACATGAGGATATCAGCCCGTCCTGGCAGTATCCGCCCCTTACTCTCTGAGGATGAGAATCCCTTGGAGGAAGCATCTTCTGGTCTGACTCCTTTGCCAGATGTTGAGATGGTCCTCCCTAGATTTCTCACACAATTTTGCCACAAATTGCAGCATGGTCAATGTCATTCAGGCCCTTGTACAATTCTGCCTAAAATGGTCATGTAATCTCACCATCTGATATCATAGTTCCTTAAAAGATTTGTAAAAATGAGTAATATTGCCTTAAAACTTCCTGAATGTGAACATTTGATAATTGGATGTATAGCAAAACCACTAAAACTGATTCAAAAACTAAAAGTGTGGTTTAGTTGCTGCCATGGGTGAAATGTTTCAGCTGTGTGTGATAAAAGGGTCACATCCATGACCCTTCAGAAATCCACAACTAAATATTGTTTCCCACGAGAGTTTCAAACAATAACTTTCTACTTTGCAATCAAATTAAAGGAAGCAGATCCACATTCATTTCATCATGGACGGAATTTCCAAACCGCCTGTTGGAACGATCTAATTAACCTGTAAATCTGGAAATATTTGCCCTTCAAGGACTGAACTTGAGTTTTATTTTGCAGAAGTTAAACTGTTGACAAGTCACTATACGGCCAATGGCCAGAACTGTCTCTGTGTTTGGAGTAAGTGGGAGAGTTTACAGGAGGGAAATCCATAGCCTACCCAGGAGAGAGAGGCCACTGGGAGCCCCAGCTGATTGGCTGCTGATGAGCTCCTGCTGCCATTTGGATAATGAACCAGGAAGTGCCAGCAGCTGAGAGCTGAGCCTCCCCTCCCATCCCCTCCCCAGTCAGAGGTCAGCAGCTCCAGACCCACCCCAGTGGAGACCATGGCTCACTCAGGGGAATGGCAATGGGAACAGTAATTGTCTTTGGGAGGGACATCTCATGGGATGGGGATTTCTGGATTGGGGGTTTGAGTGGGCAGTTGGAAACAAGAGCAGTGCAGTGGAGCGGAGCGGCTGTCAGTGACCACCCTCGTGCTCCAGGTCCAGCCCCTCCCCTTTTCTAATTCATTCCCTGGATTCATGCTCAAATCAATGGAAAGTGGGGAGCACTGATCGAATGGACAGGCTGCCCACATTGGTAATAGAGTCATCATGTGAGACAGCACAGAAACTGACCCTTTGGTCTATAATCCCAAACTAATCTAGAGCCATCTGCCTGCATTCAACCCATACCCTTCAAAACCTTTCCTATTCCTCATCTCATCCAAATGTTTTTTTAAATATTGTAACTGCCCCTGCATCCATATTTCCTCTGGCAATTCATCCCACATACGAACCACTCTGTGTGAAAAAGTTGCCCCTCTTGTCTTTTTTAAATCTTTCTTCTCTCACCTTAAAAATACGCCCCCAGTCTTGCAATCTCCAACCCTAGGAAAAAGACCCTTTTCATTCACCTCATCTATACCCCTTACAATTTTATAGACCTCTGTAAGGTCAGCTCTCAACTTCCTACACTCCAGTGAAAAGAGTTAACTAGTTGGACAATCCAGCTCTTTCCCATCTCCCCCAGCGCTGAAGTTACTGTAGCCCCCAAGGTGGGTGAAGATCTTCAGTGGTCATTGATTGACCAATTAAAGGCCTCAGTTGCAGTGCCGGGGGTTGGATGGGATGTTAAATCTTAGATTTCCACACCCAGTGTTTATGAGCAGGCAGGTAGTGGTTTTCTAATCTGTCACCAACCCCCGTCTCCAAGTCTAGAAGATTCCACCCTCCCCTCATCTCAAGAATAACACTCCAGATCGCATCAAAAAGAACATTCCCTCATCTCTGCTTATTTTCCCAACCTTCTTCCCTCCATTTTCTGATTGTGACTCCAGAAACAGTTTTCTCTCTGTTTACTCTGTCTAAATTATCTTTGATTTTGAACATTTCTTTCTTTGAGCTGTGCCACTAGGGGCGGCACGGTGACGCAGTGGTTAGCACTGCTGCCTCACAGCGCCTGTCGACCCGGGTTCAATTCCCGACTCAGGTGACTGACTGTGTGGAGTTTGCATGTTCTCCCCGTGTCTGCGTGGGTTTCCTCCGGGTGCTCCGGTTTCCTCCAACAGTCCAAAGATGTGCGGGTCAGGTGAATTGGCCAAGCTAAATTGCCCGTAGTGTTAGGTAAGGGGTAAATGTAGGGGTATGGGTGGGTTGCGCTTCGGCGGGTCGGTGTGGACTTGTTGGGCCGAAGGGCCTGTTTCCACACTGTAAGTCTAATCTAATCTAAACGAAACAATCCCAGTTTCTGCATTTTTCTGAAGGCCAAATGCTTTACTGTTCTGTTCGATTGTCCAATATAGAATGGTGTTTCCTTGGATTTACTCATGATCGTTCAACGTTGAGAGACGTTCTGAAGGGGTTAATCTGGAGATGACATTAACCTCCATCCAAACTGATGCTGGCTCCAGGTTTGGATAGGGGTAAGGCAGAACATTTTAGGATCTTGAAGATCTCCGATCTGTCCTCCTCAGTCTCTCAATAATCTTCATAAGCAGGAACTGAAAGCAAAACAGGTAGAAAATACAGAACTCAGAATTATGACCAAGAATCACTGGACTCAAGATGCTATTGTTTCTGTCTCTCTCCATCGATGCTGCAGACCCACTGAATTTCTCAAGCAATATCTGTGTTTGCGATTGGAATAATGTCTCTTATTGGCGTTACTCACACCTGATTGCTGTCAAGAATAAGCGACATCTTGCTTAAGACAAGATCCTCTTCTCACTAAGACTCAGCTGGTGACAACTCATGACCCCAGCAGCAAACCGGCTGGTGGTCAGCAACCCCAGGGTGTAAATCCAATGCTACATCAAACTGACATCACCATTAGCTACAGGTCTGTTCAGGGTTTATTTATGGTTCAGGTTTTGCTGTTACTGTTAAAATTATAAAAGCAGTAAGGTTTTTTGTTCCATGGATTTTCTCTCCTAATGAACAGCAGTAAAAAGCCGAGTTCTTCACAGCCTTTGTTTTGCCCTTGGGCAGAGAAGGGTTTGGTTCGACTGGGAGTGCCAGAGGTACGTCAGGCAGTGACACTGACCTGGCATGAACCAGCCTTGTTCCGTCTGTTGCCTTTTCCTCCAGCATTTGCCAGTGAAGGGTGCCACCTGCTGTCTCAAAGACCTCAATGATATTCCACGTCCTGCACAGGCCGCTCCCAGCAGCCAGGTGAAAGTGAGGACTGCAGATGCTGGAGATTAGAGTTGAGTGTGTGATGCTGGAAAAGCGCAGCAGGTCAGGCAGCCCAATATGGTCCAGATGAAGGGCTTTTGCCCAAAACGTTGATTTTCCTGCTCCTCGGAATCTGCCTGACCTGCTGTGCTTTCCCAGCTCCCAACAACACTTTAATGCATCACCTCTTTTAGTGAATATTCGACTGGTCTGTATTGCTCACAATTGTATGATTCGTATCAGACAAATTAACCTCCTACATCACCACAGCGACTAAATGTGAAGACCCCTCCCTTGGCAGTCAAGGAATATCCTGAGAAGGGGAAAGATGCAACATCAATGCAAACCTTTCATTGCTCTGGACTACACCTCCTCCCACCCTGCCCCCTGTAAAAACGCCATCCCATATTCCCAATTCCTTCGTCTCCGCCGCATCTGCTCCCAGGAGGACCAATTCCAACACCGCACAGCCCAGATGGCCTCCTTCTTCAAGGACCGCAGATTCCCCCCAGACGTGATCGACGATGCCCTCCACTGCATCTCCTCCACTTCCCGCTCCTCCGCCCTTGAGCCCCGCTCCTCCAACCGCCACCAAGACAGAACCCCACTGGTTCTCACCTACCACCCCACCAACCTGCGCATACAACGTATTATCCGCCGCCATTTCCGCCACCTCCAAACGGACCCCACCACCAAGGATATATTTCCCTCCCCTCCCCTATCAGCGTTCCGCAAGGACCACTCCCTTCGTGACTCCCTTGTCAGATCCACACCCCCCACCAACCCAACCTCCACCCCCGGCACCTTCCCCTGCAACCGCAGGAAATGTAAAACTTGCGCCCACACCTCCACACTCACTTCCCTCCAAGGCCCCAAGGGATCCTTCCATATCCGCCACAAGTTCACCTGTACCTCCACACACATCATCTATTGCATCCGCTGCACCCGATGTGGCCTCCTCTATATTGGTGAGACAGGCCGCTTGCTTGCGGAACGCTTCAGAGAACACCTCTGGGCCGCCCGAACCAACCAACCCAATCACCCCGTGGCTCAACACTTTAACTCCCCCTCCCACTCCACCGAGGACATGCAGGTCCTTGGACTCCTCCACCGGCAGAACATAACAACACGACGGCTGGAGGAGGAGCGCCTCATCTTCCGCCTGGGAACCCTCCAACCACAAGGTATGAATTCAGATTTCTCCAGCTTCCTCATTTCCCCTCCCCCCACCTTGTCTCAGTCGGTTCCCTCAACTCAGCACTGCCCTCCTAACCTGCAATCCTCTTCCTGACCTCTCCGCCCCCACCCCACTCCGGCCTATCACCCTCACCTTGACCTCCTTCCACCTATCCCACCTCCATCGCCCCTCCCCCTAGTCCCTCCTCCCTACCTTTTATCTCAGCCTGCTTGGCTCTCTCTCTTATTCCTGATGAAGGGCTTATGCTCGAAACGTCGAATTCTCTATTCCTGAGATGCTGCCTAACCTGCTGTGCTTTGACCAGCAACACATTTGCAGCTGTGATCTCCAGCATCTGCAGACCTCATTTTTTACTCGAAGATTATTTCCTAAAAGCATCAATTTGACTATTGCCAGGTAACACTGAGCAGGAGGAGCACTACAAGAGGGGACAGTAATATGTTAAAAACCAAAAGAAATGCAGATACCGGAAATAAGAAACAAAAACAGAAATTGCTGGAAAATCTCAGCAGGTCTGGCAGCGTCTGTGGAGAGAAATCAGAGTTAACGTTTCGGGTCCAATGGCCCTTTCTCAGTTAACTCTGATTTCTCTTCACAGATGCTGCCAGACCTGCTGAGATTTTTCAGCAACTTCTGTGATATATTTTTGGACTAGCAATCCACAGAAATTGCTGGGTTAAAGTTCTGGAGACAGACTGGTAATCCTAACACTCGTGCTAATGACTCAGAGAAATATGAGCTCAATTCTAAACATGGGCAGCTTCAGTATTTAAATCCGCAAATGAAATAAATCTGAAATAATAATCTCCCATCAGTAATGGTGATTGTAGAATTGCTGTCTTGTCATGAAATCTCATTAGATACAATAACTTTCCTATCGGGTAGAATATTTTTCCTTAATAAGTCTCTACTCAATCTGATGTAGTAAATATCTGTTGAACTCAGTGTCCATGCTGAGTTTCTTGTGTAATGGGGATAACATAAGCATTTCCATAGGCTCATAGACTCCCTACAGTGTGGAAGCAAATCATTCGGTCTATCGAGTCCACACTGACCCTCCTTCTTACCCATCCTTACCCTGTAGCTCTGCAATCCCCACGGCCAATCGACCTCATCTACACAGCCCTGGACACTATGGGTAATTTAGTATGGCAAAAGTGAGGACTGCAGGTGCTGGTGATCAGAGTCGAGAGTGTGGTGCTGGAAAAGCACAGCCAGTCAGGCAGCGTCCAAAGGGCAGGAAAATAGGCATTTCGGGCAGGAGCCCAACTATGGGTAATTTAGCATGGCCAATCCATCGTAACCTGCACATCTCTGGACTGTGGGAGGAAACTGGAGCACCTGGAGGAAACCCACGCAGACACGGGGAGAATGTGCCATCTCCACACAGTCGCCCGAGGCTGGAATTAAATCTAGGCCCCTGGCGCTGTGAGACAGCACTGAGCCACTATGCCACCCACAAATGAAACTGATGGGGAATGAAGGGGTTTCCAATCCAGTGAAGCTTCAGAAATCTGACATGATTCAAACAGACAGCCTACTGCTATGCACACACTATCATTCAACCACAAGCCAACCCTAAATGTCTACATCAGGTAAACCCCCGACTGGAGGCTAACTCACATCATGGGAGCAGTGGGGCCTGTCAGTAAAAGCTAGAAAGCAAACATTTGGAAACAACTGAAATCCAAATGGACATCAGAGAAGTAAGACAAAGGGAAAGGAGATAAAGAAATAGCTGGAAAACTTAATAAGTACTTTGTGTCAGTCTTTACAGTGGAAGACATGAGTAATATCCCAACAATTAAAGGGAGTCAGGAGGCTGAGTTGAGTATGGTTGCCATTACAAAAGAGATAGTGCTAGAAAAGCTAAAAGGTCTTAAAATTGACAAATCTCCTGGCCCCGATGGGCTACATCCTAGAGTTCTGAGGGAAGTGGCTGAGGAAATAGTGGAGGCGTTGGTTGAGATCTTTCAAAAGTCACTGGAGTCAGGGAAAGTCCCGGATGATTGGAAGATCGCTGTTGTAACTCCATTGTTCAAGAAAGGATCAAGACAAAAGATGGGAAATTATAGGCCAATTAGCCTAACCTCGGTTGTTGGTAAAATTCTAGAATCCATCGTTAAGGATAAGGTTTTTAAATTCTTGGAAGAGCAGGGTCGGATTAGAACAAGTCAACATGGATTTAGTAAGGGGAAGTCGTACCTGACAAACCTGTTAGAATTCTTTGAAGAGGTGACAAGTAGGTTAGACCAGGGAAACCCAGTGGATGTGGTCTATCTAGACTTCCAAAAGGCCTTTGATAAGGTGCCACACAGGAGGCTGCTGAGTAAGGTGAGGATCCATGGTGTTCGAGGTGAGCTACTGGCATGTATTGAGGATTGGCTGTCTGACAGAAGGCAGAGAGTTGGGATAAAAGGTTCTTTTTCGGAATGGCAGCTGGTGACAAGCGGTGTCCCGCAGGGTTCAGTGTTGGGGCCGCAGCTGTTCACGTTATATATTAATGATCTGGATGAAGGGACTGGGGGCATTCTAGCGAAGTTTGCCGATGATACGAAGTTAGGTGGACAGGCAGGTAGTACTGAGGAAGTGGGGAGGCTGCAGAAGGATCTAGACAGTTTGGGAGAGTGGTCCAGGAAATGGCTGATGGAATTCAATGTGAGCAAATGTGAGGTCTTGCACTTTGGAAAAAAGAATACAAGCATAGACTACTTTCTAAACGGTGAGAAAATTCATAAAGCCAAAGTACAAAGGGATCTGGGAGTGCTAGTCGAGGATTCTCTAAAGGTACACATGCAGGTTTAGTCCGTGATTAAGAAAGCGAATGCAATGTTGTCATTTATCTCAAGAGGGTTGGAATATAAAAGCACCGTTGTGCTACTGAGACTTTATAAAGCTCTGGTTAGGCCCCATTTGGAGTACTGTGTCCAGTTTTGGTCCCCACACCTCAGGAAGGACATACTGGCACTGGAGCGTGTCCAGCGGAGATTCACACGGATGATCCCTGGAATGGTTGGTCTAACATACGAGGAACGGCTGAGGATCCTGGGATTGTATTCATTGGAGTTTAGAAGATTATGGGGAGACTTAATAGAAACTTACAAGATAATAAGTGGCTTGGAAAGGGTGGACACCAAGAAATTGTTTCCATTAGGCGAGGAGACTAGGACCCGTGGGCACAGCCTTAGAATTAGAGGGGGTCAATTCAGAACAGAAATGCAAAGACATTTCTTCAGCCAGAGAGTGGTGGGCCTGTGGAATTCATTGCGGCAGAGTGCAGCGGAGGCCGGGACACTAAATGTCTTCAAGGCAGAGATTGATAAATTCTTGATGTCACAAGGAATTAAGGGCTACGGGGAGAATGCGGGTAAGTGGAGTTGAAATGCCCATCAGCCATGATTGAATGGCGGAGTGGACCCGATGGGCTGAATGGCCTTACTTCCACTCCTATGTCTTATGGTCTTATGGTCTAAAACCTCTTATTCTTAAACAACATCAGTTTCTGTGAATACCAACAGGTGACAATGGGGCACCAACCCAACAAGATAGCAGAGATAGCTTATTTTTAATTAGAATAGAAATGCTTTAAAGTCAAAAGAAATTTCTACGGTAGTCTTATATTAAACACAGAAGAAGGCTGAAATACACAGTCAAGTTAGACACAATTTCGGTACAGTTCAGAAAGTCAGTTCCTGACTGGTGATAAATAGCAGTCTCTGATAACAAGAGCTGCAAAGTCTTTAAGATGTAGGAAGGGGCCATTTTAATATCAAACTCAGTATTAGGGCACAAAAATTAACGTAAAACAGTGCAATGTACATAACTGGGATACATGGAGGTGGGAAGAATGGGAGGGGATCTCATTGAAATGTGGAGGATTTTTAAGAGACTTGACAGGGTCAATGCTGAGAGGACGTTTCCCCTCGAGGGAGTGTTCAGGGTCAGAGAGCACAGTTTCGGAATAAAGGGATACCGAGTTCAGACTGGGATGGTAAGGAATTTCTTCTCTCAGAGAGTTGGGAGTCTTTGGGATTCCTTGCCACATAGAGCTGTGGGGGCAGAGACCGTGTGTATATTTAAGACTGAGATAGAAAGAATCTTGATCAGTCGGGGAATCAGGGATTAAGGAGAAAAGGTAGGAATGTGGATGTGAGGAATGTCAGATCAGGCGTGATCCTAGTGAATGGCAGAGCAGGCTTGAGGGGCCGAATGGTCTCCTCTTGTTTCCGTGGTCTAATGAATAACAGAAAGCTCATTTTATACTGAGTATCTGCCCTTGGTTAATTACAACTGTTCAGGCAACAGAAGTACTTCGAGGTAACAAGCCAAGTGATGGACAGTCCCAAAACTCTCACTTGTCAGTAATGGGGAAGACTTTGCAGAATTAACATGGAGGGGCTTTGCAGCGATGAACAAAAAGGGCCAAAGAAAGGTCTGGAGGATCTTCAAAGATAAAACTCCAAGTAAGAATTAACTTCAGGAAAAGAAACGCCAATACACATCGGGCACAATGCAATCCCTCCTGTCCATGGAGCAGTTTGTTAGAAGATGCAGCAGCAGAGGGTCTGAGTGTGACTCTCAGAGAGGTGCCTTGAGTATGTCATCACCTCAGGACCAATTAAAGCCTTTAGGAAGGATCTCCTGGACAAGAGAAAGGTCCATACCATTGATGTTTCACTCACAGATGGATGGATGTGAGAGGTCAGTGACAATGCTGCTTTGTGAGCAGCCAACAATGTAACTTCGATCAGGAATATGGAACAATCATTCTGTGCTTTGCTTTTGATGTTAATTCTACATTAATCGTTTTTAAAAAGTGCTCAAGGTTCAGCTTTTGAGAGAAAGAAGAAATGTTGATGTGAGGACATTGAATAAAACACATAAGAGCAAAATGTGGTTTGTTGAAAGTGCACCGAGCCACACCGACCCAATAGCTGTTCAGCTTTTCTTGATTTATGGGAAGTACGTCACACTGAGAGATACTGGGCATGTACAGGACATCTGGTCCAACGGCCAAGCCAGTCCCCGGAACAATACCCAAGGGACCGTCAAGATGGTACAACACCATAACACTGCAGCAAGGGAAGGGTTAGGAAGCTACACAGATGCAAACATATCATTGAGGTTCCAAGTCCAGCAAGTGAAAGGCTCACTTCAGAAGATGCTGAAAATGTGTTGCTGGAAAAGCGCAGCAGGTCAGGCAGCATCCAAGGAACAGGAGAATCAACGTTTCAGGCATAAGCCCTTCCTCAGGTTTCCTGAAGAAGGGCTTATGCCCGAAACATCTAATCTCCTGCTCCTTAGATGCTGCCTGACCTGCTGCGCTTTTCCAGCAACACATTTTCAGCTCTGATCTCCAGCATCTGCAGACCTCACTTTCTCCTCACTTCAGAAGATGGCCAAGCTTTCCTTGTTGTTAACCTCACACAACCGGCCAATGGATAAGGTGATCAGGCCCTTTTACAAAGATCAATGTCACATGTCCTGAAAAGGTGTGCACTAAAAGCTAAACCTGAACCTGCAGCCACAGCCCACACATTATGACTGCACGTGCTAACAGACAGGTACCTCAGCAAGTGCTCCAGGGCACACCAGCTGGGGCTTGAGCTGTTCCAGCTAAAAGCTGGAATTCTCTCCCTCTCCCAGACCTTTCTCTTGATGTCTTTCCTCTCGGACTGGAGAAACATCACGTGTGAGACAATCTCTTTTACTGACGCTACCTTTGCCCAGGGTGTGTTTATTGGAACTGTTGCTGTTTAATAGTTGAATTATTCTGTTAAGTTAAAGTTAGACCAATTCTTCTTTGTTTTGTTTGGATTTTGACTGGGTATAGGAATAAAATGTATTTTGCTTAAAGCCAAAAAGTAGAACTTGCTTGGTTACATCTGGAACACAAGTGCCTGTAAATAAGGTCAACGTTAGGGTCTAGGCTATCTCCTGGATATTTTAGAAGGGAGTTTCGTCTGGTCCATAACACTCAGGACCAGCCACACTGCCGGCAGTGCAGCATTCACTGACCACCATCACCGTCCCCATACCCAACCCCTTCCCTGTCATGAGGTTTCAGCGTCCCCCTCCCCCACCCCCTAACTGAGAAAATTGATGTTTAAATCACTTGTGGCTCACTGTCACCTGAGCTGGCACAGACAGATAGAAAGTCACCTTGTTGACCTCCAGCCTCCCAGATGGAGCTGATGACAGCAGCGAGTGAACAATGAGAGGCACAGAGACTGACTCTGCTGAGCAGGGACAGCTGGTGGCAGGTTCTGGGTGGAGTAGGCCCCCATTGGACAGGCCCTGACTGAAAGGAACAGGCCAGGCAGCCCAGGCAGCAGTAAATGGGCACTGGGCTGGAGCTGTCTACTGCCTCCTTCTCCATCTGTGGAAAATGAGAAAAGGAATCAGTCAATCATTCTGTGCTTTGCTTTTGATGTTAATTCTACATTAATCGTTTTTAAAAAGTGCTCAAGGTTCAGCTTTTGAGAGAAAGAAGAAATGTTGATGTGAGGACATTGAATAAAACACATAAGAGCAAAATGTGGTTTCTGGAAAGTCCTCATATTTAATTGAATTTAGTAAAAGTCTTTGAATGAAATTGACTGAATCCCCATTCTTCCATAACTGTGGTTTCTCTCCCACTGTGGTTGGCAGGGCCCTCCATCACTCCCACCCCATCACCCGTGCTTCTGCCCTTGGCGCTGCCCATCACTACAGCACAATCAGCTTCCCCTTATCCTCACTTTCCATCCACCATCCTCCGCATTCAAAGGATCATCCTCCACCATTTTACACAAATCCACCAAACACACCTTCCCCTCACTCCCCCGTGTCTGCATTGCACAGGGACCGTTCTCTCCAGGACACCCGGTCCATTCCTAACCACCAACACCCCCTCCCCTTCCCACAGCACCTTCCCGTGTAACTGCAGAAGGTGTAACACCTGCCCCCTCCCCTCCCCCCTGCTCACCACCCAGGGGCCGAAACAGGCTTTTCCCTGTACCTCCTCCAATCTGGTGTATTGTATTCACTGCACCCAATGTGGCCTCCTCTACATTGGAGAGACCAAACACAGACTGGGTAACTGCTTTGGGGAACACCTCCGGTCTGTGTGCAAGCATGATCCTGACCTTCCTGTAGCCGGTCATTTTAACACAGCGTCCTGCTCACACACCCACGTGTCTGTCTCAGGCATGCTACAGTGTTCCAGCAAATCCCAGCACAAACTGGAGGAACAACATCACAACTTTACAGCCTGCTGGACTTCATCTGGAGGTAAACACCCTTCCATTGTGGACCCACTCCCATTCCTTCCCTTTCTTTTAGCTTTAACTTGTTACATTCTCTGTCACCATGTCCTCTGTCCCCACCCCCACCCCAGTCGGACAGTCTGTTTTCAGTTTGGCAGTTACACACACCATTGTTCTGCCATTCTCATGTTCCAATCACTTAATCTGCACTATCAGCATCCTTTCTCCTCCAGCACTCGAACCCTGACCCCCTCCTCAAACTATAGCATTAATGCTGCCCCCTCCACACATCACGTCAACTCTGACGAAGAGTTATCTCGACTCGGAACGTTAGCTTGCTCTCTCTCCATGGATGCTGTCTGACCCACTGTGATCTCCAGCATTTGTTGACCTTGTGAGGGTGGGAATGGGTGATCCATTCAATAAAGCTCTCCTGACACTTGGTGGCTAACAGCAAAACAGCAGCAACAACATTTTACACGTAATATTCCTGGGGCTGCCTGATTCAGTACATCTCCAGGACACCCGCACCAACCAACCCCACAGACCCAACATTTCAACTCCCCCTCCCACTCTGCCGAGGACATGGAGGTCCTGGGCCTCCTTCACCGCTGCTCCCTCACCACCAGACGCCTGGAGGAAGAACGCCTCATCTTCCGCCTCGGAACACTTCAACCCCAGGACATCAATGTGGACTTCAACAGCTTCCTCATTTCCCCTTCCCCACCTCATCCTAGTTCCAAACTTTCAGCTCAGCACTGCACTCATGACATGTCCTACCTGTCAATCTCCCTTCCCACCTATCCACTCCACCCTCCCCTCTGACCTATCACCTCCATCCCCACCCCCATTCACCTATTGTACTCTTGGCTACCTTTTCCCCAGCCCCACTCCCCCTCCCATTTATCTCTCCATCCTGGAGGCTCCCTGCCTCGATTCCTGATGAACAGCTTTTGCCCGAAATGTCGATTTTCCTGCTCCTCGGATGCTGCCTGACCTGCTGTGTTTTTCCAGCACCACTCTGAACTAGACTGCAAACTGTGGCTGGAGAGCCGTCAGAGACTATAGGGTCCACTGTGTAGCAGCAGGTGTACTGTCTGCAAGGTGTGTGAGAGAAATTCAGCAAAGATCAACAAATGGTGTCGTCTAAATTCACAACCTATTATCCCAAGAAGGACATGCCCATTGAGAATGTTTCCCTCCAAAACCACATTCCGTCCTGATCAGTGTTTCCTGTCATTTTTTTCTCCTGTGGGGAGGTGGGGGGAGGGGTGGGGGGTAACGAGGGATTCCCACTGTCAGCACAAAGAGGGAACATTGACCCTGACTTGGAAATATTTCACCGTTCCCACAGTGTCACTGGGTCCAAATCCTGGAATTCCCTCCCTCAGGGCATTGTGGAACAACTCACAGCACACGGACTGCAGCGAGTCAAGAAGGCAGCTCACCCCCCACCCTCTCAAGGGGCAACTAGGGACAGGCAATAAATACTGGCCCAGTCACAGATGCCCATATACCATGAAAGGATGGAAAAGCATCATACAATTCACCAGATGCAAACCTGATGGGATTGGGTGAAATGTTTTAGATTCGATTCCCTACAGTGTGGAAACAGGCCCTTCTACCCAACCAGTCCACACTGACCCTCTGAAGAGTAACCCACCCAGACCCATTTCCCTCTGTCTAATGCACCTAACACTATGGGCAATTTCCCAAGGCCAATTCACCTGACCCGCACATCTTCGGACTGTGGGAGGAAACCGGAGCACCCGAAGGAAACCTACGCAGACACGGGGAGAATGTGCAAACTCCACACAGTCATCCGAGGCTGGAATCGAACTTGGGACCCTGGTGCTGTGAGGCAGCAGTGCTAACCAGAGCCACAGTGTAGTTCCTCTCATACAAACACCCCACGTCAACAACCCCACCTTGAAATCCCACATTCCCCATCCCTATACCTGACATCCTCATTCCATACCCCACATCGCCTACGCTCCCCCCAGCTGCCCTCACACACCCTGCAATCCTGACTCCACTGGAGATTAAGTCGTGTAGAGAGTAAATCTTAGTTAATCCTAGGAGAAAGTGAGGACTGCAGATGCTGGAGATCAGTGTTGAAGGGCTTACCCTCGAAACATCGATTCTCCTGCTCCTCGGATGCTGCCTGACCGTGGAGCTAATCCTGTCCGTCTCAGCGGCTGGATTAGATTAAAACCTTTTACTTCCTCTATCTGTTGCCCTAACCAACTGAAACAGTAACTGCAATGTAAATAGAAACAGAATAAATAATCTTTATTTGCTGCCACAGATTTACTGTCTCTCTGAAAGAATTCTAAACAGTCTAATAACACAGTGACTGATCAGCAGGAGCACATTCAATCAATGAGCGTTTCCCATTTGGTGCCTTACAGGGAGAAGTAACTGTGAAACAGGACAGACAGAACATCAATCACATCTGGAAACCGAGAGCATGGCACAGCTACCTTCCAACCTGCAGCAGGTCTTCACAGAACTCAGAGAGCCAGTGCTACTCACTGGCATTGGCTAAAATCGAGTTAAGGCGAAAGATAAAATATAATAACCCACCCCCAAGAACAAGATCAACTCCCCTTCAGGACAGGATCAACCCATACCCCTCCCCACCCCCCCTCCCCTCCCCTCACCCACCTTGCCTTGGGAGAGGATCCAGCCCACCAGAGGACAAGATCAGTTCCCCCTTGGAGGTCTCAAGTAGATAGGATAGTGAAGGAGGTGTTTGGTATGCTTTCCTTTGTTGGTCAGAGTATTGAGTACAGGAGTTGGGTGGTCATGTTGCGGCTGTACAGGATATTGGTTAGGCCACTGTTGGATTATTGTGTGCAATTCTGGTCTCCTTCCTATCGGAAAGATGTTGTGAAACTTGACAGGGTTCAGAAAAGATTTACAAGGATGTTGCCAGGGTTGGAGGATCTGAGCTACAGGGAGAGGCTGAACAGGCTGGGGCTGTTTTCCCTGGAGCGTCGGAGGCTGAGGGGTGGCCTTATAGATGTTTACAAAATTATGAGGGGCATGGATAGGATAAATAGACAAAGTCTTTTCCCTGGGGTCGGGGAGTCCAGAACTAGAGGGCATAGGTCTCTTTTATATCTTTCCCCTCTCACCCTAAACCTAAGGGGCAGCTTTTCACGCAGAGGGTGGTACGGGTATGGAATGAGCTGCCAGAAGATGTGGTGGAGGCTGGTACAATCGCAACATTTAAGAGGCATTTGGATGGGTATACGAATAGGAAGGGTTTGGAGGGATATGGGCCGGGTGCTGGCAGGTGGGACTAAATTGGGTTGGGATATCTGGTCGGCATGGACTGGTTGGACCGAAGGGTCTGTTTCCATGCTGTACATCTCTATGACTATGAGGGACAGCTCTGTACTGGATCAATCCCACTGGAACAGGTCAATCTTCGAAGAGATCCTTGGAGCTGTCCCTGCTCCCTGAGAGCTCCAGGTCTGGGATGAAATTGGGAAGTGAAGAGTTTCTTTGATTGGATAAAGGTCACAGTGAGATAATTGCAGACAAGGGGAACAATCACAACTTTATATCCTGAAGAAAGCAAGAATGATTGTGTGAGAGCAGGGATCAGTCAGCACGCAGATGCAGAGGATGGGGGTACTCGGGTTAGCAGGAGCTGTTTGAGGGTTTTAGCAGGGGGCACTTTGAAAAGAGCACAGCAAAGAGGAACGCTGTCCCCTTTCTGTACAAAGTGCACAGCTAACACGGGCATATTCTCAAACACTTCCCTGAAGCAAGTATTTCATTATTCCAAAGGAGGACAAAAACCCCAAGAGCTGTGTATATGACAGCAATGTTCATGTTAAACAGCAGCACAGTCTTCACCTCTGGCTTTAGACATCCTGCTTCAGAGACACCGGTCACTGAATACATTCAGGCCAAAGTAATCAAACGCTTGACTGAGAAGGAATCAGACAGAATGATGAGTGGGCAGGAAGGTGAATTGGGTTCAAGATCAGATCGTTCCATTCCTGATGAAGAACTAATGTTTGAAACATCGACTCTCCTGCTCCTCGGATGCTGTCTGACCTGCTGTGCTTTTCCAGCACCACACTCCTCACTCTGATCTCCAGCATCTGCAGTGCTCACTTTCTTCAAGATCAGATCAGGTGATCCTGCTGAATGACGGAGGAGGTGAAAGGATCACATGACCCACTCCAGCTTCCATCTCCTGTTTTTGAAGGATTTTACTTAAAGAGAACCCTCAGCCCGCAACCTTCCGTGTCTTGTCCATTGTCTCCATGTGATCCATCACCGTCCGGGAGTTGACCCAATGGATTGTACAACTGAGCAAGTCAGATTGTAGAAGGACATGTTCCTCAGTGACTGTGGTACTTATTCACTGAAACATTGTTACATGATGCTGCAGAGTTCTTTAAAAAAACAGAACAGACGTTTATCACACAGAACAAAAGTAAACAAGCTATCTAAATATAGAAAGCGTTTTGAAACGTCTTAAAACACAACGTGATACAAAGATTTCTCCCATTTCCAGAAAATACCTCTCAGAGAGACTTAAATTCAGAAAATTACCTCTTTCCACCAAATCTTTCATTTTCCTTCGGGTGATCTGTGAAGTCCTCATACATGAATATTCACAAATCAAGAGCTTAAATTTTCTCAGGTCCTAATAATTTGCAGAGTTCTAACCAAGCACTTCTGGTCTGGAAGTTGCACAAACCGAACTTCTCTATTGCGGTGATGATTTCTCCCTGAACAGTCCTGTGTTCTTTTCCACTTTAAATGATTCTGACCACAGATAGTTCTTCTCTGAACTATCCAAAAGGTTTAATCTCTACAGAGATCTTTATGTATATAAGGGATGGAGGTGTCACTGGCTGGGTCAGCATTTCTGCGCCAGCCTTAGTTGCTGTTAAGAAGAAAAGATCAGGTCAATTGTTGGTTGCTCTGAAAGAAAACCGAGCATTTCACGTTTACCCTGCCTGTGATAAACCACCATACAAAACCCAATTTGATGCTCACACCCCACGAGCTCCATTCTCTCTGGCACATTCCGGATTATTGCACTGTTCAGGAAGATCTGTCTAATTTAGTGAATTTTTAAAATAAAAGATCTTTTGCAAAACTAACACACTGGTATGAGTTCAACTAACTTTGCCCAGAGGGAGGTGGGAATCTGCAAAACCCTCCCTGGGAAGGCAGTACAAACCACACCCAAACTGGGGGGAAGAACACCCCGTCTTCCACCTTGGGACTTTACAACCACACCCTCTTAAAGTAGAATTCACCACCTTCCACCTCGTCTCAGCAGCAGCCCTCCTTCTCCACCCCACCCCCTTAACCTGACCCTACTCGTCTCTCTTCCTCGCCACCTATCTGCTTCACCCTTCCCACTGACCACTCACAATCTCTGCCTACCTGCATCCACCCTATCGCTATCCCACCCGCCTTCCCCCCAGCCTCACCCCCCCTCTCAATTTATTTCTCAGCCCCCTTTCCCCTCCCCAGTCCTGATGAAAGGTTCCGACCTGAAATATCGACTCTCCTGCTCCTCGGATGCTGCCTGACCTGCTGTGCTTTTCCAGCACCACACTTCATCGACTCTGACACCCAGCAGCTGCAGTCCTCACTGTCTCCAAGGTGAGTCAGGCTACCTCACTACCTTCAAAAGCTATTTGAGTGAGCAGTTTAAATATTGTGACATTCAAGGCCAGGGGCCAAGTGGCACTAGATTAGATAGATAGATTACTTACAGTGTGGGAACAGGCCCTTCAGCCCAACAAGTCCACACTGACCCTCCAAAGAGCAACCCACCCAGACCCATTCCCCTACACCTAACACTACGGGCAATTTAGCATGGCCAATTCACCTAACCTGCCCATCTTTGGATTGTGGGAGGAAACCAGAGCACCCAGAGGAAACCCACGCAGACACGGGGAGAATGTGCAAACGACACACAGTCAGTCGCCTGAGGCAGGAATTGAACCTGGGTCTCTGGCGCTGTGAGGCAGCAGTGCTAACCACTGAGCCACCGTGCCGCCCTTGTTACTACAGACTCGATGGGCCAAAGGGCCAGTCTGTACTGTACGATTCAATTATTTGCAACTATTTTAAACTTCAAACTCTAAAATTGGACTATATTCCTGTATATAAAAACCACATGTTTCCTATCACACATCGACCTACTCAATGGCTGAGATTTCACAAAACGATTGGGTTTTGTTTTGAGAGATCTGACTTTAGCAAATGACCATTAATGGCCCAGTCAGTTATACTCTGTAATACTACAGTTGTTATGGAGGATTTTAACATGCAGGTAGACTGGGGGAATCAGGATGGTATTGGACCTCTAGAAAGAGACTTTGTGGAGTGCCTCAGAGATGGATTCTTAGAACAGCTGGTGCTGGAGCCGACCAGGGAGAAGGCAATTCTGGAACTGGTATTGTGTAATGAACCAGAATTGATCAGGGACCTCGAAGTGAAGGAGCCATTGGGAAGTAGTGACCATAATACAATAAGCTTCAATCTGCAATTTGAGAGGGAGAGGGTACAATCGGAAGTGACAATATTTCTGTTGAATAAAGGGAACTATGGAGCTATGAGGGAGGAGCTGGCCAAAGTTCAATGGTGCAATACCTTAGCAGGGATGACAGTGGAGGAACAATGGCGGATATTTCTGTGTATAATGCAGAAGTTACAGGATCAGTTCATTCCAAAAAGGAAGAAAGATCCCAGGAGGAGGCATGGGTGGCCGTGGCTGACGAGGGAAGTTAAGAAACATATAAAGTTAAAAGAGAAAAAGTATAACATAGCAAAGATAAGTGGGAAAACGGAGGACTGGGAAGCTTTTAAAGAACAACAGAGGATTACTAAGAAGGAAATACGCAGAGAAAAAATGAGGTACGAAGGTAAACTGGCCAATAATATAAAGGAGGATAGTAAAAGCTTTTTTAAGTATGTGAAAGGCAAAAAAATGGTTAGGACTAAAATTGGGCCCTTGAAGACAGAAACAGGGGAATATATTACAGGGAACAAAGAAATGGCAGAAGAATTAAATGGGTACTTCAGATCTGTGTTCACTGGGGAAGACACAAGCAATCTCCCTGAGGTAACAGTGGCTGAAGGACCTGAACTGAAGGGAATTTATATTTGCCAGGAATTAGTGTTGGAGAGACTATTAGGTCTGAAGGTTGATAAGTCCCCGGGGCCTGATGGTCTACATCCCAGGGTACTGAAGGAGGTGGCTCAAGAAATCGTTGATGCGTTGGTGATGATTTTCCAGAGTTTGATAGATTCAGGATCAGTTCCTGTGGATTGGAGGATGGCTAATGTTATACCACTTTTTAAGAAAGGTGGGAGAGAGAAAGCAGGAAATTATAGACCAGTTAGTCTGACCTCAGTGGTGGGAAAGATGCTGGAGTCTATTATAAAGGATGAAATTATGACACATCTGGATAGTAGTAACAGGATAGGACAGAGTCAGCATGGATTTATGAAGGAGAAATCGTGCTTGATTAATCTTCTGGAATTTTTTGAGGATGTAACTCTGAAGATGGACGAGGGAGATCCAGTAGATGTAGTGTACCTGGACTTTCAGAAAGCTTTTCATAAAGTCCCACACAGGAGGTTAGTGAGTAAACTTAGGGCGCATGGTATTGGGGGCAAAGTACTAGATTGGATTGAAAGTTGGTTGGCTGACAGGAAACAAAGAGTAGTGATAAACGGCTCCATTTCGGAATGGCAGGCAGTGACCAGTGGGGTACCGCAAGGATCCGTGCTGGGACCGCAGCTTTTTACAATACATGTTAATGATATAGAAGATGGTATTAGTAATAACATTAGCAAATTTGCTGATGATACAAAGCTGGGTGGCAGGGTGAAATGTGATGAGGATATTAGGAGATTACAGGGTGACCTGGACAGGTTAGGTGAGTGGACAGATGCATGGCAGATGCAGTTTAATGTGGATAAATATATGGTTATCCACTTTGGTGGCAAGAACAGGAAGGCAGATTACTACCTAAGTGGAATCAATTTAGGTAAAGGGACAGTACAGAGACAGTACTGGTTTTTGTACACCAGTCAATGAAGGCAAGCATGCAGGTACAGCAGGTAGTGAAGAAGGCTAATAGCATGCTGGCCTTCATAGCAAGAGGGATTGAGTATAGAAGCAAAGAGGTGCTTCTGCAGCTGTACAGGGCCCTGGTGAGACCACACCTGGAGTACTGTGTGCAGTTCTGGTCTCCAAATTTGAGGAAAGACATTCTGGCTATTGAGGGAGTGCAGCGTAGGTTCACGAGGTCAATTGCTGGAATGGCGGGATTACCTTACACTGAAAGACTGGAGCGACTGGGCTTGTATACCCTTGAGTTTAGAAGACTGAGAGGGGATCTGATTGTGACATATATTATTAAAAGATTGAACACTCTGGAGGCAGGAAACATGTTTCCGCTGATGGGTGAGTGCCAAACCAGAGGACACAGCTTAAAAATATGGGGTAGACCATTTAGGACAGAGATGAGGAGAAACTCCTTCACCCAGAGAGTGGTGGCTGTGTGGAATGCTCTGCCCCAGAGGGCAGTGGAGGCCCAGACTCTGGATTCATTTAAGAAAGAGTTGGATAGAGCTCTCAAGGATAGTGGAATCAAGGGTTATGGAGATAAGGCAGGAACAGGATACTGATTAAAGATGATCAGCCATGATCATAATGAATGGTGGTGCAGGCTCGAAGGGCTGAATGGCCTACTCCTGCACCTATTGTCTATTGTCTATTACTCGAGGTCAAATTCTGGAACTTCCATCAAAGTGGAAATGTAACTCTGGCCGATTGCCAAGGGCTGCTGAAGGTTCCTTGTCCTCTGCTTGACTCTCGCAATGAAACTCTCACACACAAACAAAAGGAAAGCCCTGCAGCTGCTGGAAAACTGAAATCAAAGCAGGAAGTGCTGGAGAAAGTCAGCAGGTCTGGCAGCATCTCTCAGAGAGAGAACTAGAATTAACGTTGAAGTTCAGTGTGACTCTTCTTCAGAACTGAAGAGGAAGGTGAGAAAGAGATGGATTTTAAACTGCCGAGGAATGCAGAGAGGAGCAGGTGGAACAGAATGGATGATCAGAGGAAGGATCAAGGGTGAGGAACATTAGCCATCACTGGTGTCATCGATCAAGGCAAAGGGAGTTGTGATGGATATAGAGAAATGAGAAAACACAGGAGGCATCCATAGCAAAACAAAAGTCAACTCAGCTGAAGGCAAAAATCTTGAAGACACTGGCAGGAGAGACAATAAGTGAAGCGCTGTTTGTGGTCAGACATTCGGGAGCTCAATGTTGAGTTCTGAGGGCCCTATCAGGAGGGCAGGGATTGGCCTCTTCCCACAGGAAGCCCAGCAGAAGGTGGCATCGTTAGAACAGATGGGACAGACGGGGAAACGGGGAGAATGGAACGCAATCCTTGCAAGAAGCATGGGGATTGTAGTCAAGGTAACCGTGGAAATCAGTAGGTTTGTCATGAATATCAGTGGATTAACCTCAGAAATGGATGAAGTGAAGTGAAGGAAGGGAAGGGTGAGAGAGGGAGCAGGTGTAGGTGAGAGAAAGATGGAAATTAGAAGCAAAACTCAATGAGTTTTCCAACTTGGGGTGAGAACAGGTGTGCAGAAAGGAAGTGACCTGAGCAGATTGGGAATGAGGAATGCTCCCCCATAGCCCACAGAGAGAGAGGGGTAACTGGGACCCAGGTGGGTAGCCACAGTCACTCCTTTCATTTGAGAAAGTGAGCAGGGTTAAAGGAGAGCTGTTCAAAGTGAGAATGAGCTCAGTCTGGTAGAGGAGGGTGGTGATGGATGGGGATGGGTCAGGAGTCGTTTCAAGGGAAAAGACTTTTCCCCACTCTCAAGGGATGCTTTAGACCATCCTGATGGGGAGTAGACATGTCGAGGGAGTAAAACCCCCGTGTGAAAGGGAATGGGAGGCGGCAGCTAGGGACAAAATGTTAGAGTTGTCCAAAAACTGCAGGGCATCAGGAGAGACACCAATGAAGTCGGGTAGAGACTGGATAGACAGAAGGGTCAAGATGGAAAGAAAGAAGTCCCTTGGGACAGGAACAGGCAGCGACAGTGGGTCTGCTGAGCTGTCCTGTTGGTGGGTTTTGTGAAGGAGGTAAGATGCTAGCTGCGAGGGGTTGGGGGACAATCAGAGGGAAATCTCCACACGAATTGAAGTTAGTGACAGCTCTGGAAATTGCAGCTGGATGGCCAATAGTGGGGCTTTGATCCTGGGGAGGGAAGACGATGTATCTGAGAGTCAGGTAGAGGTCATTGTTCCAGACACCAATCCAAATCCCTTATCGGCAGGTTCAGGCATCAAGGTGAGAGAGAATGGAGGGCAGTACAGAGACGGGTGAGAGTAGGGGCGGGGCAGCACAGAGAGTAAGGCAGCCAATGTCACACCAAGAGTTCTCAATGAAAAAGTGAGAAGTGGATAAGAGGGCAGTGTTCAGGTGGAGGGATCTGTATGACAGGAAGGAGGGGGAGTCCCATCCACAGGTACGAGGAGATGAAATCAGAGTTTCAGCAACATGCAGCACTCATTGAGATTTGGGGGGGGGAGGGGAGGTTTGGAAATGATTAAAACCAAGTCCTTTGCTGAGTACAGATTGTTCCACAGGCGAAAGGTCAGAGGGTGTAGTGAATACAATCACTAATTGGAATTGACAGCAAACACCAACACCTTCATATATTTCTTTCATCATCAACACTACAGCCCCAGTAACGCCCGAGTCTTGTCAATTTGGAATGGTCAGAGATTCAAAGACACTGCCAGGAAGTGATTGGTTATTAATTTGAGCCAGGACTCAGTGACAGAATTAAAAAGCCAATTCTATACCATGAGAGCGCAGTGTCAGATTACACTGTGATACTCCCCACTCTCTACAGACACTAGGCCCAATCCGCAGACATCAAGTTCAAATTCAGTAGTTTATTTTTTAACGACTGGGTAAGGTACACGCTCAATAAATATCTCCAACTCCCCAGGTAAAGGAGGAGGCTTCCCTCAGTGGCCACATCTCCACCATTCCTCCCGCTTTCATCGTCAAAATTCCCAGAGTCAGAAGTCACATGACACCAGATGACAGTCCAATAGCTTTACTTAAAGTCACAGGCTTTTGTAGCATTATTCCTTCGTCCGGTGAAGTGGGAGGAAGCACACAGGCACAGAATATATAAGGGGAGAGATATTGGCAAGATGATTCCAGGTAACTAAGACTGTCAATGGATAGATACATTGGGTGTGGGTGGGTAACAAGTCAGTGCAACTGATCAAGAACGTCAGACAGTGTGAGTAAAGTGTCAACAGCTAATTAGCAAGTGTAGGGACGACCTACGATACAATTAATTGAGGCAGGGAGTTAATCACAAAAAGTCAAAAATAATGTGGTGCTAGAGGCTGGAATAACGTGAGTAGGTAGCAGAGTCACATGATGAGGGTCTAACCAAAATAACAACCTGGTGTCACAAGACCTTTGACCTTGTCCATCCCAAGCCAACGCCAGCAACTCCACATCAAACCCCTTCCTTGAGTTAGGGATCAGGAATATCTCCCTGAAGCTCTTTAAAGCTGCAGTTTCAGTGGCTGCCAGCAGGTGTCAGAGAAGCCTTACATGTATAAAGTGTAAGGATCTGAAATATTCTTGACCGTGTGATCCATTATAATATATACAGTTTATAATATATATAAATATAATAAATGATATATAGACAGACTATATGCAACATATACTCTCACACAGGAGACAGACGGAGATGTGTGTGCAGGATTGATGAGTTATTAGCTCCCTCCTTATTTGTAATAGCATTAAAAACCTCTGTCAGGATTCACGCTATTGGTTCGATTATACAGCAAGAGACAGTCTGCCTCAGCTACTGACAGCCTCCGAACCATCCTTTCAAATTCAATTGCTGATGCTCAGGATGCTCTGATCCTGTCCTGGTGCTGACCTGGTCCTGTCCTGGTTTTATCCTGGTCCTGTCCTGGTCCTGTCCTGGTTTTATCCTGAACATGTCCTGGTCCTATCCTGGTCCTGTCCTGGACCTGTCCTGGTCCTGTCCTGGACCTGTCCTGGTTCTGTCCTGGTCCTGTCCTGGTCCTGTCCTGGTTTTATCCTGGTCCTGTCCTGGTCCTGTCCTGGTCCTGTCCTGGTCCTATCCTGGTGCTGTCCTGGTCCTGACCTGATCCTATCCTGGTCCTGTCGTGGACCTGTCCTGGTCCTGTCCTGGTCCTGACCTGGTCCTGACCTGGTCCTGACCTGATCCTATCCTGGTCCTGTCCTGGTCCTGTCCTGGTCCTGCCTGGAAAATACTCTTCACAAAAATCAAACCGGATCAGGTGCGACATCAGAAAGAGAAGGTCCCCCATGGGGGAGGGGGGGCTGAGGAGTGGGGTCGGTGTAGAAGGGATGCTGTCAATTGTGGGGCATTGGGACTGGAGAGTGTGTGGGGATTGGGGGGGCTATGGTGATTGGGGCGTACTGGGATCAGGAGTTACAGGGTTTTCTGTGCTATGGGGATTGGGGATACAGGAAGTGGGGGAACTATGGGGATGGGGCTACAGGAAGTGGGGGAACTATGGGGATTGGGGCTACAGGAAGTGGGGGAGCTATAGGAATGGGGATACAGGGAGTGGGGGAACTATGGGGATTGGGGCTACAGGGAGTGGGGGAACTATGGGAATGGGGATACAGGGAGTGGGGGAACTATGGGGATTGGGGATACAGGAAGTGGGGGAACTATGGGAATGGGGATACAGGAAGTGGGGGAACTATGGGGATTGGGGCTACAGGGAGTGGGGGAACTACGGGAATGGGGCTATAGGAAGCGGGGGAACTATGGGGATGGGGCTACAGGGAGTGGGGGAACTATAGGGATGGGGCTACAGGAAGTGGGGGAACTATGGGGATTGGGGCTACAGGAAGTGGGGGAGCTATAGGAATGGGGCTACAGGGAGTGGGGGAACTATGGGGATGGGGTTACAGGGAGTGGGGGAACTATGGGGATGGGGTTACAGGGAGTGGGGGAACTATAGGAATGGGGCTACAGGGAGTGGGGGAACTATGGGGATTGGGGCTACAGGAAGTGGGGGAACTATGGGGATGGGGGCACAATGAGGATTGGGGGTACAGAGATGGGTGTTATAGGGATTGGGGGTATAGGGATGGTGGGTTACACAGATTGGGGGTGCTGTGAGGATGACGGTACTGGGATGGTGTTTACAGCAATTGGAGACTCTAGAAATTGGGGCTTGGAGGGATTGGGGTACAGGGAAGAGGGGTTACAGGGAATGGGAGACTATGGGATTGGGGTTACAAGGATAGGTATTTTCAGGGATTGGGGGGCCAAGAGGATTAGGACACTAAGGGGTTTGGGGGTTACAGGGATTGGGGGTTAAAGGGATTGGGGGATTACAGGGATTGGGGGATTACAGAGATTGGGGGATTACAGGGATTGGGGGATTACAGGGATTGGGGGATTACAGGGATTGGGGGTTAAAGGGATTGGGGGATTACAGGGATTGGGGGATTACAGGGATTGGGGTTACAGGGATTGGGGGATTACAGGGATTGGGGTTACAGGGATTGGGGGTTACAGGGATTGGGGGATTACAGGGATTGGGGTTACAGGGATTGGGGGATTACAGAGATTGGCAGTTACAGAGATAGGAGCTCAGGTGATTAGGGAACAGGGACTGGGGTGTACCGGGATGGGGGACCTTGGGGATTGGGGCACTTTAGGGATTGGTGGTTACAGAGATGGCGATGCTATGGGGATCGGAGGCACAGGGAGGGGGGTGTACAGAGCAGGTCCTAGTCAACGATTTTGACAGAGGGACATAGATAAGCTGCAGAGCTGGGCTGAGAGGTGGCAAATAGAGGTAAATGGGAAAAGTGTGAGGTGATTCACTTTAGAAGGAGTAACAGGAATGCAGAGTATTGGGCTAATGGTAAGATTCTTGGTAATGTAAATGAGCAGAAAGATGTCGGTGTCCATATACATCGATCCATGAAAGTTGCCACCAGATTGATAGGGTTGTTAAGAAGGAATACGGTGTGTTAGCTTTTATTGGTAGAGGGGTTGAGTTTCGGAGTCACGAGGTCATGCTGCAGCTGTACAAAATTCTGGTGCGACCCACTTGGAGTATTGTGTACAGTTCTGGTCACTGCATTATAGGAAGGATGTGGAAGCTTTGAAAAGGGTTCAGAGATTTACTGGGATGTTGCCTGTTATGGAGGGAAGGTCTTATGAGGAAAAGCTGAGGGACTTGAGGCTGTTTTCATTAGAGAGAAGAAAGTTGAGAGGTGACATAATTGAAACGTATAAGATAATCAGAGGGTTAGATAGGGTGGACAGTGGGAGCCTTTTTCCTTGGATGGTGATGGCTAGCACAGGGGACATTGAGGGGTGATAGATATAAGACAGATGTCAGGGGTAGTTTCTTTACTCAGAGTTGTAGGGGTGTGGAACACCCAGCCTGCAACAGTAATAGATTCACCAATTTTAAGGACATTTAAATGGTCATTGAATAAACATATGGATGAGAATGGAATAGTGTAGATTGTGGGCTTCAGATTGATTTCACAGATTGGCACAACACTGAGGAACTGCACTGTAACATTCTCTGTTCTATATAAATGCAGCACAGTGCATGGGGGGTGGGAGAATGTGGGACTCACTCCAACAAGGAGGGGGTGAGGACAACAGTATCACTACATTTCAGGGGAAACGAGGCCGAGTGTGTGAAGGGGAAAGAGAATGTTAGGGTGAGGTGATGCAGTCTGGATATGCTCTTCTCGCGGGGAACAGGTGGTTTTTCAGTTTGGTAAATTCATTCTAATTTTTGTCATGGAGAGCCAGGTTGCTGACTGGAGTGATCAGAGCACTGTCGATGGTAATAGAGAGAACAGACACGAGTCAGGCTGCTCTGATTTCACTCTGGCCTGGTCTCAATGACAAATGAGGAGCATTAAGTCCACTGGACACTGCTGAGACCAGATAAATGGCTGAGTGTCTGGCATTCTCTCCACTGACTCTGTCAATATTTACAATCACTCTCTTGGCACCGATTCAGTCTCTCCTCATCTATCGTTTTTCTCGGAGTCTCCTCTCACGTTTGCTGATTTCCTGCCTCATGCAGCTTCATGTCAGTTGTACTTTTTTTAAATGATAATTATTTAACTCTCAAGGGGCTGCCCTTTCCCCTGCTCTACAGCTGCAGGTAGATCTCTGTGCATCGATCAGTTTGATTCAATGATATTTGTTCCATCCTTGTCTCCATTCTGATCACAGAGTAAGACGTACAGACCCCGTTCATCTAATACACTGTGTCCCTGATACCAACAACAGAGAGTTTCCAAAAACCTACTAAATCCCATTAAAGGTCAAACCAGCTGCACTGTTGCTGGTCAGGAGAATTGAAATCTGAACAATTAAGAATATTGTACTAAAAACAAAAATACGTTTTGAAAATTCAAAAATGTAAAGAAAAATCTGAAAATATTCAGCTCCTGCATCCAAGGAAGCTCTGATCTTTGTTAATTCTGGAGAGGTTGCAGTTTGATATTTAATTTTCTGAGCAAAGTCACCGAAACATGTGGAGTCTCTAAGAGCAGAGGAGAAACCATAAATTGAATTATAGAAACATTGACAGTACAGGAGACGTCTAATGGCCCTGCATGTCTGCCTAAACATCAAAGAGTGATCGAGTCAGACGCCACCTCCTAGTTCCTGCTCCTTCGTTCTCAGTCGGTTCAGTGTTTCCAGCACACAGGCAATTGTCATTTAACTGTGACCATGGTATTTAGCCTCTTCTACCCCTCAGCAGTCCCCTCACCATCCCCTGGGTGAGAAACAGTCATGTCAAATTCCCTCGTTAAATATACAAACTGTGACATCGACCTCTTAGCTCAGGAAAAGGATCCTACCCATCCACTCCACCTCGGTCATTAGGGATTTTATCCTCCTCAAATAAATCTCCCCTCAACATCCTCATTTCAAAATGAACAGTTCCAGACAGCTCAGTCTTTCCCCGGAGACTCTAACATTCCCCAGGTGCAGTTACAGCGGGGAGCACCGACTCTCCCCCTCACCATGCCCCCTCCCTGGATTACATTCTGATAGGATATTGATGACCTGATCTATAGGCAATAATCACTATCCCTCACACACACTCACTCCCCCCCTCACACACACACACACACTCCACCTCACACATACACACTCCCCCCTCACACACACACTCTCCCCCCAACACACACTCACTCCCCCCGCACACACACACTCTCCCCCCCCACACACACTCACTCCCCCCTCACACACACACTCTCCCCCCCCACACACACTGCCCCCACACAAACACACACTGCCCCCTCACACACACTCCACCCACCCCACACACATACACACTCCCCCCTCACACACACACTCTCCCCCCCACACACACTCACTCCCCCCTCACACACACACTCTCCCCCCCCACACACACTCACTCCCCCCTCACACACACACTCTCCCCCCCCACACACACTCACTCCCCCCTCACACACACTCACTCCCCCCCCACACACACTCACTCCCCCCTCACACACACTCACTCCCCCCCCACACACACTGCCCCCACACAAACACACACTGCCCCCTCACACACACTCCACCCACCCCACACACATACACACTCCCCCCTCACACACACACTCTCCCCACACACACACTCCCCCCCACACACTGCCCCCATACACACACTCCCCCCACACACACACTCACCCCCCCACACACTCACCCCCTCCACGCACTCATCCCCTCCACACACTTTCATCCCCCTCCATACACACTCACCCCCTCCATACACACACTCCCTCCCCCCCACACACACACACACACTCCCCCCTCACACACACACACTCCCCCCTCACACACACACACTCCCCCCTCACACACACACACCGCCCACACATACACACTCCCCCACACACACACACTCCACCCCCCCAACACACACACTGCCCCCTCACACACACACACACACACTCCCCCCCCACACACTCCCCCCCCAGACACACACTCCCCCCGCACACACACACACACTCCCCCCCCCACACATACACTCCCCACCACACACACACCCACACCCACACACACACTCCCCCCCCCACACACACACTCCCCCCCCACACACACACACACAACCACACACACACTCCCCCCCACACACACTCCACCCACCCCACACACATTCTCCCCCCCCACACACACACTGCCCCCCACACACACCCACACCTCCTACAAACACACACACTCCCCCCTCACACACACACTCTCCCCCTCACACACACACTGCCCCCTCACACACACACACACACACTCCCCCCCACACACTCCCCCCCAGACACACACTCCCCCCGCACACACACACACACTCCCCCCCACACATACACTCCCCACCACACACACACCCACACCCACACACACACTCCCCCCCCCACACACACACTCCCCCCCCCACACACACACACACAACCACACACACACTCCCCCCCACACACACTCCACCCACCCCACACACATTCTCCCCCCCCACACACACACTGCCCCCCACACACACCCACACCTCCTACAAACACACACACTCCCCCTCACACACACACTCTCCCCCTCACACACACACTCCCCCCCCACACACACACACCCACACACACACTGCCCCCCACACACACCCACACCTCCTACAAACACACACACTCCCCCCTCACACACACACACACTCCCCCCATACCCCCCCCCATACACACACTCCCCCCCCACACACACACACTCCCCCCCACACACACACACTCCCCCCCACACACACACACTCCCCCCTCACACACACACTCTCCCCCTCACACACACACTCCCCCCCCACACACACACACCCACACACACACTGCCCCCCACACACACCCACACCTCCTACAAACACACACACTCCCCCCTCACACACACACACACTCCCCCCATACCCTCCCCCATACACACACTCCCCCCCCCACACACACACACTCCCCCCCACACACACACACTCCCCCCCCACACACACACACACACTCCCCCCACACACACACACACTCCCCCCACACACACACACTCCCCCCCACACACACACACTCCCCCCCCACACACACACACACTCCCCCCCCACACACACACACTCCCCCCACACACACACACACTCCCCCCCACACACACACTCCCCCCCACACACACACACACACTCCCCCCCACACACACACACACTCCCCCCCCACACACACACACACACTCCCCCCCACACACACACACACACTCCCCCCCCCACACACACACACACTCCCCCCACACACACACACTCCCCCCCCACACACACACACACTCCCCCCACACACACACACACTCACCCCCCCACACACACACACACACTCACCCCCCCACACACACACACACACACCCCCCACACACACACACACACACCCCCCCCCACACACACACACACCCCCCACACACACACACACACTCACCCCCCCACACACACACACTCACCCCCCACACACACACACACTCACCCCCCCACACACTCACTCACCCCCCCACACACACACTCACCCCCCCACACACACACACACCCTCCACACACACACTCCCTCCCCCACACACACACTCCCTCCACACACACACTCCCTCCCACACACACACACTCCCTCCCCCCCAAACACACACACTCCCCCCACACATACCCACTCCCCCACACACACACTCCACTCCCCTAACACACACACTGCCCCCGTACACACACACACAAACACACACCCCCACACACACACCCCACACACACACTCCCCCACACACACACACACACTCCTCCCTCACACACACACTCCCCCCCAACACACACACCCCACCCACACACACACACACACGCTCCCCTCCCCACACACACACACACTCCCCCCACACACACCCACATACCCACACACACTCCTCCCCTCACACACACACTCCCCCACACACACACTCCAGCCCCCCCCACACACACACTCCACCCATCCCACACACACACTCCACCCACCCCACACACATACACACTCCCCCCTCACACACACACTCCCCACACACACACTCACCCCCTCCACACACACTCCATTCCCCTAACACACACACTGCCCCCTCACACACACACACACACACACACACTCCTTCCTCACACACACACACTCCCCCCCCGACACACACACCACACACACACTCCCCCCACACATACCCACTCCCCCACACACACTCTGCCCCCCCACACACACACGCCCCCCACACACACACTGCCCCCCCCACACACACTGCCCCCCCACACACACTGCCCCCCCCCACACACACACACACTCTGCGCCCCCACACACACACTCCCCCCACACACACACACTCCCCCCCCACACACACCACACACACACCACACACTCCCCCCACACATACCCACTCCCCCACACACACACTCCACTCCCCTATCACACACACTGCCCCCTCACACACACACACACCCTCCCACACACACACACAAACCACCCACCCCACACACTCACACTCCACCCACCCCCCCCACACACACACTTCCCCCCCACACACTCCCCCCCATACACACACACTCACCCCCTCCACACACTCACCCCCCCACACACACACACACTCCCTCCCAAACACACACACTTCCCCCACACACACCCACACCCCCTACACACACACACTCCCCCCTCACACACACCCACATCCCCCCTACACACACACACACACACTCCCCCCTACCACACACACTCCCCCCTCACACACACATACACCACCCACACACACACTGCCCCCTCACACACACACACACTCCCGCCCCCACACACTCCCCCCCCCAGACACACACACTCCCCTCCGCACACACACACACACTCCCCCCCCACACATACACTCCCCCCCACACACACACTCCACCCACCCCACACACATTCTTCCCCCCACACACACTGCCCCCCACACACACCCACACCTCCTACACACATACACACACTCCCCCCTCACACATACACACACCACCCACACACACACACACACACACTCCCCCCCCACACACACACACTCCCCCCCACAAAAACACTCCTCCCCTCACACACACTCCCCCACACACACACTCCACCCCCCCACACACACACTCCACCCACCACACACACTCACCCCCCACACACACACACTCACCCCCTCCACACACACACACACACACACACACTGCCCCCCACACACACACACTCCCCCCCACACACACACACTGCCCCCCACACACACACACTCCCCCCCACACACACACACTCCCCCCCACACACACACACAACTCCCCCCATACCCTCACCCCCATACACACACTCCCCCCCACACACACTCACACCCTCCACACACACTCCCCCCCATACACACACTCCCCCTCCACACACACTCCCCCCCTCCACACACACTTACCCCCTCCACACACACTCCCCCCACACATACCCCACACGTACACTCCCCCCCCACACACACTCCTCCCTAACACACACACACGCACTCCCCCCCACACACACACACTCTCTGCCCCCCCACACACCCACTCCCCCCGCACACACACACTCCCCCCACACGCACACACCCCCCCGCACACACACTCCCCCTCTCCGCACACACACATGGCCCCCCCACACACACTCCCCCACCCCACGCACTCCCCCACCCCACACACACACACCCCACCCCACACACACCCCCCAAACCACACACACACCCCACCCCACACACACACACACCCACCCCACACACACACACACACCCCACACACACACACACACACACTCTCCCACCCCACACACACACTCTCCCACCCCACACACACACTCTCCCACCCCACACACACACACCCCACACACACACTCACCCCCTCCCCCCCACACACACTCCCCCCCATCCACACACTCCCCCCAACACACACTCACCCCCTCCACACACACACTCACCCCCCACACACACACACTCACCCCCCCCACACACACTCACCCCCTCCACACGCACACTCACCCCTCCACACACACTCACCCCCTCCACACACACACACTCCCCCCCCCCACACACACACACACACACACACTCCCTCCCCCTCCCACACACACACACCCTCCACACACACACACACCCCAACACACACACACTCCCCCCTCACACTCACACACACACACTCCCCCTCCCACACACACACACACACCCCATACAGACCCGCCCCCCCACCACACACACACACACACTAACATATGCTTTAGACTGTTGTTTTCATATCGACCTGTGCAGACATGTTACAGCACTTGTTCAGGGCAAGTATGATTTCAACATGGAGCTCCTGGCCCAGAGATTCGGACATACCACTGCATCACAAGCCCCTAAAGCGAGTGTGTTACAATCGTGATAATGTACAGCCTTCCATTGAGGAGCTAATGTCTCTCAAACAGATGTCATGTGGTTTCTATTAGATTGCTGTGATCATAAAACCTTTCTTGTTGCTAGGGAACAGGTTTTAAGGAGGACATAGGAAAATGTCTGCTTGCTGTGTTTTTGTGACCACTCATGATTATCATTGAACTGTTGCCAAGGCCGCTGTCACACTGTTATTAGGATTGTCAGGTACACTGGCAGAAACTGAGCTCACAATATTCAGCTAACCTGACATCACTTAGTTAACGTGGAAAATGGTAAACCTGGGATTACAGCATTATCCACAAGACCCCTCAAACCAATCACAGGTCACATGAATTTACCTTCATCCAGCCATTCCAGTCAAAAACCTGCCCCTCACACACACACACACACACACACACACACACACAGATTCACACACACACTCACACTCACTCACATTCACTCTCTTTCTCACACACACAGTCTATTGTTCTCACACATTCTCTCTCTCCCTCTCTCACTCACACATTCACACTCTCGCTCTCACACACAGACACTCACACACCTCTCTCTCACACACAGTATCTTTCTCTCTCTCTCTCTCTCATATACACACACACATGGAGACACACACACACACACCTCTGTCTCTCACACACACACACTCACTCACACACACAGTCTCTTGCTCTCTTTCTCTCACACACATTCTCTCACACACACACAACTCTCACTCTAATACACTGTAATACAATTGATGAAAGGCAGAGAGATCATTCAGCCCATCATGCCTGTGCTAGCTCTCCAGATGAGCCAGCCTGTGTTCTCCCCGTAGCTTTACCAGATAATAATCCAATTCCCTCAATGAGTCTTACTATGTTAGCCAAATGTGTTTAAGCATGATTTATACAGCGGGAATTGTAAAGTTACATTATTATCCAGGGAAGTTAATTCGACTATAGCTCTACCAGCTGTGTGAGCGACTGTGTACAGTATGATGTAATCACTGAGCAATAGTTAACTTCTGCAAGACATTAACAAAGTTATAAACCAGTTTGTTCACAATTTCTTCACATTAGGTCAACCTCCCATCGTCCATCCCTCATGGATGTTGTTTTCACAATGGTTTGGCAGAAGGGGTGTCAGAGGTGGGGGAGTGGTGGGGTTTGGAGGCGGGGGAGTGGGTGTCGGAGGTGGGGGGGTGGTGTTGGAGGCGGGGGAGTGGGTGTCGGAGGTGGGGGGGGTGGGTGTCGGAGGTGGGGGGGTGGTGTTGGAGGCGGGGGAGTGGGTGTCGGAGGTGGGGGGGGTGGGTGTCGGAGGTGGTGGGGTGGTGTTGGAGGCAGGGGAGTGGGTGTCGGAGGTGGGGGGGTGGTGTTGGAGGCGGGGGAGTGGGTGTCGGAGGTGGGGGGGTGGGTGTCGGAGGTGGGGGGGTGGTGTTGGAGGCGGGGGAGTGGGTGTCGGAGGTGGGGGGGGTGTCGGAGGTGGTGGGGTGGTGTTGGAGGCAGGGGAGTGGGTGTCGGAGGTGGGGGCTGGGGGTGTCAGAGGTGGGGGAGTGGGTGTTGGAGGTGGGGGGAGTGGGTGTCGGAGGTGGGGGCTGGGGGTGTCAGAGGTGGGGGGTGGGTGTCGGAGGTGGGGGAAGTGGGTGTCGGAGGTGGGGGCTGGGGGTGTCAGAGGTGGGGGAGTGGGTGTTGGAGGTGGGGGGAGTGGGTGTCGGAGGTGGGGGCTGGGGGTGTCAGAGGTGGGGGAGTGGGTGTTGGAGGTGGGGGGAGTGGGTGTCGGAGGTGGGGGCTGGGGGTGTCAGAGGTGGGGGGTGGGTGTCGGAGGTGGGGGAAGTGGGTGTCGGAGGTGGGGGCTGGGGGTGTCAGAGGTGGGGGGTGGGTGTCGGAGGTGGGGGAAGTGGGTGTCGGAGGTGGGGGGAGTGGGTGTCGGAGGTGGGGGCTGGGGGTGTCAGAGGTGGGGGGTGGGTGTCGGAGGTGGGGGAAGTGGGTGTCGGAGGTGGGGGCTGGGGGTGTCAGAGGTGGGGGGTGGGTGTCGGAGGTGGGGGAAGTGGGTGTCGGAGGTGGGGGCTGGGGGTGTCAGAGGTGGGGGGTGGGTGTCGGAGGTGGGGGGTGGGTGTCGGAGGTGGGGGAAGTGGGTGTCGGAGGTGGGGGAAGTGGGTGTCGGAGGTGGGGGCTGGGGGTGGAGAGTACCACATTCTAAGATCCATGTGCAGGACTGTCCCCCAGCATCACCCACTGGCACCAAAACTCGACGAAAGATCTCTCAGCTCCACACCCTGCACTGAGCTGGTAACCTTCATTCCCTACGCTGATTGCTTTGCCATTTGCAAACACGTATTAAAGAGAACATTTTGTTTCTATGGCAACATTGGGTTATTCTTTGAGTCCTTCAGATGTTTTTGCCTGTGTGAACTTTCCACTCCATCTCATGCTTTACCCTGAGCTACACGCTGACCTTGAGCAGCTGTTCATCAATACAACTTGCAACTCCTTCAGAAATATCAATGACAGACACATTTGCTCCTTGTAACAGTCGCCTGTGTGTCTCCGCTCGCTTGGTTTTAAGTGGTTTCATCAATGCAGTGAGCAGCAGGTTCCCAGCAGACCCTGTAATCAATTTGTGACAGTTCTTCTCTCCATGTTGAAGGGAGCAGGGACTGGTCTGGATCCTGGTTTCGGTGTGTCTGTGACTGATCTTAGTGGTGTCACCTGTAGGGTGGGCTGTGCTGAGGGAATGTGACACACTGACCAGTTTCTGAGTATACCACAGCGCCTCTGGGATGGTTTTAGATTACAATTCAGAAAGGTCAAGGCCTCGTTCATCAACAAAGTGACCCGAATACTATCCCATCATTGCGAGTATCCAGTCCCCGGTGGGTTGACAGGGATAAATACACCTGGCCAGTTCAGCTCCCATCACTGCCTGGAATAAACCTTCTCCACGGTCACCCTTAACCAGCAGCCAGTCCTCAGGCGGAACTTGGGTGGAGTGGGAGGGGACAAGGGCAGGAGAGACACCCCCTCACAATCCACTCAAGGCCAATCAGTCCAGACTGGACATTGGCTGGACATTGGCTGGACATTGGCTGGACATTGGCTGGACATTGGCCAGGCTGGATGTTGGAAAACAGCAGCAGGTTTCACCAGGAAATGGAGAGCAGGCAGAGGAGTGGGGTAGGGATAAGGGCAGCAGGTTTCAGGTGAGGGGGTAGGGATGGGGTGAGGGGGGTGAGGCGGTTAGGGAGCAGGTGGGTGAGGGGGTGAGGGAGGGAGGAGGTGGGTGATGGGTAGATGAGAGGGTGGGGGAGGAGGTGAGGGGTTGGGTGAGGGAGTGTGGAGGAAGTGGGAGAGGGGGTGGGGAGGTATGTGACGAGGTGGGGAGGAGGTGGGAGGGGGATGAGGTGGAGATGAGGGGTGGAGAGGGGATGAAGGGGTGGGGAGGGCTAAGGGGGTAGGGGAAAGGGTGACAGAGGAGGGAAGTGGGTGGGGAATGGGGTGGAGGGGTGAGGGGGTGAAGGAGGAGAGGGTTGAGGAGGTGAGGAGGTGGGGAAGGGGTGAGGGGTTGGGGGAGGAGGTGAGGGGGTGAGGGGGGGAGGAGGTGGACGATGGGTGAGGGAGAAGGTGGGTGAGGGGGTGAGGGTGGAGGTGGATAAGAGGGTCAAGGCAGTGCTTTCAGGAGATGCAATGATCAAGAATAGCAGCTGCAGCCTGTGGTGGGGCTGGTGGGGGAAATGAAAGAAAAGGCGCCTGCTGCCTGTGCTGAACTGCTGTCGAGAGCTGGTAACACTAACAGGAGTGAGGGTGAAGCAACCTTCTGTCTCCCTCCTCCCTGAGACTGCTGCTACTCCCGGAGAACTCCTGCCCCACCTTCCCCAGCCTTCCAGGAGAGACATTCTCTCCTTGTTCAGGGACCATGTTGTGGAGACTCCAAACCCAGGGCCTGATTTCAAACACAGTGTCACATCAAGACAAAGACATCAAGGTCATTGTGGACAGGCAGGGGACAGTCGGATAGCAGTGACAATCCGTGGAGCCGGATACCAGACTGGGATCAATGGGAAACATTGGTAAAATTCCAAGGAGACTGAAGTTAAGCCTAATGACCGTGATTTGACCCTGATAGAAACTCTCAGAAGCTTGCACAGGAAAGCTGCTTCTGAGTACTTCAATGGACAGTCATTACAATCCAGGGCACAGTATAACTCAACGCACGGTGACAGGGAGGAGTCAAACACAAACATTTATTTTTCCGTCCCTCCTGATTTGCCTCCAATTTGTTTTCTCTTTCTCCTGTTAGTGACATATGACGTGCTGAGTTTGATTGGAGATCTTCAGCCTATTTAACTCTAAAAGGCATTTGAATTTATCTCACATTCTGGTCCCTGTATATTGTTAAGTACATTGCCCTTCCATTTAATGAGGTGATGTGACCCCTATTCTATTATAAAGCTGATGAAGTTGAGGTAATTTGGTTCGGATCAAAGTTGAAAGTTGGGTCCATGTGTCCAATTGGCTTGATGTGTTTTGGTTATTAATCAGGAGCAGGAATATCCAACCTAGCAGTGTGCTGGTGGCCAACGGCCCCAAATGGATCAGTTTCTGTCAGCAACTGCTTTGGGAGTCTGATGTGGTGAAACTCTATCCAATCTCCCCCGGTGCTGGGATTGGACACTCCACTATCAATCCATTTCTACTGTGTTTGCTATCACACAACGGGAACCAACATGATCATTGCAGAAACTGACAACAACAAACACTGAAAATGTATTGGATGCTGTTTTCGAAGCTACATCTCTCAAGGTATTTGATATGCTCCACCACACACCGAGCAATATCTGAGCACCTGCACGGTGTGTGCCTGCTGTCTGACAGCCTGCTTGTGGAATCAGTTCTGAATTATTGTCTGTGAATGGTTTGGGATTCCTGCTGGGTTAAACATCTTACATCAACTGTAACAGATTTCTCTTTCCTGAACACTGTTCATTATATAAACTAAGCAGAAATGCCATTGGATTTAACATCACTGAGATAATCAGGGCAGACATGAGACCTAATTAGGTACTGAAAACAATAAATGCTGGAGATCACAGCAGGTCAGGCAACATCCACGGAGAGAGAGCAAGCTAATGTTTTGAGTCGAGATGACTCTTCATCAGAGCTGATATGAAGTGTCCAGGAGACAACATTTACACTGTAATTTGGTTGGGGGTGGGGGGGCAGGATGGGGTGGATTGGGAGGTGGGGTGCTGCTGGAAAAACGATGCTGATAGATTAAGTGATCGGACTGTGAGGATGGCAGAACAATGGACATGATAACAAGCTAAAAGAAAGGGAAGGAATGGGAGTGGGTCCACAATGGAAGGGTGTTTACCTCCAGATGAAGTCCAGCAGGCTGTAAAGTTGTGATGTTGTTCCTCCAGTTTGTGCTGGGATTTGCTGGAACACTGTAGCATGCCTGAGACAGACACGTGGGTGTGTGAGCAGGACGCTGTGTTAAAATGACCGGCTACAGGAAGGTCAGGGTCATACTTGCACACAGACCGGAGGTGTTCCCCAAAGCAGTTACCCAGTCTGTGTTTGGTCTCTCCAATGTAGAGGAGGCCACATTGGGTGCAGTGAATACAATACACCAGATTGGAGGAGGTACAGGGAAAAGCCTGTTTCGGCCCCTGGGTGGTGAGCAGGGGGGAGGGGAGGGGGCAGGTGTTACACCTTCTGCAGTTACACGGGAAGGTGCTGTGGGAAGGGGAGGGGGTGTTGGTGGTTAGGAATGGACCGGGTGTCCTGGAGAGAATGGTCCCTGTGCAATGCAGACACGGGGGAGTGAGGGGAAGGTGTGTTTGGTGGATTTGTGTAAAATGGTGGAGGATGATCCTTTGAACGCGGAGGATGGTGGATGGAAAGTGAGGATAAGGGGAAGCTGATTGTGCTGTAGTGATGGGCAGCGCCAAGGGCAGAAGCACGGGTGATGGGGTGGGAGTGATTGAGGGCCCTGCCAACCACAGTGGGAGAGAAACCACAGTTATGGAAGAAGCAAGCCATGTCAGCAATGCTGTTTCGAAGGTGACATCATCCAAACAGATACAACGTAGGCAAAGGAACTGGGAGAATGGGATGGAGTCCTTGCAGGAGATGGGGTGTGAAGAGACATGGGGTGTGAAGAGCTGGAGTGAAGGTAGTTCTGGGAGTCAGTGGCTTTGTAGCAGATGGATGTGGACACTTGAGTCTGTTCTCATTGGAAAGCAGAATGCTTAGAGGGGATTTAATCAAGATATTTATTCCCGAAATGGAGAGAGAGAGATCCAGGAAAGGAAGGGAACTGTTGGAAATGGAGAATGTGAAAGTTAGAGAGGAGTGGAAATTGGAGGCACAATGAATGATGTTTTCAAGGTCCTGGCAGGAACATGAAGTGGCACCAAAGCAGTCATTAATTAACCGAGTAAAGAGCTGTGGGAGGGGGCCAGTGTAAGACTGGAACAAGGATTGTTCCACATACCCCATAATGAGGAGGCATTACTGGGACCCACGGGGGTGTCCACAGCCACTCCTTTGACTTGGCAGAACTGAGAAGAATTACATGAGAAGTTGTTCAATGAAAGAACGAGGTCAGCCCGGCAGAGGAGGCTGTTGGTGGATGGGGAGTGTTCAGGTCTCTGGTCAAGGAAGAAGTATTTCCCCTGTACCTCCTCCAATCAATGCACCCAGTGTGGTCTATTCTACATTCGAGAAATCAAACGCAGACTGAGTGATCATTTTGTGGAATATAGAACATAGAACAATACAGCCCAGAACAGACCCTTCAGCCCTCAATGTTGAGCCGACCTGTGAACTAATCCAAGCCCATCCCCCTACACTACCCCATCATCATCCATGTGCTTATCCAAGGACTGTTTGAATGCCCCTAACGTGGCTGAGTTAACTACATTGGCAGGCAGGGCATTCCATGCCCTTACCACTCTCTGGGTAAAGAACCTGCCTCTGACACCTGTCTTAAATCTATCATCCCTTCATTTGTAGTTATGCCCCCTTGTACAATCAGATGTCAACATCTTAGGAAAAAGACTCTCACTGTCCACCCTATCTAATCCTCTGATCATTTTGTATGTCTCTTTTAAATCCCCCCTTAGCCTTCTTCTTTCCAATGAGAGCAGACGCAATTCCCTCAGCTTTTCCTCATAAGACCTTCCCTCCAGACCAGGCAACATCCTGGTAAATCTCCTCTGCACCTTTTCCAATGCTTCCACATCCTTCCTGTAATGGGGCGACCAGAACAGTACACAATATTCCAAGTGGAGCTGCATTAATGTTTTCTACAGTTGCAGCATGACATCGCGGCCCAGAACTCAATCCCTCTACAAATAAAACCTAACACACTGTATACCTTCTTAACAGCAATATCAATCTGGGTGGTAACTTCCAGGCATCTATGTACGTGGACTCTAAGATCCCTCTGCACATCCACACTACCAGGAATCTTCCCATTGACCCAGTACTCTGCCTTCCTGTTATTCTTGCCAAAGTGCATCACCTCACATTTATCAGCATTGAACTCCATTTGCCATCTCTCAGTGTAATTTTGCAGTTTATCCAAGTCCCCCATAACCTGTAATATTCTGGTCTCTTTCCTATCGGAAAGATGTTGTGAAACTTGAAAGGGTTCAGAAAAGATTTACAAAGGTGTTGCCAGGGTTGGAGGATTTGAGCTACAGGAAGAGGCTGAACAAGCTGGTACTGTTTTCCCTGGAGTGTCAGAGGCTGAGGGGTGACTTTATAGAGATTTACAAATTTATGAGGGACATGGGTAGGCGAGTCCAGAACTACAGGGCATACGGTTAGGGTGAGAGGGGAAGATATAAAAGAGAACTAAGGGGCAACCTTTTCACACAGAAGGTGGTACATGTATGGAATGAGCTGCCAGAGGAAGTGGTAGAGGCTGGTACAATTGCAACATTTAAGAGGCATTTGGATGGGTATATGAATAGGAAGGGTTTGGAGGGATATGGCCCAGGTGCTGGCAGGTGGGACTAGATTGGGTTGGGATATCTGGTCAGCATGGACGGGTTGGACCGAAGGGTCTGTTTCCGTACTATACATTTCTATGACTCTATTCTTCTACACTGTCCACTACTCCACCAACTTTAGTGTCATCCATAAACTTACTAATCCATCCACCTCTGCCTCCGTCCAAGTCAATTATGAAATGATAAACAGCAGTGGTTCCAAAACAGATCCTTGTGGCACACCACTAGTAACTGGACTTCAGGCTGAATATTCTCCATCAATCACCACTCGCTGCCTCCTTTCAGAAAGCCAGTTTCTGATCCAAACTGCTAAATCACCCTCAATTCTATGTCTCTGCATTTTCTCCATCAGCCTACCATGTGGAACCTTATCAAAGGCTTTACTGAAGTCCATGTATATCACGTCAACATCTGCATGCTTGGTCACCTTCTCAAAAAACTCAATGAGGTTTGTGAGACACAACCTGCCCTTGACAAAACCATGCTGACTATCTGCAATCAAATTGTTGCTTGCTAGACGATTATAAATCTTATCTCTTATAATCCTTTCCAAAACCTTTCCTATAATAGAAGTAAGGCTCACTGGTCTATAATTACCTGGGTCATCTCTACTGCCCTTCTTGAACAAGGGCACAACATTTGCAATTCTCCAGTCCTCTGGTACTAAAGCTGGAGACAATGATGACTCAAAGATCAAGGCCAAAAGCTCTGCTATCTCCTCCCGAGCTTCCTAGAGAATCTTTGGATAAATCCCATCCGTCCCAGGGGACTTGTCTACTTTCACTCCTTCGAGAATTAATAACACCTCCTCCTTACTAACCTTAATCCTTTAAAGTCTAATAGCCTGTATCTCAGCCTTCCCCTCTACAATACTCTCCTTTTCCTGAGTGAAAACTGATGAGAAATATTCATTTTGCACCTCTCTAATCTCCACAGGGTCCACACACAACTCCCCACTTCTGTCTTTGACTGGCCTATTCCTACTCTAATCATCCTTTTATTCCTCACATACCTATAGAAAGCTTTAGGGTTCTCCTTTATTCTATTTGCTGAAGACTGTTCGTGTCCTCTCTTTGCTCTTCTTAACTCTCTCTTTAAATCCTTCCTAGCTGATCCGTAACTCTCCATCGCCTCACCTGAACCATCTCATCTCAATGTCACATAGCCTCCCTCTTCTGCTGAACAAGAGATGCAATTTCTGTAGTAAAGCACAGTTCCCTTACCTTATCACTTCCTCCCTGCCTGACAGGGACATACCTATCAAGGACACATAATATCTGTTCTTTAAACCAGCTCCACATGTTGATTGTCCCTATCACCTGCATTTTACTACCCCATTGTATGCCTCCCAAGTCTTCCCTAGTCGCATTATATGTGCACTCCAGTCTGTGTGCATGCAGGACCCTGACCTTCCTGTAGCTGGTCATTTTAACACAGTGTCCTGCCTACATGCCCCACGTGTCTGTCCTCGGCATGCTGCAGTGTTTCAGTGAATCACAGCGCAAACTGGAGGAACAGCACCTCATCTTCAGATTGGGCACTTTACAGCCTTCTGGACTTCACATTAAGTTCAACACCCTCAGATTGTGAACCATTTCTTCCCTTCCCTTTAGCTATTGTCATGTCTGCCCCTCCCCCATCCCAGTTACTATCCTTTCCAGTCTGGCAGTTAGACACACCATGGTTCCGCCATTCTCACAGTCCGCTCAATTAACCTCAGCTGTTGGCATCTTTTCTCCACCAGCACCCTACACCCACTACCCCCAACCACCCTACACCCACTACCCCCAACCACCCTACACCCACTACCCCCAACTACCCTACACCCACTACCCCCAACCACCCTACACCCACTACCCCCAACTACCCTACACCACTACCCCCAACCACCCTACACCCACTACCCCCAACCACCCTACACCCACTACCCCCCTACCCCCAACCACCCTACACCCACTACCCCCAACCACCCTACACCCACTACCCCCAACCACTCTACACCCACTACCCCCAACCACTCTACACCCACTACCCCAACCACTCTACACCCACTACCCCCAACCACCCTACACCCACTACCCCCAACCACCCTACACCCACTACCCCCAACTACCCTACACCCACTACCCCCAACCACCCTACACCCACTACCCCCAACCACCCTACACCCACTACCCCCAACTACCCTACACCCACTACCCCCAACCACCCTACACCCACTACCCCCAACCAACCTACACCCACTACCCCCAACCAACCTACACCCACTACCCCCAACCACCCTTCCCCCACACAGTCATACACATACACACACACACACAAACACACACAAAAACACATAAATGCTGCCCCCTCCACCCCTCACATCAGCTCTGATGAAGAGTCATTTTGACTCGAAATGTTACCTTGCTCTGTCTCCATGGATGCTGCCTGACCCACTGTGATCTCCAGCATTTGTTGTTTCCAGTACAGATTCCAGTATCTGCAGTCATTTGCATCTAATGAGGTACCTCCGAAAAGTTTCAGATTTTATGAATAACAAAGGGAAATCCATTTCTCCAATAAAAAGAAGCTGTATAAAAGTGTTTGCTGGATCAGCTGGCTCCTCACTCTGAAATAATCACACAATAAACAATCTGGCAGCTTGCCTTCCACAATCACAGCCAATATTTGAAGGCTGTAGCCTGCTCACAATGATACGCCTGTGCCATGGTAACCATCTACTCTCTGCAGTGTGAGATACAGGAACTGGGAACTGCTTCAGGATGGAATGTGACACATTTGTTCTGTTGCTGATGTTTGGTCTAGAGCCTCTGGGACCTACCCCATGAGCTGGGGCCTTAGGGGTAAAAATTAACAGGCACCAGCTCAGGCTCTGGCCTTCCGGTCTGGACTGAGCTCAGCTCTCTGTATTGATGAGGAATACAGTACTTGTATTGTCGAGGTGTATGGGTATTTCCCTTCCCTCCCCTCAGTGCACCCTTCAAAACTGCTTTGACATAAAACACTTTGACATGTTCTGAGGTGAGTGTTAAGAAAATGGAAGTTCCTTCTTTTTTAACATCATAACAGGTATGTCACCTTAAACCTCGTCTACCCTGTCAGGTTAGAGTGATGATGTTATGCAACCTAGCCAAGCTTAAATACTTAAATCCACCCCATAAATTAAATAGAATAGATTCTGAGGACTGGAAAATGTAATGGGTTTCAATTCTTTTTTCCACTGGAAACGATTAGGGGGCGGCAGGGTGGCTCAGTGGTTAGCTCTGCTGCCTCACAGTGTCAGGGATCCGGGTTCAATTCCCGCCTCAGGCAACTGTCTGTGTGGAGTTTGCATATTCTCCCCATGTCTGTGTGGGTTTCCTCTGCGTGCTCTGGTTTCCTCCCACAGTCCAAAAATGTGCAGATTAGGTGAATTGGCCTTGCTAAATTGCCCGCAATGTTAGGTGGATTAGTCAGGGGTAAACGTAGGGGGGTGAGTTTCTGTTTGGAGGGTCGGTGTGGACTTGTTGGGCCGAAGGGCCTGTTTCCATGCTGTAGGTAATCTAATCTAATTCCTGGACACTATCATGTGACCATGTTGATACAGAGTGAGTGAAAAGCACAAATAGCAGGATGCTCAGACTGAAAAGACACACTGCGTTGGTGTCTACAACGCTCCACGTTGGTGCTGCTGTTGGATTTGCTGTTTACACAAAGACTTTGAACTTAATGTTTGAAGAGTATTGCTAATTGTAATGAAGACAGTGAAAGACTAATACACTCTGATGCAGTTCCTTTTTGTTGTCATCAGCCATCACTCACTAATGAGTCTGATTGGCCACCACAGAAATTCTGTCTCTCAGCTCCTGGCTCCTTGTGTGGCTGATGAGCCTCGTGTTTGTGCTTCTAGGATGTGAGAGTGGTCCTTGACCTTGAGATCATTGGTGTTCCTTTCTCTGGTTCCTTTTGCATACTCCCTCGTGTCAATGGACGTTCTCAACGAACCATGTCCCATCATGCAGCAGCTTCTTCCAAGTCAGTTTCTTCTGAACCAGGGTCTCCCATGGGTTTACGTCGATGTTTCATTTCTTGAGGGAAGCTTTCAGAGAGTCTTTGAAACCCTTCCTCTCTCCTCCTCTCATTCTAGTGCCTCCCTCAAGCTGAGTGAAGATAATTTGCTTTGGTAGATGGAACTTCCTAAGCACCTGGTTGGCCAACAGAGTTGATTTCAGAAGCTCGTGGCCTTGATACTGGTTCTGTTAGCTGCCTTTATGACACTGATGTTAGTCCACCTGTCCTCCCAGCTAATGCAGAGATTCCATCTCAAACAGCATTGATGATACTTCTCAAGGGTTTCAAGGTGATGTCTACACATAGTCTATGTTTCATAGAAGGGTCAGAAGGATGACTGCCTTATACACAAGGAGACAGTGATTACAAAAACCTCACTTAATCTGGGTCACTCACATCAAAACTGGGTGGAGAATGGACATTAAACTGTGACACTGCCAGAACTAAGGCAGAAACAAAGTGGATTTTCAGTTTGAAATTGGAGGTTTTAAGCAAAGTTATTACAGCAATGGTTTAGATATGTTGTATACTCACCAGCAGATTACAAAAGATGCAGGGCGAAAGTCTTTACCTAAAAATCTTGACAGTTTTAAGAAAACAGTGTTTTCTCACTGGATCTGAAGTTTAAGGAAAAAAGTTGTTTGGAAGATAATGAAAGATAACAGAATTGGTTGGTGAAATTATACAAAATGGCACAAACATAACTGCAAAATGACTCAAAGATGAGATTAACAAAAGGATCTTCACAGAGAGGGTGACCAGAGTGTTGGAGGAGACAATTCTTGAAAAGGCAGAGTACTAAAGACCAAGAGGAATGAGTTGACAACCCAGGAATGCCTCTGGAGGAAATATCAGTGCAGTCTTAACAAATAATGTGCCTCAAGCCCATCCTGCCAACCTACGGTCAGCTGGGAGAGTTGGCCAGTTTTCACAGTGAATAAGGGGACAACCAAACCAAAGTCTCGGCGAAAAATTCACCCCCTCCCCCATTATCCCCACCCTGGTCTCAGTGTCACAAGAAAACAAAGTTATTACTAAAGGCAAGCCGGATCCTAATGTGTCAGATGCTGTCAGTGTTAAAATATTCTGTGGCTCAAAAATAACATCACCTCTTTACGGCCATGACCATTTTAACACTTGGTGCAAGTACAGCAGTTATAGAATTGAGAAATTAAATATACTCCATATGCTATCTTATTTATATTGAGTAATGCCAACTGATTGAAATAGTGACAAAATATGAATTCTGATAAGATTGTCAGAAATGGACGCATAGAATAACATTCGGAGTTACAACCCCAGCTGGTGTTATCACTGCACGAGTCAGGCCTCAGACTGAAACATGGCTTCATAACTATAGTTTGTTCTGTTCTGCTTTGAATGAAGTCGTCTTTCACTGAAATGTAAGCAGCTAATGCTGCTTAAACAATAAACCAGGAGTTGATTAACAATAGAAATTAAGGTAAAATTTAATAAACTAAATATTCTACTTATAATTCAAAAGATTTTAAATGCATAATAAAAATACAATCCCAATAATCATAAAAATTTATAAATTGAAATGAAAAATGTCAGCTCTTATATCATGATAAAACACACACTTAGGGTAAAGTTCCCAAAAACACAACTTGCATAGAATACCAAAACACAATTGATATAGTATTCACACCAGAATCACTGTCTCTCATGTTTCACTAGGTTTAAGTCATTTTTAATTTAATATTTATGACTGGACTTAAAGGGTTGCTCCTTCTTGCAGTACTACATCTCTTACTTCAAGTAACCTCTTCAAGGTTTAATCCTAACACTCTGGCCTGGTCCTAACATTGACTCTTTACTTCAAGGCAATCTAGTTTCTCTGTATCACTCCTTCTCAGGAGCACCAGTCTATACAACCATCTTATTCATGGACTTCACAGTAGTGTTCAAAACTAAAGTAAAACTTAAAAAAATAATCTTTATCTAAGCTATTGTGTTTCCCTTAAGCTTAACAAAAAATGTTCCTGGACTTTATCTTGTTCGTTCATAAAGCCCTACCATTGTGCATAAAAATTCATAAATTCTCAAGCCAGGCTGCAGAAACCCAATATTGAAATAAACCACCATAGCTGCAGAAACATTTACAAATTAATTATTAACTTCAAAAACACAGTAAGACACATGTCTCTCACTAAGCAAGAACTGAAGAACCAAACTTGCACAAAACGATCTTAAGGTAAATATATAAATCCCAAAGTTTATGTCAGATGAGAAATAATAATTCCCCCGTATCATGGCAGGAGTTTTGGATTATTCTTCATTTAAGTTTGTTTGTCTGAAGTCCTCTGAAGCAAAGCAGCAAAATTTTATAATTCTCTCGATGGGTCAAAGAGTCAAAGAATAAGGCTTTGTTTTGTTTTGTTTTACAAGGTACTTCTGTGGAATAGAATAAAAAGTTGCTTTTAATTAGCGGAAATTAATGGTAATGTTAACTATTGCCTCCTCCTGCAATTCCTGCTGTCAACATTCACAGACAAGTTACATTCTCGATGACACCTTTACCTAATCAGTTAATGGGCAGTAGTTCACTTGTACTTGAGACATAAAAACTTTGCCCCTGTAGCTACCAACCAAGCTGATTATGTTCACAGAGTCATTAGGACTTCCCTGATGTAATCACACACATGGAGAGAGAAAATAAGGCTGTGGTGTCTGAGTGAGATGGTGCAGCATTTACGACTGGATAACATGCTGGGACATTTTGGTCAATTCTGTTCAGGCCTCTCACCAGTAGAACACTGGGCATCACCCATTCACATCGGCCCTCTGTGTGAAGCTGCAGTTGTGTCAGGAACCTGACTAAGACGGTGAGGACATTGCACTACTGGTGAGAGATTTTTACCCATTAATTCTGGTGTCTGAATGTCGTTTGGAGGGATTTGAGCCATGCACCCAGGTAGGACCAGTTTAGTTTGGGAACATGGTCAACATGTTTCTGTGCTGTCTACTCTACAACTCTATGTCCTGGTATTAATGCAAGGCACAGTTCAAGACTGAATCAGATGTTACTCTGTGGAAGAGATTTCTGCAAAGCTGGCAGTGTGTGATTGAATCAGCCCTGAGATAAACCGACTGGGCAGGTATCAGGAAGGAATAACTGAAACCTCTCCTGTGTGTGTGTGTGAGTAGCTCCAGGTCACGTGGGTTGGGAAAATCCCAGAATCACTCTTGTGTTCTAGTGATTTATCTGCTCCTGTCCAGTAGCTACTCTCTAGAGGAGGGGAGAATCTGTGAGGTGTTGCTCAGGGACCGTGTGGGCTTAGGGATTTAGGATGAGGATGACCCTGGGCTCAGCTGAGAATCAAGGCAGATCTCAGGGTGACCAATCACCTAGGAACAGTATCTAAGAACTGCTGTCCCCTTGGAGACTTATTCATGTGTGAGTGTGAATTCTCTGGACAGCAGGAATGAAAACCAATCTCTCAGAAAGGAATACTCTATTGAGGTTGGTTTGAGAATGACAGCTAATAATCATGGGTAATAATTGGGCGGCACGGTGGCACAGTGGTTAGCACTGCTGCCTCACAGCGCCAGGGACCTGGGTTCAATTCCCGCCTCAGGCGACTGACTGTGTGGAGTTTGCACGTTCTCCCTGTGTCAGCGTGGGTTTCCTCCGGGTGCTCCGGTTTCCTCCCACAGTCCAAAGATTGCGGGTCAGGTGAATTGGCCATGCTAAATTGCCCGTAGTGTTAGGTAAGGGGTATATATAGGGGTATGGGTTGGTTGCGCTTCGGCGGGTCGATGTGGACTTGTTGGGCCGAAGGGCCTGTTTCCACACTGTAAGTAATCTAATCTAGCTGAGTAAAACTAAGGTACTAATATTGTGTAAGTAAGTTAGTACATGACAGGGTAAGATAAACTCCACCAATCACAATACAAAGTCCTGTTCCAGGGAGGAGCTAGCTAGGTGATCATGGCTGGGAGGGGCAGTGTGGAGGTACCAGCCAGTCTCCGGGAGCTGCTAGCCGTCTTCATTCAGCTCTCTCCACAAATTCCCCATTCAAGGAGAATCCAAACATCTTCATCGACAGTGAAAAGGCATGCTCTCAACCACCAAATGGAGGATGGTATCAGTGTACAAAAAAACATTGTCACATCAGCAACAAATTAAACAATGGGACTGAAAGGAAGAGCAAGAAAAAACAGCTCACGGAACCCTGGGGCCAGTCTGGGGCTGGAGGACTGTGCTTCCCTCATCTCTTTCACTTTCCCGCACCCTCATTACGCATGTCTTGCCTGTCAGTGCATGTGCAGAGGGCGAGGGATTAGCAATTTATATTTTCTAAATGTATTTGTTAAAAACAATTTGTTTGCAATAAGCATTTTTTAAAAGAATTCATTCATGGGACGAGGGCATTGCTGGCTAGACCAACATTTAACAAGAAGGCAGCTCTCTCTCACCTTCGCAAGGACACCTAGAGATGGGCAGTAAGTACTGGCCCAGCCAGCAATACTCACATCTTAGAAATGAATAAACATAAGGTACCAATTGGTGGTTGAATATGATTTTCTGAAAAAGCCAAGGGCCTATTAATTAGTTATGAAGCAGTTTGAATTCTCTGATCTATGTTTTTGCTCAGTGCAGTGCCTAAGGTGTCTCTTTGCTTCTATTTATCATCATATTGGAAGTAAATTTGGGATGTCCGCAGATTCACATCAGCCTTGTTATGTTGTTTCCACCATTAATGAGCCTGAAGAACTTGAGTTTAGCAGATATTCCCCAGAGAGTGTTTATTGTGATAGAGGATTAAATGCCAGGAATGTTAACCCAAACAAGACAACGTTTAAAGTTGCAGGTTTAATTAATCCGGGACTAGGTCTTATTATGAAAACAGATTAGTCCTTTTTTAATTAATGAAGATGTTGGGAAATGTGTAACCAGCAGGTGCCAACTGGCTGTCCTTCAGCCACTTAACACATATCATTCTCTAAATACCCCAAACTCCTGAAGACCTGTCTGAGCAAAGACATCTTGAATAATGACCCTATGGTCAGGGTGAGCTGTCTGGAATACAGCCCTGGAGTTGGGGGTTTCTGACGAATCACCAATTGCAAAACAACAATTTCCCAAACCAGCAAACCTTTGTAACTTCCAGCCACAGAGATGAGATAGGGCAGGGTATAAGGGTGAAGGGTACGGCCAGAAAGGTAGGCATTAACATCAGATAATTCAGATCATCCTACATGATGTGAATCCTCTCACGTGTCTCACTTGAACATATCACAGCAGTGCCTGGACAATCACATTTACCAATGCTGCCCCATGCCAATGTCACGGTACCAATGGGAACTGCCAGTAATCAATCCATAATGGATAAACTCTACACTCCCTGGAGACAATCCTAAAACCATGAGATATCATTAACAATCTGAACAGAGGCCACAATCGGAACTTAACTTCAAACTTTCACAGAGACAATGCCCTCATTTTTCTGAAACCTTCGAATTTATTGTAAATAGCACAGGGGGTCTGGGAATACGGTTAGCTGCATGGATAGGAATGTGTTTGGAGAATGAAGTGATTACTCAACATTCAAATGCTGTATTTTTATATCACATTCCCAGGCCCGTAACTTCCTGTCCACTAATTATTTGCCTTCCAGCGTTCCTGAGTTAATTAATTTTAGGTCTTATTTCGAAGCCAGAGAAAATCTAATTGGTTGTGTTAATAGTTAAGACAAAACCTTAAGGGCATAACAGAGGCTATTTGCTGACTTTTTGTGGAAGCTATCCAGTTTATTCCAGACCCAGTTCCTACCAAAGCCCTGTCGTTAGCGATATTTCCTAGAGTCCCCACAATCTGGAAATAGGCCATTCACCCCATCAAGTCCACACTAATCTTCCAGAGAGAATCCCACCTGATCCCTGTCACCCTGCGTTTCCCATTGCTAATCCACCTAACCTGCATATCCCTGAACACTATGGGCAATTTAGCGTGGCCAATTCACCTAACCTGCACATCTTTAAATTATGGGAGGAAACCCACACAGACACGGGGAGGATGTACAAACCCCACACAGACAGTCACCTGAGGCTAGAGTCACCTGTGTCCATAGCATTGTGAGGCAGCAGTACTAACCACTGAGCCACCATGCCACCACTGAATTCACAGTTTTTGATTAAACCCTGAGTGGGTTTTGTCAAGTTTTGAGTTGCCAACAGTCTTAATTCTAACATACCCCTTACTGAAGCCCCAGATCATCAACAAAAGCACAAGTCTGTCCTCATTTGATACCCACTCACTCTCGGACCTATCATAGGAACTAGTCCAACCTTCCTGCAGGCTAATACAGTCAACACAACTCTGTATCTCAGGTGGAGGGAAAGGAAGAAACCAGTCAAGTAATTGTAGTTGGGACTATCCATCATTCAGCTGAGTGGAAGGGGGAAGTCAGGAGCCAGGAAACAGACTGTTGGAGTGCCCATGTTAAAGGGAAAGGGACCATCATGTAGGTGGAAGACATGCACTCATTGGGTAAGTGCCCTTTGTTGATATCCAGGACAGAGGAGAGGGGCTGATGTGGTGACCAGTGCCGACTTTTTACCTGCAATAACTGAAAGAGAAGTAATTGCCACAGTCATGTTGCTAGCTTCATTACATATTCTGATTGCTGAAGATGGATTTAACATGAGACCATAAGACCATAGGAGCAGAGATTAGGCCATTCAGCCCATTGAGTCTGCTCCGACATTCAATCATGGCTGATACATTTCTCAACCCCTTTCTCCCTATAACCCTTGATCCCCTTGATACCCACAAATCTATCCATCTCCATCTCAAATATACTCAATGAACCTGACTTCCAAAGCCTCCTGTAGCAGTGAATTCCACAGATTCCCCACTCTCTGACTGAAGAAGTTTCTCCTTATCTCCATTCTAAAAGGTCTTCCCTTTACTCTAAATGGTTGGAAGTTGAGGATTAAAGAGAAAGGTATTTTCAGCTAGAGGGTAATGAGGGGTAAGAACTCACCGTCCGAACGACTGAGAGAGGCTGAAATCCACATTGCATTTCAAAAGATCTCTCTTGAGGTGACCTACAAATGAATGGATGGAGTCTGGAGAACACTATTAGTCTAGAGGCCTGTTGTTCAGCCAAATATTTGAAGTTTCTATGTAGCAGGGTCAAGGCATTAATTTGAGATTAGTCCAATTTCAGAGCCAGTTTGAATCATGTCCTGTTGTATTTGGAGCAACATTTATACACAGCACATCATGTAGAATCACAAAATGCGTAGAGCACTGAAAGGTGTTATTTCCCACTGGGCCAATACCGTCCCTTTGAAAAAGTATTTTCCCAAGTGCTACTCTCCATCTTTTTCTCTCTGCAAAATTCCTGTTTCGCATCATAATTCAATTCCTGCCTGCCCCACATTCTCAGACAGTACAGTCCCAACCCCAACCATCTGCTGACTGGAAATAACCACGCAGTAAATGACCTGCTACACTGGGCCCTAAGCAGACCATCTGCAAAAATACACTAAACTGCAGCCTACCTGCCCCTCAGGGTCTTAGGAAGGATCAACTTAACTGGAAGCAGTCAGAATCCACTCCATCAGAACACCGGGCCACTCAAATGTAAGGAACCTGTGAGGAAACGGGGTAAGCGTGCCAGCCTGCTAATAAGACTGAGACTACGCAATTTCAAGACCCACTTTCTGAGCTTAATCCGAGCAAATGTACAATCTCTGGAGAACAAGATGGACGAACTCAGATCACGGTTCAGTTCTAGCGTGAACTGTGGGACTGCTGCGCACTCTATTTTACAGAAACCTGGCTCAACCCATCCATTCCTGGCTGTGCACTTCAGGCTGAAGGCTTTTCTACCCATTGATTCAGATCGGTTTTCCTTCATGTGAGTCCAAGGAAAGCCGATGGGACCAGACGGAGTACCAGGCCGTGCACTCAGAGCATGTGCAGATCAAACTGGCAGAGGTCTTCTCGGACATCTCCAACCTCTCCCTGCAGCAGGCCACTGTCCTGGCCTGTTTCAAGAGGCCAACATCATCCCTGTGCCTAAGAAGGCTCATGCAGCATCTCTCAATGACTACTGCCCAGTGGCCCTAACTTCGGTGGTTATGAAGTGCTTTGAAAGGCTGGTCATGGCATTAATCAACTCCAGCCTCCCCACTACTCTTGACCCACTCCAATTTGCCTATCGGACCAACAGATCCACGTCAGATGCCATATCACTTGCCCTTCACTCGCCCCCAGAACATCTTGACACCAAGAACAGCTATGTAAGAATCCTACTCATTGACTACAGTTCAGCCTCCAACACTATTATCCCCTCGAGACTGATTACTAAACTTAGTGATCTCAGACTAAGCCCCACTCTCTGTAACTGGATCCTCAGTTTCCTGACCCACAGTTCACAATCAGTGAAGATTGGGGATAATATTTAATCTTCACTAACACTCAACACTGTAGACCCCTACTGTACTCACTGTATACCCATGACTAAGTCGCCTAATACCAGACTAATGCCATTTACAAGTTTGTTGATGACACCACCATAGTTGGTTGAATCTCAGATGGCAACAAAACACTACAGATAGGCGGTGGAAGGCCTGGAAAAATGGTGCATTGAGAACAACCTAGCTCTCAATGCCAGCATTGACTCTTGGTGGGATGTTACTCACGCCCCCCTACACACTAACAGCACAGAGGTGGAACAGGTGGAGAGTGTCAAGTTCCTGGGAGTGGTCACCAACAACAAGCTTTCTTGGACTCTTCATGTGGACGCACTGGTTACAAAGGCCTAACAATGTGTCCTCTAAAATCTGATTGAAGATTTGTAGCTCGGGTATCCGTTGTTGTGGTTCTGCTCGCCGAGCTGGAAGTTTTTGCTGCAAACGTTTCGTTCCCTGGCTAGGGAACATCATCAGTGCTGTTGGAGCCTCGTGTGAAGCGCTGCTTTGATGTTTCTTCCGGTATTTATATTGGTTTGTTCTTGCCGCTTCCGGGTGTCAGTTTCAGCTGCAGTGATTTGTATGTGGGGTCCAGGTCGATGTGTCTGTTGATGGATATTCTTGCCGTTTCCGGGTGTCAGTTTCAGCTGTAGTGGTTTGTATATGGTGTCCAGATCAATGTGTCTGTTGATGGAGTTTGGGGATGAATGCCATGCTTCTAGGAATTCTCTGGCTGTTCTCTGTCTGGCTTGTCCTATGATAGTGGTGTTTTCCCAGTCAAATTCATGTTGCTGGTTGTCTGAGTGTATGGCTACTAGAGATAGCTGGTCGTGTCGTTTTGTGGCCAGCTGATGTTCATGGATGCGGATTGTTAGCTGTCTTCCTGTTTGTCCTATATAGTGTTTTGTGCAGTCCTTGCATGGTATTTTGTAAACTACGTTAGTTTGGCTCATGCTGGGTATTGGGTCCTTTGTTCTAGTGAGCTGTTGTCTGAGCGTGGATGTTGGCTTCTGTGCTGTTATGAGTCCTAAGGGTCGCAGTAGTCTGGCTGTCAGTTCTGAGACGCTCCTGACGTATGGTAGAGTGGCTAGTCCTTTTGGTTGTGGCATGTCCTCGTTCCTCGGTCTATCTCTTAGGCATCTGGTGATAAAGTTGCGTGGGTATCCGTTTTTGGCGAATACCTTGTATAGATGTTCCTCTTCCTCTTTTCGCAGTTCTGGTGTACTGCAGTGTGTTGTGGCCCTTTTGAATGGTGTCCTGATGCAGCTTCGTTTGTGTGTTTTGGGGTGGTTACTTTCATAGTTTAAGACTTGGTCTGTGTGTGTTGGTTTCCTGTGTACCCTTGTGGTGAATTCTCCGTTGGGTGTTCTCTCTACTAACAAGTCTAGGAATGGGAGTTGGCTATCCTTTTCTTCTTCTCGTGTGAATCGGATTCCTGTGAGTGTGGCGTTGATGATTCGGTGTGTTTTTTCTATATCTGTGTTTTTGATGATTACAAAGGTGTCATCAACATATCTGATCCAGAGTTTGGGTTGGATTTGTGGTATGGCTGTATGTTCTAACCTTTGCATAACTGCCTCTGCTATGAGTCCCGAGATTGGTGATCCCATGGGTGTTCCGTTGATTTGTTCGTATATCTGATTGTTGAATGTAAAGTGTGTGGTGAGGCACAGGTCCAGTAGTTTAAGTATGCCGTCCTTGTTGATAGGTTCGGCCTCCTGTGTTCTGTTATGTATGTCCAGTAGGTTGGCTATTGTTTCTCTGGCTAGGGTTTTGTCAATTGAAGTGAACAGTGCCGTCACGTCGAATGATACCATGGTTTCTTCTTTGTCTATGTGTGTATTCCTGATGACGTCCAAGAATTCCTTGGACGTCATCAGGAATACACACATAGACAAAGAAGAAACCATGGTATCATTCGACGTGACGGCACTGTTCACTTCAATTGACAAAACCCTAGCCAGAGAAACAATAGCCAACCTACTGGACATACATAACAGAACACAGGAGGCCGAACCTATCAACAAGGACGGCATACTTAAACTACTGGACCTGTGCCTCACCACACACTTTACATTCAACAATCAGATATACGAACAAATCAACGGAACACCCATGGGATCACCAATCTCGGGACTCATAGCAGAGGCAGTTATGCAAAGGTTAGAACATACAGCCATACCACAAATCCAACCCAAACTCTGGATCAGATATGTTGATGACACCTTTGTAATCATCAAAAACACAGATATAGAAAAAACACACCGAATCATCAACGCCACACTCACAGGAATCCGATTCACACGAGAAGAAGAAAAGGATAGCCAACTCCCATTCCTAGACTTGTTAGTAGAGAGAACACCCAACGGAGAATTCACCACAAGGGTACACAGGAAACCAACACACACAGACCAAGTCTTAAACTATGAAAGTAACCACCCCAAAACACACAAACGAAGCTGCATCAGGACACTATTCAAAAGGGCCACAACACACTGCAGTACACCAGAACTGCGAAAAGAGGAAGAGGAACATCTATACAAGGTATTCGCCAAAAACGGATACCCACGCAACTTTATCACCAGATGCCTAAGAGATAGACCGAGGAACGAGGACATGCCACAACCAAAAGGACTAGCCACTCTACCATACGTCAGGAGCGTCTCAGAACTGACAGCCAGACTACTGCGACCCTTAGGACTCATAACAGCACACAAGCCAACATCCACACTCAGACAACAACTCACTAGAACAAAGGACCCAATACCCAGCATGAGCCAAACTAACGTAGTTTACAAAATACCATTCAAGGACTGCACAAAACACTATATAGGACAAACAGGAAGACAGCTAACAATCCGCATCCATGAACATCAGCTAGCCACAAAACGACACGACCAGCTATCTCTAGTAGCCATACACTCAGACAACCAGCAACATGAATTTGACTGGGAAAACACCACTATCATAGGACAAGCCAGACAGAGAACAGCCAGAGAATTCCTAGAAGCATGGCATTCATCCCCAAACTCCATCAACAGACACATTGACCTGGACACCATATACAAACCACTACAGCTGAAACTGACACCCGGAAACGGCAAGAATATCCATCAACAGACACATCGACCTGGACCCCACATACAAATCACTGCAGCTGAAACTGACACCCGGAAGCGGCAAGAACAAACCACTATAAATACCGGAAGAAACATCAAAGCAGCGCTTCACACGAGGCTCCAACAGCACTGATGATGTTCCCTAGCCAGGGAACGAAACGTTTGCAGCAAAAACTTCCAGCTCGGCGAACAGAACCACAACAATGTCTCCTCTTCCTCAGGCAGTTAAGGAAATTTGCCGTGATGGTGAATACGCTTGACAACGTTTATCATTGCGCCATCGAGAGCATTCTGTCTGGATGTATCACTACCTGGTATGGCAACTGTACCATTCAGGATCGGAGACAGTTACAGACAGTGGGGAACTCGGCCCGGACAATCACAAAGGCCAACCTCCCATCGATAGAATCCATCTCCCAGGCCCCGCTGTCAAGGAAACACCAGCATTCTCAAAGATCCATCCCACCCTGGCAATGTTTTTCTACAACCTCTACCATCGGGGAGAAGGTACAGAAACCTGAACACACACACCAGCCGGTTTTGAAACAGTTTCTACCCTACTGTTGTTAGAATACTGAATGGACTCACAAACTCTTAACATTCCCCTGTACCTGTGTTTTTGTTTTTGCTGCTGTTTACCTATTATTTACTATCTATGCTACTAACTCTGTGATCTGCCTGTATTGCTCACAAGACAAAGCTTCTCACTGTGCCTCGGGACACTGGACAATAAATTCAATCCAACTCAATGTCCCAGTTACTATTTTTGCCAATTTCTTTAAATCTGTTTCCTCTGCTTCTTGATCCTTGCAGCAATGGGAATAGTTTCTCTGCACTGCCAAGGTCCTTCACATGATGCTGAACATCGCAAACAAATTTCCTCTCAGCCTTCCCTTCTCCACAGAGAATAATCCCTAATTCTCTAACCTAGAAAACTGAAATCCCTCATCCTTGGAATCATCCCTCTTATTTTTCCGGTCCTCTCTCTCTCCAAGGCCTTCATATCTTTCTTAAAGTGTGGTATCATAACTGGACTCCGTAATCCAGCTGAGGCTAAACTATTGTTTTGTACAATTTTAACATAATGTCCATCCTTTTGTATTCTATGCCCAGGATGCAATGTGCTGTTCTTCAACCTGTGATGCCAACTTTGATGATTTATGATGCATTGTCCCAGGTCCCACATCCCCTTTAGAATTGCAAATATTTGGAATCAACCAATTAAAACATACCTTTAGGGTAGGTGGGACTTCAATCTGGACAGTCCAGCCCAGAGGGAGGGACACAACCACTGAACCAAAAGCCACCCTCTGTTTATATTATGAAACATAAACAGAAATTGCTGAAGAAACTCAGAGGGTCTGGCAGCATCTGTGGAGAGAAAGCAGAATTAACATTTCAAATCCAGTGACCCATTTCCAAAACTGGACCCAAACTCTGTTTTTCTCTCTCCACAGACCTGCTGAGTTTCTCCAGTAATTTCTGTTTATTTTTCAGATCTTCATCATCCACAGTTCTGTTTTAATTTACCTTTTGTATATAATGTTATCGATCTGTATTTTTCTTTTCAAAACAAGTCACTTCATAAACTCTGTTAAATTTCAATGCTCATTTATCTGCCTATTCCCACCAACTCACATGTAAATGAAATATCATTAAAAGTATAAACAGATGTCTGTGATCAAGAAGGATTATTTTTGTGACTGAGCAACAGACTGAAAGCACAGTTAATGATATCCAATAATAATTTTGCCAGTAGCACATTTGCGATTGAATTTGAAATGACCTGAATTTCTTTGAATATTTAATCACCCGTTATTGAAATGGAGCTCAGGAGGTTTGGATTTTTATTAATTTTGGAGAAAAAAATGCAATTTCAAGCAGCAAATGAGTTTGGACTCAAGGTTAAAATGGTGTTAAGTAAAAGTGGAATAATTTAAATTAATGCCGTTCCAAGGTCATTTAACAGCCAGAGAATGCACAAAGACATGTCGAGAAAGGTTTAATTTCAATGTCGCACATTAAATGATTTCACTGTCTCAAGAGTATACAGTCAGTTCTGTGCTAGGGTACTTTAAAAGACACTCAAATTCAGCCTTTGTAACATTCTATGGCATCACTTTTGTGAAAGGGGTTCTGAGGAAGTTAAAGCCAATGAAAAAGAAGGTGCCAACATGGCAACAGCTCAATCACATTCCATTTTCATTTATTTTAGCCGAGAGATTTTTTGAAATAATAGATACTGGCTTACATGGAACATTACAGTGCAGTACAGGCCCTTCGGCCCTCGATGTTGCTCCGACCTGTGGAACCAATGTTAAGCCCATCTCACCTACACCATTCCATTCTCATTCATATGTCTATCCAATGACCATTTAAATGCCCATAAAGTTGGTGAGTCTACTACTGTTGCAGGCAGTGAGTTCCATGCCCCTACTACTCTCTGAGTAAAGAAACTACCTCTGACATCTGTCCGACATCTATCACCCCTCAAATTAAAGCTATGTCCCCTCGTGCTAGCCATCATCATCCAAGGAAAGAGGCTCTCACTGTCCACCTTGTGTAACCCTCTGATTATCTTATATGTCTCAATTATGTCACCTCTCAATTTTCTTGTCTCTAACGAAAACAGCCTCAAGTCCCTCAGCCTTTCCTCATAAGATTCCTGATGAAGGGCTTATGCCTGAAACGTTGAATTTCCTATTCCTTGGATGCTGCCTAACCTGCTGTGCTTTAACCAGCAACACATTTTCAACTTTCCTCATAAGACCTTCCCTCCATACCAGGCAACAACCTAATAAATCTCCACATCCTTCCTGTAATGCGGTGACCAGAACTGTATGCAAAACTCCAAGTGCAGTCACCCCAGAGTTTTGTACAGCTGCAGCATGACCTCATGGTTCCGAAACTCAGCCCTTCTACCAATAAAGGCTAACACACCATATGCCTTCTCGACAACCCTATCAACCTGGGTGGCAACTTTCAAGGATCTATAGATATGGATACCGAGAGCTCTCTGCTCATCTATACTACCAAGAATCTTACCAGTAGCTCAGTGCCCTTTATTCCTGTTACTCCTGCTGTTATAAGGAAGGTGAGAAGCAACTCAAGGAATTGATGTTTATCCAGTGAATAAACAGCTGCAGTTAATAACATTTTCATAAAACAACAACTTGCATTTATATATGAACCTGTGAATCAGGATCAATGTAGGCCATCTGGCCCATCAAGTCTGCCTAGCCATTCAAGAAGCTTAGGACTGAAGTGTTTGTGTTTTGAATTCCATATTCTCACCTATCCATGATGACCATTCATTCCCCTGACAATCAAGAATCTATCCACCTGTGTATTCAAAATATCCATTGTCTCTGTCTCTACCACTTTCTGAGGCCAAGACTTCCAAAGTCACACAACCCCCTGAGAAAAGATCCACTTCATCTCTGTGCTAAAGGGTGATCCCTCATTTTAAACACCGTCCCCTAGTTCTGGACTGACCCAAGAGGAAACGTCCTTTCTGCATCCACCTCGTCAAGACCAATCAGGATCTTCTACACGTCAATCAAGCCTCCTCCCACTCCTCCAAACCCCAGTGGATTCAATCCTCCCACTGTCCAATCATTCCTCATAAGGCAATCCACTTATTCTAAGTGTACACTGTATCTCCTAACGATCTCATACATTGTTGGAAGTATCTTAAAAAAGTATAAAGCAAAATTTCACACTGAGCCATGCAATGCAGAGGGAAAGAGACCGAAAACACAATGAAAGAGGTTGAATTTAGGGAATATCTTAAAAACAGAGGGTGCGAGAGAAGGAAGGAACTCTAGGCTTTGGCCCAGTTAGCTGTAGGTGGGAGCGTTAAAATGGAGGAGGTTCACAGGAAGCAGTAATCAGTGTTAATATTTGCATCCTCAAAGGATTGGAAAACTGACCACAGATCTTGTCACTAAAAACATTATCTGGCATTTGATATAGGTTCTGTATTTAGACTTTGCTTATCACTCTTGGAGCCTAGAGTCAAAATTGTAATGTTCCAGATCAAACTGTTCATTTGCTGAGTCACTGACTAGGTCTTTGTCACTAATCAATGTGTTTGCTTTCACCTTGCAAGTTAACACTTTTCTGTTTCAAAAATCATTCCCGAATTCATTCAGCAACAAACTAGGTTATCAATAACAAAAACAAATTGCTGCAGAAACTCAGCAAATCTGGCAGCATCTTTGGAGAGAGAAACAGTTAATGTATCAGATCTATTGACCCTTCTTAAGAACTGATTGCAGCTAGGAAAGTGTTTATTCTATATTTACTGAGGATTGGAGGGGAGGGAGTAAATGATAGATGGAGATCAAGCCGAGAGAGAGAGAGAGAGAGCAAAAGAGAGAGAGCTGACAACAATGGGCAGACAAAAGAGTGGATAATGGTGAACTGAGGAGAATGAAAAGCTGCTAGTGGGGGCCATTAGTGGGAGAGAGTGGGCTGGCTGTGGTGGTGCAGCCCATGTGATGATAGGGCCCAGAGTGTGGGAGTGGATCAAGTGGATGTAGGTGGTGGTTAAGGTGCAGGTGGTGGTTAGGGTATAGGTGGTGGTTAGGGTGCAGGTGGTGGTTAGGGTGCAGGTGGTGATGAGGGTGTAGGTGATGATTAGGGCGTAGGTGGGATTAGGGTGCAGGTGGTGGTTAGAGTGTAGGTGGTGGTTAGAGTGTAGGTGGTGGTTAGAGTGTAGGTGGTGATGAGGGTGTCGGTGGTGATGAGGGTGCAGGTGGTGATTAGGGTGTACGTGGTGGTTAGGGTGTAGGTGATGATTAGGGTGCAGGTGGTGATTAGGGTGTAGGTGGTGATTAGGGCGTAGGTGGTGGTTAGGGTGTAGGTGGTGATTAGGGCGTAGGTGGTGGTTAGGGCGTAGGTGATGGTTAGGGTGTAGGTGGTGGTTAGGGTGCAGGTGGTGATTAGGGTGTAGGTGGTGATTAGGGCGTAGGTGGTGATTAGGGTGGAGGTGGTGATTAGGGTGGAGGTGGTGGTTAGGGTGTAGGTGGTGGTTAGGGTGTAGGTGATGGTTAGGGTGTAGGTGATGGTTAGGGTGTAGGTGGTGGTTAGGGTGCAGGTGGTGATTAGGGTGTAGGTGGTGATTAGGGTGTAGGTGGTGATTAGGGTGGAGGTGGTGATTAGGGTGGAGGTGGTGGTTAGGGTGGAGGTGGTGGTTAGGGTGTAGGTGGTGGTTAGGGTGTAGGTGATGGTTAGGGTGTAGGTGGTGGTTAGGGTGTAGGTGGTGATTAGGGTGTAGGTGGTGATTAGGGTGTAGGTGGTGATGAGGGTGTAGGTGGTGATGAGGGTGCAGCTGGTGGTTAGGGTGTAGGTGGTGGTTAGGGTGCAGGTGGTGATTAGGGTGTAGGTGGTGATTAGGGTGGAGGTGGTGATTAGGGTGGAGGTGGTGGTTAGGGTGCAGGTGGTGATTAGGGTGTAGGTGGTGATTAGGGTGGAGGTGGTGGTTAGGGTGTAGGTGATGGTTAGGGTGTAGGTGGTGATTAGGGTGTAGGTGGTGATGAGGGTGTAGGTGGTAATTAGGGTGTAGGTGGTGATTAGGGTGTAGGTGGTGATGAGGGTGTAGGTGGTGATGAGGGTGCAGCTGGTGGTTAGGATGTAGGTGGTGGTTAGGGTGTAGGTGGTGATTAGGGTGTAGGTGGTGATTAGGGTGTAGGTGGTGGTTAGGGTGTAGGTGGTGATGAGGGTGTAGGTGGTGATGAGGGTGCAGCTGGTGGTTAGGGTGTAGGTGATGGTTAGGGTGTAGGTGGTGGTTAGGGTGCAGGTGTTGATTAGGATGTAGGTGGTGATTAGGGTGCAGGTGGTGGTTAGGGTGGAGGTGGTGATGAGGGTACAGCTGGTGATTAGGGTGTAGGTGGTGGTTAGGGTGTAGTTGGTGGTTTGGGTGCCAAGTGGCAGCGAATTATGTGTGCTGAGGTTTGATGGAGTGTTTGTGTCAGTGTGGGGCGGGGGATTGAGATGTAAACTGTCAGCAGAATGGTGTTGGGGATGAGGGTGGGTCCAGGACAGGGATGGGACTGCCTGGTCTGGGTCTGGGATGGTGGAAGTACACATGTTGGTGGTCAGGTGTCCATGGCGGGTGTCAGGCTGAGTGATTTCAGGAATTGGTTTTGTAATTAGCCACAAGTTAGAGATGTTTTTAATTCCTCTCTCTTTTTGTGGTTAACCATTCAGGCAAATCAATGGGAACCTTCTGACCTCTCTGACACAGAGTTAGAGGCAACTCCAGAGAATTCCAGGTGCTACATAACTGCCCCTTATAGTTTAAACATGCCAAGTAATCACAGTGTGTTCAGAACCTACCATAGACCCAACTATATCCAGTCTTTGACAGCTGGGGACGAGAAGATCTGGGCACATTGTGGTATTCAGGGGCTGAAGGAGCTAATGTGTAATTGGTGTTTTGTTTCTGTCCAAATATTGAGCTGTTTTTACTGTCAGGCAAATGCAATGTTAGTTATGTCAATGTACTAAGTCGCTGGCTTCAGAAGTTTTCAATTTTCAATAAACAGTTTATTTAAGATGTTTTTCTGACACAATGGGATCCCAGTTAAGGTGATGAATTTGATATGTGTTGAATCTTTTAAGGATTTGGAACCAATGCTTCTCTATCGTCCCTTTAAGAGAAAGCTCCTTAGCCAGGAGCTGTGAGTAGTGGGTTGCCTTGTTGGTGTGTGCCTGGGTTTCTGGGAGCAGGGTATAACTCAGAGACAGTTTAACCACTCAGTCTGAAACCAAAGAATACACTGTGCTCGGTGGTGGCTCCAGGATGATGCTTTTTATCCTGGAGTAAGTGAACAGTCTCATTTTAAGGATCAATTTTACTTTTAGAATAAATGCTCTTAAACTCCTTTGAGAACATTAAAATGGCCAATTACTGGAAATGTATGGAGTATTGTTTAGTATTTCAAAATTGTGTCACTGAGTTTATAGTCTCCGATATGGACAGAAGGTTTATTCACAAAGTTCGGGAGACAATGTGGCAGCCCATGACTTATTCCAGTCGGGAAGTACACAGGGGGAAGGGTTTGTGTTCAATCCTGAGACTCGTAATAAATAGGAACAGGAATGGATCAAATCCCCCAGCCACCACCTCCAGCCCCACTATAGGGCAATGGTTAGAGATGCTTTGGACAGTTGCTTCAAGCAGCAAGTTCTGGGACCTGTCATTGTGCTGTTATAAGTTGGCATAAAGGTAGAGCTAGCTGAAGTGAATAAGCTTGGGGAAAGATCAGCCATTGCTGAAAATGTGTTGCTGGTCAAAGCACAGCAGGCCAGGCAGCATCTCAGGAATAGGGAATTCGACGTTTCGAGCATAAGCCCTTCATCAGGAATCACCTGGGGGGTGCAGTGAGAGAGAAACTCACTGAAATCCTTGTAGAGGGAGGAAGAGAGCTTCTTCAAGGAAGGCATCCTTGCAAGAGGATTCACAGTAGGTTAAAATCTTCGAGTAAGAAATGAGGTCTGCAGATGCTGGAGATCACAACTGAAAATGTGTTGCTGGTCAAAGCACAGCAGGCCAGGCAGCATCTCAGGAATAGGGAATTCGACGTTTCGAGCATAAGCCCTTCATCAGGATTCCTGATGAAGGGCTTATGCTCGAAACGTCGAATTCCCTATTCCTGAGATGCTGCCTGGCCTGCTGTGCTTTGACCAGCAACACATTTTCAGCTGTGATCTCCAGCATCGAAAGATCAGCCATTGTCCTGAGAATGGCAGAGTGGGCTTAGAGGGGCTGAATAGCCAACTGCTGTTCCTATTTCTTATGGTGGAATCAATATAGAAACAGGGGTATTCCAGAATACTCAGTAAATTTGTTTGCATTGCAAATTAAAAACATTCTAAGGGGAGGATCCTATGTCAGTGGTCAATTGAAGACAGCGTCAAACTTAAGGAAACAGCAAATAATTACACAAAGATGAGCGGCAGGTCAGTTGATTGGTCATGATATAATGAACGACAGAATGATGAAAAACCTCAATCAGGAGGAAGAAATCAAAGTATGAGAGAGAGGGGGAGAGGGATAATAAAGCTGTAGACGGACAAGTCTCTGAGTCCTATAGAAGGACAAGTCTCTGGTCTGCATCTTGGTGTCTTAAAGGCGGAGGCTAAAGAGATCATATGCACTGGTGTTAATTTTTCAAAATTCCCCTGATTCAGGAATTGTTCTGTGGACTGTGAAGTTGAAAATATAACCCCTCCTTTCAAAAAAGGAAAGAGGCAACAAGTGGCAAAATATAGTCCAGTTAACTTGATGTCTATAGTGGGGATGGTGTTAGAATCAATCATTAAAGAAATTATAATTGTGTAATTAGAAAACTTCAAGCTAATCTGAGAGTCAGCCAGATTTTGTCAAAGAAAATTGTGTTTATCTAATTTATTGGAATTCTTTGAAGGAATAGCATTCACTGTGGCTAGAGGAGACTCTGTAGACAATGCTACACTTGGATTCCCAAAAGGAACTTTATAAGGTGCCACCTCAAAGATTATTGATAGAAGTAAATGTCCATGGTGTGGGGGGGGGGGGTGTCTAATGGAGTGGATGGACATTGGCTGGCTGCTAGAAAATAGAGGGGAGCAACATAATCATACTTAATTATCCTGGGGAAGAGGATTTGTTTAATAATCTGCATGTGTTATGTGCCTTTGGCAGTAGGAAATGGACGGCTCAGAAGGCATTATTTGGCTCATTGCGTCTGCAACAGCTAAAGAAGAGCTTTCCTGATGTTGCTACTTAGCAGCTGTTGGTCCATAGCCAAAGGATGTGACACCTCCAGTGCATACCTAAGAAATGTCAGACTTATCATTTTCTGAAGATCTGCATGTGCAGTGCACTTCTGCAAAATAATTAACAAAATGGCTACAAAAATCCTCCACTGATATAACATTTGCCAGTGCAACTTCTCAAAAGCACTTAGCAACATGCAACAAATAGAGCCAGTGACACCACATCTTATGTAAGAATAAATAAAAAAAGTTTGTCTCTCTTATGCATCATTTTTAAAAATTCATATTGCACCCAATGTCTTTAAACCCTTGTGAGATTGCAGCGCTGCAGATAATAAGGTTTTCTGACACTCCTATAAATCAGGACAGGTTGATATTTCTTTGATGGTCAGTAAACAGCACGTGAGAAACTAATTTAATAGAAAATACATTTTAAAAGGCAACTAACCTCATTCAATAAAGGTGGATCACTGAAAAATCGATTGAATTAATATTTTACTCATTAACTTCCATAAAACAGATTATATACAGACTACATTAGGGTGACACAGTGGCTAGCCTTGGAGTGCCTTAGACCTGGGTTCAATCCTTGCCTCAGGTGACTATCTGTGTGGAAGTTGCACATTCTTCCCAAGTCTACATGGGTTTCTTCCCACAGTCCAAAGATGTGCAGGTTAGGGAAATTGGCTGTGTTACATTGCCTGTAGTGTTAGGTGCATTAGTAGGGGTAAATGAAGGGAAATAAGTCTGGGGGGTACTCTTTGGAGGGTCAGTGTGGACTTGTTGGGCCAAAGGGCCTGTTTCCACACTGTAGGGAATCTAATCTAATATTGTTTTAAAACTAGCAGCGTTGTTAAAGGAGTCTTATCACAACAAAATATTCTGTGGGTAGTTACATAATTGTATGTTTGCTACTCAAAGTGTGACTTTTTAAAAATAACTTTACCAGCAAAGATTAAAAGTAACTCCAGAAGCTTCCAAAGGAGCATGGGAAACCTGAACCGTTAGAAATAAAAAGTGACGTCTTTCCTTGACAGTTTTAGCCTTAATGAAGAACACAGAGAAAAGGAAAGCCATCTGCTTTCTCAAGCCGAGAGACAATCGAAGCTATTGTGAACATTCATATTTTGAATTTATCTGATATCCTGTGAGAAAATCATGCAAGATTTCTCCCAGTACCCCAAAGATAATTGCACCAAACTCCAGAATATGTATTTAACCTTTCAACCTCCATTATTAAATCCTGTAGTGTTTGCTTTATTTTTAACCATGGCAGTTCTGCGTCTCGGTAGCTCCCTGGAACAGACGGGGTGGGGGAGGGGGGAAGAATTGCCTCTCCCAGGTACTTGTAAAATACCTGAGAGTTATTCACAAGAAAGGCACAGACTGAGTAATGAACAATGTTTCTCTCCATCTCTCCCCACCCCCACCCCCACAGTTTTATTCAGAAAAGGTACAAAAATTGAACTTTAGCTTTCCTGTAACAACAAAGTCCAAGCAGCAACATCCGAAGCATCAATAACCTCGCTGCATCAATACTAGATAAATATTAGGAGATAAAGGTTCATAAACTAATATACTCATGCTGTATTTGTATGCTTATGAATTATTCACACAGTCTATTACATAATGAATATGCTTTTTACTAAGCTTTCCACATTCTAAAAACATAATTAATTAACAAATAGAACAAAACCATTCTGCTGCCTGTAGTTTAATGGTTGCATAGGCTCAAAAATGATTGACAGTGAATTTTATGCCATTATTCTATTCAATTAATGACATGAAGAGCTGGAGTGGAGATTGAGAATTTGGAGGGTTAGCTGATATTGATGTTGAATTATTACCTTTTTCAAGCTTTTGTGAAAGGTAGTTGGGCATTTTTTTTTATAAATTAACATTTGAATCTTTATTTTCATGTTCCTGGTTTTTGTAATTTCAGTTTGTTCTGTTCCTGCTCCACTTCACATCTTACTCCAGGTGTACTCCACATCCTACCGCCTCCTGGGTCTCTCTTGTGTCTCAGTGGTTTAAATAAAACACAAAATATAAAATTCAAAGCAGTTGATTTAGGAGATTTGAGAGAAAAGAACAAAATTCAAGAAGCCAAATCACTAGAAATTTTTTTGAGATCTTTTATAACAAGAGCAGGATTAATCTGGGATAGAACCTGGCTTCTGGAAATACACAAGGTGTCTCTAGAATAATCTTCCAGTTTCTCTTTCCTCCTGTGTGGAGTAGTCAGTCACCTCCCATGCTGCTATAGTAATGAGCCCCTAAGCAGCACAGCCACTTCAGCTCGAGCCAGTATCATGGGGTCAAATAAAAACAAAATAAACAGTGCAGATTCTGGAGGTCAGAACCAATCACAAAGAGTGCTGGAGAAACTCAGCAGGTCCAGCAGCATCCATGCAGAGAAATAAAGTTAATGATTCAAGTCAAATATGATTCTTCTTCAGAACTAGAAGGGGCTGAAAAATATTTTTATATGCTTTTAATGAGTGGGCAAGGGGTGAGGGGAACAGAGGTGTGAAGACCCACTGCAAAAGGCAAAGGTGTTGTTAATGATGGGGAAGAGAGTAAATGAAGATGCGAAAGGGAGAGAGTGGGTCCTCTTTACTGAGAGTAAAGTGAACAAGACACAAACACAACAAGGGCTCATGGGGTGGGGGGTGGTTAGAAAGTGAGAAAGATGGAGGGCAGACATCATGCAATCAAGTCGTGAAGTTGTGGGATTCAGTATTGAGTCCTTGAGGCTATAAAGTGCCTACGCAGACATTGCAGTGTTGTTCCTCAAGTTTACACTGTGCTTCTTTGTGAGATCCTGCCCTGCAATCTCTGAAAAGCCTTCCACCAGGAAGAAGTGGTCTGGGTCAGCTCAGAGAAGGACTGTCTGTCTAACCTGCTGCATATGACAGAGTCATCAACCTCTGACTTTCTATTAATAATTTGCTGACAATTTAGGCAGACTGCCACCAAACAAGCAAGAGCAGGATGTGTAATAGTGATCCCTAGATGGTGATAAAATGGGAGAAATTGGCACTCTTCTGTTCTGAAAGTTTTGGCAGATGCAATCCATTCCAGTCACAAGGATTCTCTGGATGGAGCGGGTGGAGAAAATGTACAAGCTGCAAACATTTGAGGGTACCCCTGAATAAATAACTGACCAGCTTTTATTACGCCTAATGCCAGGTTGAGGCATCACAAAATTAATCACCTTATCAACAAAATAATGGCAGACATGAAAGGACACATCAATATAATACAGGAAACAGGCACTAAGTACAAATTGTTTAATATTTGATGTTACTTACAAAGTGCCAATTGAGTTTAGTGGTGGCAATTTCAACCAGAGATGAAGAGAATCTTCTCTCAGACAATTGTGAATCATTGGAGTTCTCAGTCACACAGATTTGTGATTGTTCAGTTACTGATGATGTACAAGTCCATGCTCAGCAGACCATTGAGCACGAGGGGATGGACTGGGATCTGGGGAGAGAGTAGCATGGTGTAGCTGAGGTGGGAGATCAGCCATGATCCTACTGAATGGCAGAGCAGTCTTGAGGGGCCATTTGAAAGTATAAATCAAAAATGGTTAGTTGAAGAATTTTTTTTTGAGTCCCTACAGTTTGGAAACAGGCCCTTCAGCCCAACTGGCCTTCCAAAGAGTAACCCACCCAGATGTATCCTCTACCCTATATTTCCCCCTGACTAATGCACCTAACCTATAACTCCCTGAACACAATGGGCAATTTCCCATGGCCAACTCACCTAACCTCCATATCTTTGGATTACAGGAGGAAACCCATGCAGACATGGGGAGAATGTACAAACTCCAAGCAGACAGTCACCCGAGGCTGGGATCGAAGCTGGGTCCCTGATGCTGTGAGGCAACAGTGCTAACCACTGAACTACCATGCCACCATGCTTCATTCTTAGCTCATAGCAAGATGGTCTTACCTTAAGGGAGTCTCAGCTCCAGGACATCTATGCAGTAGTTCCTCAGGGTAGTGTCCTGGCCCAACCATCTTCAGCTGCTTCATCAATGACTTTTCCTCCATCATAAGGTCAGAAGTGGAGATGTTTGCAGATGATTCACAACTCCTCAGATACTGAAGCAGACCATGTTCAAATGCCACAGGATTTGGACAATTCCAGGCTTGGGCTGACAAGTGCAAAATGCTATTTATGCCAGTCAGCTCCATTTCCAACAAAGGAGTGAATCATTTCCCTTGATTGTTCGATGATGTTACCATCAATGTGGTCCCACCATCAACATTGGGGGGATCACCACTGACCAGAAGCTGAACTGGCAACCGTAAAAGATGCAAAACCTGCTGGTACACCACCCCCCCTCACCTCAATCCAAAGCCCCAAACAGTCCTTCCAGGTGAGACAGAGGTTCACCTGTCTCTCCTCCAACCTGGTTTACTGCATCAGGTGCTCCCGATGTGGTCTTCTCTACATCAGGAAAACCAAACATTAACTTAGGGAACGGTTCACCGAGAATCTCAGCCAGGCCTACAGGGGCTGACCGGACCTCCCAGTCATCGCCCATTTTAATTCCTCTTCCCATTCCCTTTCCAACATGACTATCCTTGGCCTCCTCCATTGCCACAATGAACTAAACAGCAAATTGGAGGAACACCACCTCATCTTCTGGCTGGGCAGCCTACAGTCTGGAGGAGAAAGTGAGGTCTGCAGATGCTGGAGATCAGAGCTGAAAATGTGTTGCTGGAAAAGCGCAGCAGGTCAGGCAGCATCCAAGGAACAGGAAATTCGACGTTTTGGGCATAAGCCCTTCATCAGGTATCCTTGGATGCTGCCTGACCTGCTGCGCTTTTCCAGCAACACATTTTCAGCTACAGTCTGGAGGACTCAAGCTTGAGTTCTCCAGTTTCAAATACCCTCCCTTCCCTCCCCAGACTTCCTTTCCAGCCCTCGTCCTTTCTTTCTAGCCCCTCCCTCTCTCTTTCCAGCCCCTACCCCTTTCATTTAACTTACCAATCCTTTCTTCCAGCTAACAACTGGATTCATCCCTCCCATTGACCTATCAGGACATACCCTCTACCTGTGCTCACCTAGCACTACTTCATCATTCTAGCCCTTTCCCCACTCATAACCCACCTCCCCACCACCACCCACCCCAACCTCTCCACCCTCCCACCCTGTTTATCTGCAGTTCTCCCTAACCCCTTCCCCAGTCCTGAAGAAGGGCTACAATCGAAAAGTTAACTTCTCCACCTCCTGACATTGCGTGGCTTGCTGCGTTCCTCTAGCCTCTTGCTTGTCTACTTCAGAAACTCAATTGGAGCAGTCATACTGTGATTAAAAGTAAGTGGCCTGGGACTCTGCAATGAGTAATTCATCTCCTGAATCCCTGTTGTGATTGCAACGAGTTCTGCCAGGTGGACTTCTTAGAATGCGAGTTCCCTGATTGGGGCTGTTAATATGGTCCAATCAGGGAGCCCTAGCTGACAGCAAGAAACAGGAACAATAGGGGTTCTGTTCACTCTGAGAGCTGGCTCTGAGGGAGCTGGGTCAGTATCAAGGACTCTCCACATGTAAATAAAGGGTGACTTGGTGATGGGATACCGGCCTCTGTGAAGTTATTTAAGTCCCCAAAGTTTATCCACCATCTACAAGATACAAGTCAGTGTAATGGAGTACCCCCCTCTGGACTGGTTGAGTGTAGCTCCAATAGCACTCAAGAAGCTTGACACCATCCAGCACAAAGAAACTGCTTGGTTGGAACCTATATACCACTTTAAACATTCAGAAACCACCACACAGAACAACAGCAGTGTCAATTATCTACAAGATGTACTGCAGAAATTCACCATGATTTCTCCAACTGTATCTTCCAAATCTGTAACCTCAACCATCAAGGGGGAGAAGTGCAGCAGATACACAGGACCATTCTCATCTTTGTTAAAGTCCCACATATTAGGCTACATAATGAGATGAGAGCCCTATGGTGTGGCAGATAGTATTTAGCAAGGATAGAGGATTGGCTAACTAATAGAAGACAGAGAGTTGGGAATAAAGGGGTATTTTCAGGATGGTGACCTGTAACTGGTGGAGTGCCACAGGGGTCAGCGCCGGGGTCATAATTGTTTATAATATGTTAATGACTTGGATGGGGAAAGTGAATGTACAGTCACTAATTTTGTGGATGACACACAAATGGGTGGGAAGGCAGTGAGTGAGGGATTTTATTTCCTTGTGAGACATGGGTGTCACTGGCTGGGCCAGCATTTATTGTCCATCGCTATGTCTTTGAGAAGGTGATAGTGAGCTGCCTTCTTGAACCACTGCAGTTCATGTGTTTATAGGTGGAACGTAAGATGACAATCTGCAAAGGGATAGAGGCATCTTAAGCAAATGGACAAAAAGCTTTCTGATGGAAACACGTGGGGAAAATGTGAGGTGATGCTCTTTAGCAGGAAGGAGAGAGGAGTTGAGTATGATTTTAAATGAAGACGGTAGAAATTTACAATACAGGGTTTTGGGAGTCCTCATTTGTCAATCATAAAGTTAGTCTCCAAATTCAATGAGTAATAGGGAAGGCAAATGGACTCTTGGCCCTTATTTCAAAGAGGAGAAAGTGAGGATTGCAGATGCTGGAGATCAGAGCTGATGAAGAAAGGCTCATGCCCGAAACGTCGATTCTCCTGCTCTTTGGATGCTGCCTGACCTGCTGCGCTTTTCCAGCAACACATTTTTCAGCTTATTTCAAAGAGAATGGAATGTAAAAGTAGGGACATTCTACTAAATTATACAAGACACTCACCAGACCACAGCTGGAATACTGTGAACAGGTTTGGGCCTCTTATCTGAGGAAATAAATACTGACTTTGGAGGCAGTTCAGAGAAGGTTGACTCAGCTGATTCAGGGGATGGAGTGACTGTCTGATGAGGAGAGGTTGAGTTGGTTGGGCCTGTACTCATTGGAATTTAGAAGAAAGAGAGGTGGCCTTATTGAAACATACACGACTCTTTACGGACGTGTCAGGGTGGATGTGGAGAGGTTGTTTACCTATTGGGAGAGTCTAGGACCAGACGGCATCCTTTTAGTAAAGGGGTCACACATCTTAAAACTGAGATGAGGATGAACTTCTTCTGTGAGCAGAGTGATTCTGTAGCGTTCTTTACCACAAAGGGCTGTCAAGGCTGGGTCATTAATTATATCCAAAGCTGAGAGAGACAGGTTTTTAATTAGGTAGAGAATTAAGAGTTACAGGGAAAAGGAAGGAAAGTGGAGTTGAGGGTTTTCAGATTAGCCATGATCTCACTGAATGGCAGGAACAGACTTGATAGGCACAATGATCTATATCTGCTCCTGCATATTATGGTCTAACTCCATCACCTGCAATTTCCCCTCCAGACAACGCAGCATCCTGACTTGGAAATATATCACCGTTCCTTCAGTGTCACTGCGTTACAATCCTGTGCCTTATTTCTGACCAGTATTGTGGATATACCTACACCAGATGGACCACAGTAGTTCAAACCGTGGTCAACGTTACCTTCTTACTGATGGTGAGAGCAGCCAGAAACACTCTTATCACATTAATGAATAAAGGAAAAGTAAAGGAACAACTTTATTAAACAGATCCATAATTATGTGACAATAAAAGGATGTTCGATTCTATGTATAGAACACCAGGTCCCAATTAACTGAGATAAGCATTTCACCAGTTAGTGGCTTAATCAAATAAAACCCATAGCACACACAAGAACGTGGAAAACTAATGCACTTAATCTTTGTCTTTTGCAAGGAATTGCTTTTTAACAGCAGGTTTATATCAGAATGAATTCATTCAAAATCAGTTACTCTTGGGAAAGAAGTACTCATTTATTAGAGGAGTTTTCTCATCAATTAGATTGAGTAATAAAACAATTTTAAAGTGGAACAGGTATGGAAACCTTCGCAGCTGCATGTGAGGTTTATGGTTCTGCAAAGGAGTGTTCATTAAAAGGAATGAGAACAGGCATGAGTTAAATGAGCACTCGGTGTTAGGTTAATGGATTAACGCATTGTCTCGAGCTATTATTTCTGTTGAGAGATTGTAGAGGGAGAGGAAAGGGAAGATGAGACAGATGCACTAAAAGTGGATGTGTTCCTGAAGTAAAAGTTAAAGTCATGAAAGGAAACACAAATAAAAGAAAAAAATAACCCCCCGTCCACCCCATTCCACACTCTCCTCCCAACCCTTCTCAAATACAGAGGCTTTCACTGTAATTAAAGTTTGAAGTTGGTTTTTTTGGGGTCAGCAGGGGGCAAACAAACAGAGAGAGGAAGCGCAATGAAGTGATACATTGTTGGAAGGAATTAAAAGTCCAAAGCCTTGGGAATCCTGGTCTTGAGAGGGCAAACTTTAACTCCTGTCTGGGTGAAGGGATTTGCCTGTGTATAGTGTACTTATCTACTCCTGTTTGTGAGTTAAGAATGTTCCAAAATGCTTTAAACAAAATTACCATAAGTACTCCTGAGGTGCAGTCAAATATAGGAAATGCTGCAGAAAATGTGTACACAGCAAGATCCCACAAACAGTGCTCGGGTGACGACCAGGTGCTCAATTTTGTTTGATGTTGGTTCAGTGTTAAATATTGGCCAGGACACTGAGAGCGTTGCAGTGGGAGTTTGTCTATCCACCTGATGGAGCCTCAGTTTAATGTCTCATCTGTAAAGCTTCCCTCTGATAGTGCAGGGATCCTGCAGTGGCTGCATTGTGGGCCAGCCTTGGTCACATGCTCGCCGTTCTTGAGTGAGAACTGAACGGGGAATCCTGTGGCTGAGGAATGGGCATTGCTGTATGGGAGGTGAGTGTATCGAAGTTCACAGAACAATCAATCAGACAGCTTTGCTGAATTTCTGGTTCCTAAAAACGTGCACTGTCTAACCCAGTCTCTAATTGGGCCTTTCAGTGCAGTGATCATATTGCTCTGGAAGTGAATAATCCCAGATGTCTGTCCACAGCGAGCTCAGTCGCTTTAATGAAATTGTCTTGCTAATGAAAGTAGCATTTCCTATTTAAAGTCTGACCAATAACCTGAAGGCTCTAATGATTGCTGAAAGGCTTGAAATCCTCTGATTTTGTTTATTTTCGAGCACTACACATACATTTTCCTGAACAAATAAAACAGAGAATATTAACAGCAGCTTTACATTCAAATCTGGAGTCAACATTTCTGACGATGGAGTTGAACTGTCTTAATACACGGACTGAGATATTATCTGATTGGAACCCAAAAGTGATTAAAGCAGAAATGGAAACCAGGCATTGGCCCATAATTGACTGAAAGCTGCAAATGTTGGACATGACACTACAGCTGGGAGGGAGGAAAATCTCAGAAATCTCTGGTGGTGCTTAACTGGAGGTGAAGATGCCATTTAACAATTGTAATATGTCCCAATAATCTAACTGTAATATGACCCAATAATCTAACTCCTGGCCCTCTTTCTTGGATTCTACACACGCCAACCTGTGCACAGCCTGATGTTCAATTCTCTTTTGACTCCCTTATTCCCGGTGGCACAGTGGTTAGCACTGCTGCCTCACAGCGCCTGGAGACCCGGGTTCAATTCCCGACTCAGGCGACTGACTGTGTGGAGTTTGCACGTTCTCCCCGTGTCTGCGTGGGTTTCCTCCGGGTGCTCCGGTTTCCTCCCACAGTCCAAAGATGTGTGGGTCAGGTGAATTGGCCATTCTAAATTGCCCATAGTGGTAAGGGGTAAGGGATAATGTAGGGGTATGGGTGGGTTGCGCTTCGGCGGGTCGGTGTGGACTTGTTGGGCCGAAGGGCCTGTTTCCACACTGTAAGTAATCCAATCTATTGTGAATCTCCAACAACAAAAGCAAATCCAAGGAAATGTAATGAGATTGAAATGATCATTTTACCAAACACTAAACAGTGATTTATTAAAACAATATTCAAATTTTATTTTCATATCTTCCCAGCCACACCTGGCTTCCACTGTGCAATCTTTCATAACTGGGTGTATATCCCTGGTGGAAATAAAGATCTCACAGAAGGCCATTCTTAAATACTAATGATCATTAATCCATGGTGTAGGGGAACACAGAATCCCAGTGTGACCCTTGAACAAGGTACTGTTTTAGATTGTTACCTTAATTGCAAGGTACCAGCAATATATTTAATTTATTCGCTGATAGGACGTGGGTGTCATTGGCTGGGTCAGCATTTACTGCCCGTCCCTAGTTGTCCCTTGAAAAGGTGAGGGTGAGCTCCCTTCTCAGACCACTGCAGTCTCTGAGCTGTTAGTTGACCCACAATGCCCTGAGAGAGGGAATTCCAGGACTTTGACCCAGCGACAGTGAAGGAACGGGGATATATTTCCAATAAGGATGGTGAGTGGCTCGGAGGTGAACTTCCAAGTGGTGGTGTTCCCATCTATCTGCTGCCCTTGTCCTTTCTAATGTAGACTAATATAGATCAAGGAGTTTCAAATTAAATTAATAGCTTGTTGGTCTATTTACCCCAGATGGATGGCAGTGGTTCAAGAAGGCAGCTCACCACCGCCCTCTCCATGGCAACTAGGGATGGGCAATAAATACTGGTCAGGGCAGAGATACCTACATCCTATGACTGAATAAAATAAATCCCTGGCCTTTTCTCAGTTAAACCTCTGTCAGTTAAGAGAACTACAGTTTTCCTCATTATCCTAATCCCTAGCAAGGTAGAATGCAACCATAGTTTATCTCTCCATAGACCCTGCCTGAACTGCTGTTTTCTATTTTTAGTTCAGATGTTTGACAATCACAATTTTGTGCTTTGGTATTAACCTGTAAAAGAGTGTTTTTAAGTTTGATGTTGGGTTATTTTGCAACATAAGTCGATCTTTGGACAGATTTTTTAAATGAAATCAAGTCTACACTGCTGGCCTCAACATCAGTGGCACTGTCTTCCTGTTCCAGTCTGCGTACAGGAGTTCCACAGGTCTTAGTCTATAATTCTGACTGGCTCCTCTGACCCACTCTAAATGCGCCAGGTGTATTTAACCAAAGAAACTGGGAAGGTGGAGGTACATCCATAATTGAGTGATTATGGATGACTGTCCTGCTCTCTTCCTGAGCTTGGGCTGTGATACAAATAGGAACCAATACAGAGCTGATAGCCCTTGGATTCCATTGTCAAAGTGTCCTCTAAATGTTGGAATGCCCTCAGTTTCAGCTGTTCCCACGCTGTCCTAGATCAGTGCAGATTAAAGCTGGAAGCAGACACAGGCTCATGATAAGGTCAGGAACTTTCTGACATTGCATCACTTTCAACGGTACTTCATTGGCTATGGAGCACTTTGAGATGTTTTGACAGTGTGAAAGGTGCTATAATGTTTTCTGTGAGAAGTGTCAATATAACCAATGGAAACCTATGGGGATGTTCCAGTTTTAATTCAGTTACAGGAATTGGTATTGCAGTTTAGTCAAGCTTGCTAAGATATGGCAGGTCAGATCCTGTTTGACATTGGGAGCTGGTTATTGCTGACCTGTCCAATAGAGGATGAAATTTAAAAGATGTTCGCATTTAGTATTCTGAGCTGAAGAATGACATTACCAAAATAAAACACCTTCGACTGAAAGGGCTTTTGTCCGTTGAGGTAACTTGCCAGTCGTCAGTGTTCCATTCCATGTTCTTCAAACCAGAGCACAATCTGAAAGAGGCACCCTCGTGGTTTGCAGGAATTATGGAAATTCAATCCCTAAAACGAACGACACCAAAGCAAACATAAAGCAGAATACAACACTTTTCACTGTATCTCAATACATGACAACAAGAAAGCTAACTCAAAGCTCAAATAGTCTGATACTGGAAATATGAAATAAAGATCAGAAAAAAACCCAAATATAAACAAAGTGTTGGCGAAACGCAGTAGTGGGGAGAGAAAAACAACGTTAACGTTTTGAGCCCAGGATGATCCTTCTTCAGGACTGGACATTTCACTGGGCTAAGCAGCATCTGTATCTTAACAGAGAAATAGGGTTAGGGTTTCAGGTCTGTGTCCCTTCATCTGAACACAAAATACTCCAAATATCTGCTGTCAACTCAACCCCTCACCAAACCATTACCATTAAGCCAGGGGACCGACCCTGGGTTAAATGGAGGGTGCAGGACGTCATGCCAGGGACAACACCAGGCGTAGCTGAAGATGAGGTGAAACCATCAAACAGGACTACTTACCAAACAGCATAAGCAGAAAGAGGTAGACAGAGCTAAGTGATCCCAGAACAGTTAAACAACTCACTGGAGGAGGAGACTCCACAAATATCCCCATCCTCAATGATGGAAGAGCCCAGCACATCGGAGCAACTGATAAGACTGAAGCTTTTGCAGCAATCTTCAGCTAGAAGTGCAAGTGGATGAGCATCTCAGCCTCCTTCAGTTGTCCCCAGTTACACAGACACTGTGTTCAGCCAATCCAATTCACTCCACGTGATATTCACATCAATAATGGTTAGAGACACTGGATACTGCAAAGTCTATGGGCCCTAGTAAAAAATGAGGTCTGCAGATGCTGGAGATCACAGCTGCAAATGTGTTGCTGGTCAAAGCACAGCAGGTCAGGCAGCATCTCAGGAATAGAGAATTCGACGTTTCGAGCATAAGCCCATCTATGGGCCCTGACAATATTCCTCCAATAGTACTGAAGATCTGTGCTCTGGAACTTGCCGTTCCCATTACCAAGCCATTCCAGTGCAGTTACAACACTGGCATCTACCCGACAATGTGGAAAATTGCCCAGGTATGTTTTATACATAAAAAGCAGGACAAATCCAACTCGCCAATTACCATCCCATCAGCCTACTCTCCATCATCAATGCTATCAAGCAGCACCTCCTCAGCAATAACCTGCTCAGTGACACCCAGTTTGGGATCCCCCAGGGCCACTCAGCTCCTGACCTCATCACAGCCTTGGTTCAAACATGGACAAAAGAGCTGAATTCCAGAGAGGAGGGGAGGGCAGAGTGACAGCCTTTGGCATCAAGGCTGCATTAGACTGAGTGTGGCATCAAGGAGCATGGCAAATTCCTCTCCTTTAACGTTAATGAACCTGTTCAATTAGATTCCTCAATGATCATTTCATAATTTAAACTTACCCCTTTTACCTGAAACCAATTCTCACTAGTAACTGGCATTTCTATCCTGGGTAAAAGATTCTGACTGTCTATTCTGTCCATGCCTCTCATCATTTTGAAAACTTCCTTCAGGTTTATTCTCCAATATTCATGCAAAAAAAATCAAGTTTGTCCAATCTCTCCACAGAGCCAATAATCTCCAAATTAGGTAATATAGGTAAACCATTTCCAAAGCCTCTGTATCCATCTGGTAATGTGGTGACCAGAACTGTGCACAATATTCCCAAAAGTGGCCTAACTAAAATTTTGTACAGCTGCAACATGACTTACTAATTTTTGTTCTCTGTGCCCTGAACGATGAAGACAAGCATGCCTTACCCCCTTCTTGACCACTTTATGTAATTGTGTTGCTACTTTCAGGGAACTGTGGACCTGCACCTAGATCCCTCTCTTTGTTAATGCTTCTAAGAGTTCTGCCATTTACTACTTATGTCCCTCCTACATTAGACCTTCCGAAATGTATCACTTCGCATTTATCCAGATTAAACTCCATCTGCCATTTCTCCAACCAAGTGTCTAGCCTATCTATATTCTGGCAATCCTCCTCATTATCCACAGCTCCCCCAATCTATGCGCTATCTGCAAACTTACTAATAAGGCAGTGAAGGCTGAAAGGCCTGTTCATGTGCTGTATTGTTCTTTGTTCATCATTCTCGTCCCGCATTCTCCTCCAAAATCATTTAAATATCTATTATAAATAACAGGGGTCCCAGCATTGATCCCTGTGGAACACCAGTGGACACAGATTTCCAGTCAGAAAAATACCCTTCCACAATTACATTCTGTCTTCTAAGACTAAGTCGGTTCTGTAGCCCATTTACCAGCTCACCGTGGATCACATGTAACTTCACTGGGACAGTCCAAGGCATAGGTTGAGGGTGAGAGTGGAAATATATAAAAGAGACCTAAGGGGCATAGCATCATTTCACAACTTGGTGCAGTTGCTGGAAAGGAAACCAAACATTTGCCAGATTAATAGTTTTGTTTTCTAGTGAGGGCTTCAATGTAACTAGATTTGTTTCAATAATTAGAAACGATTTACAAGGGTTTTGCCAGGGTTTGAGGGTTTGAGCTGTAGGGAGAGGCTAAATGGGCTGGAGCTGTTTTCCCTGGAGCGTCGGAGGCTGAGGGGTGACCTTATAGAGGTTTATAAAGTCATGAGGGGCATAGATAGGATAAATAGACAAGGTATTTTCCATGGGGATGGAGGAGTCCAGAACTAGAGGGCTTAGGTTCAAGATGAGAGGGGAAATATATAAAAGAGATCTAAGGGGCAACTTTTTCCACGCAGAGGGTGGTATGTGTATGGAATGAGCTGCCAGAGGAAGTGGTGGAGGCTGGTACAATTGCAACATTTAAGAGGCATCTGGATGGGTATATGAATAGGAAGGGTTTACAGGAATATGTGCCAATTGCTGGCAAATAGGACTAGATTAGGTTAGGATATCTGGTCAGTGTGGATGAGTTGGACTGAAGGATCTGTTTCTGTGCAGTACATCTCTCTGTCTCTAATGAGGATGATGAGCAGTGTACGGAGAGTATTCTGATGTAAAGGTCATAATTGACATGCAAATGAGGTGGTTTTCAGTGATTGCAGGTAGGTCAGCAGTGTCAGGGAGTTCACACATGGCATTTTGAAATGTCTCTTGGGGGTGTGGAACAGGCTGCGTTTATGATTTCTATTCAACGTTTTTAAAAAATGTTAATGATTTCCCCTTCAATCACAGACAAGCAGCAAACACCCACTCTCTCGAAGGGCACACTTCTCAGAAGACCACAAAGACCAGTTCCAAGATCTTGCAGTAACTGCCAGCTGCTCCCAACTCCCACCACCTTCAGCTATAACTGTTGCGTTTCCATTGGTTTGCTTTTGTCCAGGATCTACCTGTAATTAAAGCAGTCTTCATGAAAACCTTGCAGAAACCTGTCTTGTTTACGAGCACAATGCACAGTGGCTTAAGTTGCATTAAAATAACTCGCGGAATCCTTCACACGTACAACATGATAAAGTTTTGTATTTTATCCTTCAAAGTAAGGTTCCTCAAAAATTCTCAATGAACACCATCTCCGTTTAAATCTAAAATATAACAATGTTGAAGTTGTAGCTTTAATCTGCAGAATACAGCTGTGAGCATGTTTATTTAACAATCCCAGAGAGAGAATTTATTGCAAATTAATCCCTCGTGCATGCAAAAACAGTTTCCTTCTATTGTTTAAAATCCTGTACTTTATCCTGCAGGGACTGTGATATGGCTGTGGATTGATGCTGAAGATCATCTATGATGTACGCTCATTTCACCGTTATTGTTGATCAGAAAAACAGAACACATTTAAGAATCTATGCTCTGTTTATCTCAGGATAGAAGAGTTGGACAACAATGTGACTGGCAGGTCTGCCGAGATGGTTCGCCAGTGTCTTTGAGCACTTGACTGTGTTTCTGTTCCTGGACTGCTTGCTAACTGGTGTAGAACAAAGTTCACCTTGCTCAGTACGTAAAGAGAATTCAATTAGTGATTGCAGTGACTGTGAGAGACTGAATGGATCTGATGAAATAAGAGGCAGAGGATCAACAGCGCCAATGTCTCCTGGATCATGTGTTAGGACATCTTTGTGATGAAGGAAGGGAATTCAGGACATTGACATTATATTGTTACGCAATGGTAAATAAAGACGCATGACACATTATCCACTGACATCAAGTCATTCTTTAGTCTGCACAAAGGTAATGAAGACTCTAATGTAACAGGTTACAAGGACAGACTCATTAGCAATTGAAGGTGCACTGTTCCCTCTTCCCCATCATATTGAATTGGGAAATGAGAAGGACCATTGCATTTGCATGGAAATAGAGAAAATAGAAGCAGGAGTAGGCCACTCAGCCCTTCAAGTGGCTTCACCATTCAATATGATCATGGCTGACATTCAATTAAAGAGCCTGTTCCCATTTTTCCCCCTTATTCCTTGATCCCTTTCGCTCCAAGTGCTACATCCAACTCCTTCTTGAAATCATACATTGTTTTGGCCTTAACCACTTTCTGTGGCAGTGAATTCCCCAGGCTCCCTATTCGCTAGCGGAAGAAATTTCTCCTCATCTCAGTCCTAAACAGTCACCCCGTATCCTGAGACTGTGATCACTGGTTCAGGACTCCCCCACCATCAGGAACACCCCTCCTGCAGCTACACCATGCCTTGTCCAGTTACTGATTTCTATGAGACCCTCTTCATTCTTCTGAACTCCAGCAAATATAATCCTAACCTGTCCACCCTTCCTCATTCATCAGTCCTGTCATCCCAGGAATCAGTCAGAGAGACCTAATGTCCTCTGTGTAAGGCTCCCGTGTTAGGTTGGGTCCTGACACCACACTATCTACCACCCTAAACCATCATCCTCCATTTCCCAGGGACCCCCTCCCAATATTTCTCCTCTTATGGTCCATCCAAGAGCAATTAGGGATAATGCAGTAGACAAGAACAAAAGCTTTCTTTCACTGGCTCATTTAAATATTGTATGCAACTGAGGCCTCCCAATTCAGGCTCTCCATGATCACTACCTCTTCCTGGTTCATCCTGGTCTGGATCTTCAAAACCATAACACACTTCTTCTACTACCACTGCAGCAGTGTGAACTATCTACATGATACACTGCAGAAATTCACCCAGGCTCCTTAGACAGCACCTTCCAAACCCACGACCACTTCCATCCATAAGGACAAGGGCAGCAGATACATGGGAACACCACCCCACTGAAAATTCCCCTCTAAGCCACTCACCATCCTGACTTCAAAATACAACACCATTCTTTCAGTGTCACTGGGTCATGGGATTCCCTCCCTAGGGGCACTGTGGGCTTAACTACAACACATGGACTGCAGTGGTTCAGGAAGGCAGCTCACCCCCACGGTCTCAAGGGGCAACTAGGGATAGGTAGTGAATGTCAGTTTTCTCAGCATGCCATGAATGAATAATAAATAAAAACTGGAGCTATTTTAACTAAATACTCTTTAATTCAGATTTAAAGCAAATTACTGCTGGATGCTGGAATCTGAAACCAAAAGAGAAAATGCTGGAAAATCTCAGCAGGTCTGGCAGCATCTACAAGGAGAGAAAAGAGTTGACATTTCGAGACTAACTGACCCTTTGACAAAGTTTTTTCTCTCCTTGTAGATGCTGCCAGACCTGCTGAGATTTTCCAGCATTTTCTCTTTTGGCTTTAATTCAGATTATCTGAATTCCTTTGTGGTGTTCCTTATACTATTTAGGTTAACATTTGTTGGATGTTTTGATTCTCATAACAAAAAAATGATAAATATTTGGAATTAGATCCTAACTACTTAAGCACAGTCAGTTATGATTCTGTATCTTGTCTTTTTATTACATTTTGATTTGTTCTTTTGATGTTTGCTTTGGGGAGTCAGGAGGTGAGTTACTCACTGCAGGATTCCTAACCTCTGAGCTGCACTTTGTAGCGACTGTGTTATATCGCTGGTCCATTTGAGTTTGTGGTCAGTGGTAACCCCCAGGATGTGGAGGATTTAGTGATGGTAAACCTTTTGAATGTCAAGGGGCAATGGTTAGTTACCTTCTTATTGGAGAAGGTCGTTGCTTGGTATTTGTGAGGTATGAATGTTACTTGCCCCTTGTCAGCCTAAGCCTGGATATTGCTTTTGAACATGGACTGCTTCAGTATCTGAGGAGTTGTGAATGGTGCTGAACATTGTGCAATCATTGGTGAAGATCTCACTTCTGACCTTATGGTGGAGGGAAGGTCATTGATGAAACAGTTGAAGATAGTTGGGCCTAAGACACTACCCTGAGGGACTCCTGCAGAGATGTCCTGGAGCTGAGATGACTGACCTCCACCAACCAAAACCATCTTCCTATGTTTCAGGTATGACTCCAACCAGCGGAGAGTTTTCCCTCTGATACCCATTGACTTTGATTCGATTGAAAAACTGAGGAGACATTTTCATCATCTGCTATGTCACCTAAAGGGTTAACACATTTAATTTCAAATGCAGTCAATTTTTTGCTCATTTATTTGTTAAATCATTATATATCTAAACTGAATGTTGCTATTAAAAAAATTGATGCGATGCCATGTATAATGTTGGTGTAGAATTAGGTTAATCCTATCCCAATCTGTAATGTAATATTCTCTGTAATTGGCTGTACACTAACTGCATTAAAACAGCACCAAATTTCCAGCCTCTGCATTGCCAGGCTCTCCATTTGCTAATTTCAGGGAGCAGTTATGTATCTGAAAACACATGAGCTGCAAAAGCAAATTGCAGGAGTTTGCATGTTGTAGGTAGTGTATCCATTTTCTCTAATTAGCTCGATAACAGAACAAAATAAATAGGCACTTTGTTTATGAGAATGATGATTATTTCCCCATGTAGCTGGTTGCTGCCTGCAGATATTAAACAAAGGATGGTTAAAGTAGCAACACTTTGCTGTTAAATCCAAGAATTTACAATCACCAGATGTTCTCTTAAAAATCACTATGCTTACGACTAAACATCTGTCTGTCTGTGCAACCTCAACTGGAACTAAAGCAGTTTCAGACGAAAGGTTTGTGTGAATAGATGTTTCTCATATTTCTTTCTAAATGTAAAAAACGTGGGCTTCTTTTGCTGCGTAACCGCCATTTTGAGTAAAGTTCTAAAATGGCAGCCTTGGCCTCTTTCAGAATATACACCAACTGTTTTAACATAGATCTTCAAATTAGTAAGTTACGGCAATTACATCCAGTTGCATTTGTAACATTTTCAAAATGAAGCACTAGATCTGTCCGTGATCACCGTGAGGTGACCCAATGAATAATTAAACCAGTCAACACTTTGTTTTATCAGGATATAGGAAGATGCACTGATTCTAATGTTGTGATCTTCTAACACACAGACAGTATTTTTTGCCATTCAGAAATAAAGTAAACAGCTTATGATCTGGAAAAGATATGCCTTAGTTTTCAAAACTTATACTAAGAAAAACATATTTAGGACTTTTAGAATTTTAGAAGAGAAAGTGAGGTCTGCAAATGGTGGAGATCAGAGCTGAAAATGTGTTGCTGGAAAAGCGCAGCAGGTCAGGCAGCATCCAAGGAACAGGAAATTCAACGTTTCGGGCATAAGCCCTTCATCAGGAATGAATGATGAAGGGCTTATGCCCGAAACGTCGAATTTCCTGTTCCTTGGATGCTGCTTGACCTGCTGTGCTTTTCCAGCAACACATTTTCAGCTTTTAGAATTTTACCCAATTCTGGATAACTCTGGGACTCAGCCACAGCCTGTTTGGAGTCAATCACAGTCCCTGCATGCTCTGTACATCTGAAAGCTGTCTACATGTGCCTGCATGGAAACCAGACAAGAGCCTGTGCACTCTGTTGACCAGGGAAACATGAAGACTGACATCAAAACATGTGAAACATAGAAGCAAGTTGCAAATCTCAAATAGAGGCAGATTGGCTCGTTCGAGGGAGCTGTAGAATGGAGTAAAGACAGTGGCTTTAAACTTTCCAATGTTGGGGTGTTGCTCAATTAGCTGACTTAGCTAGACATCTATAATGTGGTAAAGAACACTAGCAGTACAAATCCAGTGTGTGTACTGTATTTGGTTGGTCACAGATGTCGACACACAGATATTACTGCACAGTATTGGAGTGTGTTGCAGTGTGATGTGCACATACCATTATGAGAGAATAACTTAAATTGCCTTAACAAGATTTGAGGTATTAGTCTCATGACTGAAGCAGCAGTCACATGTACTGTACTTAGCTCTCAGTGAACATAATCTTATCTTCAAATAAAGAACCCACAACCTAAATAAAAAGTGACTGGATGCTTGGATCAGGACGGGGTTGGGTGTTGACTGGGGCCTGGTGCAGGTTGTCAGACCGTGGGCAGAGACTCTCCTCTGAGCTGCTACAATGTAATATTTATTAGATTTTTTCAACCTGGCTGTAAAGTCAACCCTTTAACGATATCTTATTGCTAACTTATTTCTTAAACTCTGTTAAGTAACTACTTTTTAATTCCTCTTTTGTATCCATGATTTGTACAGAGGTACCTGTGCCAAAGGTGGCACCATAAGAGGCAGACATTGAAAAAGCTTTTCATTGTCCTCCTACAATGGACTACACACGGCAATAAATGGATATTCTATTCTATTCATTATTGATTTACCAATCCTCACATGTGATTGGTATGTTTATGTCTAAGATGAACATAACAAGAGAGGTGCCCTCAAGCTCTATACAATCAGGTTTTTCTTTTAATTGAGAAATATGCCTCTGTGGACTGCAGTTAATTAGATAACCTCTCCTTCCCAATAATAAGCTGGAGGACATCTCTGCTGACTTGTTTGAACAAGGACCTCGACTATTTCAGAGAGCTGAGAGAGATATTGCAGTCAAGCTGAAAATTAACACGACACTTCCGAGAATAAACTTATCCCATTTTAAAATCTGCAATGGTTTTTATTTGCTAGGAAAATTCCTTTAATGCTGTTAACTGCCAAAGTCGATAGAAATTACTACTCTGTTAGGGAGGCATAAACAATCAGCATGTGTGTATTGTATTCCTGCCCTGGCATTTAAACCAAGGCTTCAATTCATTTTGATCAATGTTTGAAAAGGCAAAGGTTTAACAAAGCATCTGACCCACTATATTAATGCAGCATTTCTCTTCACTTGTGCATCTGTTATTTCTTTACAATATTTCCTGTTTTTTTATTTTTCATTCCTTTTTTTTCATTTCTGTTTGAGTGACTTGTTGATAAGGAAGTAAACTTGTTTTATGGTGGAAAATATATTCTTGCTTTAAATGTAGAGACTTAATGAACCAAGAAGGGTATCTCTCAACATTTTACAGATTGTCACAGAAAACACAAAGTCTGTTTCCACATGTGTACTGGCTACATCCAACCTGACCCAACCACCATCTTTCTCAATGCTTCCACTGTCACTGATGTGTCAAGTGTTTGTCTAACACCCAGAACTGACTGAAAAAGCTTCCCACGATTAAATATTGTGAAGAGCTCCCCAGCAGCTCACTCCAGCACTTACACACTCTGTCTGAAATGGCAGCAGTCTGTTGTGATGTGAGGATCACATTGGGCCCTGAGTTGAACTGCTGATCTTATATTCATACAATCACTAAAACTGCCTATTCATTGTCCAACTCAGACCCACCCTCTTGTTACTGAAACCCTCATTTGTAATTCCTAGATTTGACTATTCCAACACCTTCCTGCATTTTAGCCAAGGTAAACTCTAAATCTCTGCTGGTGTTGTTCTAAGTTGCACCAAGTCCCTTCACTCCAGTGTTCACAAAGTGACCAACATTGGCTCCCACTGAAGCAATGCCAAGGAAAACTAAAGTTACTCTCCATGTTTTAAATTCTTCTGTGGCATTCATGTGCCCTTTCACTACCTCTGTACCTTCTTCCATCTCCACAACATTCTGAAATATCTGCACTGCTCCAACTCTGGCCTCTTCATCACCCCTCACTTGGATCACACTCTCAATGAGGGCCATGCTGTGAACTGAGACTGGGGAGACCTCTCCAACCCCCTACATCACTCACATCCTTTAAGTCGCTTGTTAAAACCTGTACTTTGTTGACTGACTTTACTTATGTTTAAGTTAATATGTGGCTGTGTCTAATCTAATCTGGTAGGCTCTGGGATGCCATAAAAGGCATCACAAAAATACATATTGATGTTGTGCAAAAGAACTGCTTCAGTAAATGTGCAAGCTAAAGCATGTTCATATTTCTACATAAACAGAAACATAAAAGAGCAAAACATTTTGAATCATTGCTCTACTCAGTAATTATAAACGAAAGCTGTGCCCTATGAACTCCTTCCACTTATGCAGTATTTATTTTGCAGCTTGGTTCCTCTATGGTTTATTCTATATTTATTATTGGAGAATGGCTTTGTGCTCGGAATTCCTCACAATGGGTTATGTGTGTGTGTGTGTGTGTGTGTGAATATGCAGTAAATTTGCATTCATTGAGAATACGTGATGCAGTATCAGTTTGGCATCCCATCACGAGTGCTGGAGACTGCATGGAGAATATCTGGCATTTTTTCCTGTAGAGAATGTCAGTAGAATGTTGCCAGGCAACAGAGGCTGCAGCAAATAAACTACCTACTGTTGGCAACACATTGATTAAAAACACATCTACTGATGGCTGGCCAAGAAAATATCACTATTGTCAATGTGAAATAAACATACAAAGCAGCACAGGGTTGGCTTTGTGTGTCTGCAGCTCTTGTATAAATGGAGCCAGGAGCAAGCTGTGATCAAAATGGTCCAATTGTGTTATCACCTCAGTCAACCCCAGTCTATGGTGTATCACTTTTGCAAGTTGCTGTTTATGTGGCTGGCATAACAAGCAAATAAAAGACATTAAATGTCTCTTTGCAGCCACCCCTTGTTGTAAGCGCAGTGGTACAGCCCTGTTAGTATGGACCTGACCTTAAAGTAGAGGGGAGTGTCTCTGGGATAATGCTTCATGACTATTGGGAAAATCTCTGTCATGTGATGCATTTTGGAATGCAAATGAATTGTAGAATTTTTCTATGCTGGTGTGTAGGAAGAAGGAGTGGGAATGGTGTAGTGTGTTAGTTCATTTCCCAGGCAAGAGGTAAGGACACTGGCTGGGAGGAAATCTATGGAGTTGAGAGAAGTGTCAGTGTTATACTGTTTGTATTTCAGAGCCGTGTTTAACTGTCTGGGTTGTTATCTGGGACTACAAGCAAGCTGTTAAGAAGCTGAATTGCATGTATTTATATTTACAGCTTGTTTCTGAGAGATTTTCTTTTTGTGTGTAGTGGAAGGTTGTCAGGTTTCCTCTGTACAAGTGCCTTGTTAATCTCCGAGAGAGACCGAGAGAAGGATGTGCGGTCTCTGCTCTGTACCCGTGCTGTCCCTGCAGCTTGTATGACAGAGCCTGGTCTGTAAGTAGCGCTTTAACTGTGAATGTCGCCCTGTTAGAGCTGGGTTCATTGGTGACTCTGTCACAACTGGCAGCAAAAACACTGCTATCTCCGTTACTTTTATCACACTTGTCCCCCGTATTAATTGTACGGACGACAGTGAGAGGCAGTAGCTTTTATTTTTAAATGAAATAAAGGAATGAAAAGAGGGTATTCTTAAGCTACTATTAGTTTCTCATTTGCATGTAACTGTCTTTGGGGACCCCTGTGCTGTGCGTGTTTGAAATAGTTAATGAAATGAAAGCTGATGGACCAAACCAGAGTGGAGCCTGGGACTTCGGTACAAACAGTTGCTGCTCTCCCGGACCCTGTGTGTCTGTATTTGTGTAGAGTTAAAACACACATTTCAGTTGTTGAAATTAAATACATGTTAGGGGATGATGACGCTTTTTAACAGTGCGCACAGCCTGTAAATCTGTATAAATATTAACATCTAAAGATCACTGCCCTGCGAATGCTTTCAGTTGAGCCTTTTAAACCAATCTAGTTTAAAGAGACCACTTTTGTAACAAAAAATTGGGAAGTGGTTTATTTTTCTGGGGTAAAATTTTGGGGAATGGGAGAAACTGGTGACAATTACTGCTGTGGTTTCAGTCAGTATGTATTTACGGTGAATGCACACCTGCAGGGGCTGGGGATTACCTGTTTACCTTTTTTCATTTAATTTTAAAAGAAAAGTAGCTTTCGTTTCCAAATGTCCAGCGAGCATTTATAACCAGTGGTGTCCTGACCACTCTCTGTAATCCATTACGTTCTATTGCTGTTTGTACATGTTGTGTAAATTCGAACATCTGTCAGCTCCACAATTGTTTGCAAGGAATTGCTAAACTAGTTACAGGACCATCGAATTAATTACCTGCTCAGTGCAGTTAGTCCTGTGTGAGGAAGCTCTTTACTGTAATGTCGTTAGTAGTCCCACCACTGGGCTATTGATGGAAGTTAAATGGAATTAATCGATGGTTTCCCGCTAAGAGACTGACTTTGGTCAGGGTGGTGAGAGTCGGAAGCTAGTTAAACTCATTGTAGATGGAGGTAAACTTCCAGGGGAGTTTGTCAAATCATAGAATCCCTGTGGAAGCAGGCCGTTCAGCTCATCAAGTCTGCATTGACCCTTTGAAAAGCATCCCACCCTATCCCTACTGCCTTTACCCTATCCTGTAATCCTCCATTTCCCATGGCAAATCCACCTAACCTGCGCATCCCCGGGCACTGAGTTGATCTGCTGTGTTCAACATAAGTGACACTTGGATTGCAAGGTCCAGGCTGCTGTCTGTTTTCAGTGTTGGTTTTATTGAAGGGATTGTGTTCGTGAAGACAGGGAGCAAAATGCTTTGGGCCCTTCCACCTTGTCGTATACTGTCACTCAGTCCATTCAGGATAAGTCTGATCCTACTGTCAACATGGGGTATAACAGTGGAGTTTGGATGAATTGCGTGTCCTGGAGTTATCCTGCTGTCCAACATCATCCTTGTCTCGTGTAAGTTTCCAGCCTCCTGCATCTGTGCACACTGGTGGACAAAGCTCACTTGTAAAAGTACCACACTGATGGAAGAATGAAAAATAATTGGGGGGAGGGACTGGGGGAGGAATCATGGGAAAAACACGTTTTGCAAACTCCGTTATGATGTATCATTGCTGCCCTGCAGTGTTTTTATCACCTTGCCCTTTTTCCTCCTTTTGTTGGTCAGACTCTCCTCTGGGGCAGGTGGGACTTGGACCAAGACCTTCTGGCCCAGAGAGAGGCATTCTTACTGCACCTTGTGATCTCTTTCAACGTTCATGGAACCAAGGAGCCTGGGATCAACATTCAAGGATATCCCACGATTGCTTTCTGTCAATTGCAAGGTCGGTTTGGCACCAAGAGGAAAATGTTTCCATTTCCATAGCGCCTTGTATGATGACCTCGCATCCCAAAGTATTTCTCAGCCAATGGAGTACTCTTTCTTTTTTTAAAGTGTCATCGTTGTTGTTGGGCACAAGATGAAGCAGCCAATTTGTTAACTTTTTTTAATTCACTTGAGAGGTGGCATCACTGGCTGGGCCAGCACTTATTACCTGTCCCTAGTTGCCCTTTGAGAAGGTGGGAGAGTGAGCTGCCTCCTTGACCTGCTGCAGTCTGTGTGCTGTGAGTTGACCCACAGTGCCCTGAGGGAGGGAATTCCAGGATTTTGACCCAATGATGATAAAGGAACAGCGATACATTTCCAGGTCAGGATGGTGAGTGACTTGGAGGGGTAGTGTTCCCATGTATCTGCTACCCTTGTCCTAGTTGGTGTTAGGAAGGTGCTATCGAATTGGTGGAAATTGAGAACAGAATGTGTGAAGAGACCTGGCTGTCCTTCTCTATCAGCTATAGAGTCATAGGGAGCTGTACAGCACAGAAACAACAGACCCTTTGGTATAACTTGTCCGTGCTGACCAGATGTCCGAACGTAATCTGGTCCCATTTGCCAGCACTTGGCCCATTATCCCTTCAGTTGTTGAAGGTAAGTATGCCTGTGCAGCAGGCAGTGAAGAAAGCAAATGGTACTTAGGCCGTCACAGTGGGAGGATTTGAGTACAGGAGCAGGGATGTCTTGCTGCAATGATACAGAGCCTTGGTAAGACCTCATCTGGAATATTGTCTGCAGTTTTGGCCTCTCTGTGAGGAAGAAATGCAACAGAGATTTACCAGACTGATTCCTGGGATGATGGACAAATGTATAAGGAGAGGTGAAATTAGTTAGGATAATATTTGCTGGAGTTCAGAAGAATAAGTGGCGATTCATTTAGAGGTCTAACGTATAAAAATTCTAACCGGACTTGACAAGCTAAGTGCAGGAAGAATGTTCCTGAAATCTGGGAAGGCTAGAACCCAGGGTTTACAGTCTGAAGGCATGGGTTGGGCCACTTCGGATTGAGATAAGGAAAAACTTCTTCATCCAGGAAGTGTGGATCCTGTGGAATTCTCTGCCACAGAAAGTGGTTGAGGCCAAAACAATGTCTGGTTTTGATGGAGATCACACTTGGGACTAAAGGTATCAAAGAATATGTGGGGGGTGGGGAGAAAGCAGGAATTGAGTATTTGCTTGTGACCATTCACGATTGTAATGAATGATGGAGCGAGCTTGAAGGGGCGAATGGCTGACTGATGCAGTTTTGTTTTTAAAAGCCATAAACAAGTAAATTATTTTGGAAAGTGGAGAGATAATGGACTCTCAGGGGAATGTAGCACAGACAGCCAGGTTTCTGATACCAAGACTGCCTCTAATGTAACAAGGCGGTATACAAGGTACCAAACGATTGATTTTTGAGTTAGGGGACTCCATCGTCAGAGGCACAGACAGACATTTCTGCTGCTGACAGTGAGAAATCAGAATGGTGTGTTTCCTCCCTGGATCAAGGATATCTCGTAAGGTGCAGAATCTTCTCAAAGGGGAGAGGGATCAACAGGAGGTCACTAGAACCGATGATCTAGGAAGAGAACCTGAGATTCTGAGGTCGGAATATAGGGAGTTAGGCAGGCATTTTAAAAAGGTAATATCTGGATTACTCCCAGTGCCATGAGCTGGTAAGGGAAGGAATAGCAGAATAGAGCAGACAAATGTGTGGCTGAGGAGCTGGTGCAGGGGAGAAAGATTCACTACTTTTTTTTTAGATCATTCAAGTCTCCTCTTGAGTAGAGGTGAGCTGTACAAGAAGGATGAATTGTACCTGAGTTGGAAGGGAACTAATATACTGGCAGGGAGATTTGCTCGAGCTGCTTGGGAGAATTTAAACTTGTTGGGGAAGAGGGACGTGGGGAGATGGTGAGAAAAGACACCAGCCTGAAACCGGAACATTTGGGAAAAGGAGCAAGTCAAACAGTCAGGGCAGGCAGGAACAAAGCAGAGAATGAGATAGGACTGGTAAACTAAACTACATTTATTTCAATGCAAAAGGCCTAACAGGGAAGGCAGATGAACCGAGGACATGGTTAGGAACATGGGACTGGGATATCATGGCAATTACTGAAATATGGCTCTGGGATGGACAGGACTGGCAGAGTAATGTTTCAGGATACAAGTGCAATAGGAAGGGTAAAAAGGAGGAGGAGTGGCCTTTTTGATAAGGGATAACATTACAGCTGTACTTGGGGAGGGATACTCCTGGGAATATGTCCAGGGACGTTATTTGGGTAGAACTGAGAAATAAGAAAGGGATGACCACCTTTATTGGCACTGTATTAAAGAACCTGCCCCCCCCCCAACCCCAATAATCGGTGGGGAATTGAGAAACCAATATGAAAGTTGAAGAGTGGTCAAAGCACAACCAGTCAGGCAGCATCAGAGGAGCAGGAGAATCGACGTTTTGAGCAAAAGCTCTTCATCAGGAATGAGGGGCTTTACAAATATTTAAGCAGACTTCAGCTGTCTGTAAGAATAATAGGGTGCTTATGGCAAGACTGGGACTGCCATAGTGTTAAGGGTTTGGATGGAGAGGAATTTGTGTGTACAAGAAAATTTTGAATCAGTATGTGGATGTACCTACTAGAGAAGGTGCAAGCCTTGCTCTTGGGAAATAAGGCAGGGCAGGTGACTGAGATGTCAGTAGAGAAGCACTTTGGGGCCAGTGACCATAATTCTATTTAATTTTAAAATTAATGATGGAAAAGGATAAACCAAATCTAAAATTTCTAAATTAAAGGAAGGCCAATTTCGATGGTATTAGGCAAGAACTTTCAAAGATTGGTGGGGCAGATGTTCATTGGTAAAGGGACAGCTGGAAAATGGGAAGCTTTCAAAAAATGAGATAATGAGTCCAGAGACACTATGCTTATGCTTATGTTAGAGTGAAGGGCAAGGCTGATAGGTGTAGGGAATGCTGGATGAGTTGAGAAATTGAGGTTTTGGTCAAGAATAAAAAGAAACCATATGTCAGTATTGGACAGCAGAGATCGAGTGAATCCTTAGAGTATAAAGGCAGTAGGATTATACTTGAGAGGAAAATCGGGAGGGCAAAAAGGGGACTTGGCAAATAAGGTTAAGGGTAATCCAAAGGGATTCTACAAATACATTAAGGATAAAAGGGTGACTAGAGGCCCCTCCAAGATCAGCAAGGCAGTTTGTGTGGAGCTGCAAGAGATAGATTATTTTGCATCAGTGCCCACATCTTTCACCACAGTAAACAATCGTGAATGTGGGAAATAGGGACATATTGAAGAATGTCCATATTATAGAAGAGGTGTTGCTGGATAAGTCCCTGGGACTTGATCAGGTGTATCCTAAACTCTGGGAAGCTAGGGAAGTGATTGCTGGGCCTCTTGCTGAGATATTTGTATCATTGATAGTCACAAGTGAAGTGCCAGAAGACTGGAGGTTGGCTAATGTGGTGCCACTGTTTAAGAAAGGTGGTAAGGACAAGCCAGGGAACTATAGACCAGTGAGTCTGACATCATGGTGAGCAAATTGTTGGAGGGAATCCTGATGCCAAGGATGTACATGTATTTGAAACGGTAAGGACTGATTAAGGATAGTCAGCATAGCTTTGTGTGTTGGAAAACGAGAGAGGTGGGGGTGCCTATCTGTCACCAGTGTTGCGAAAGTTGGGTCTGGCCTCACTGCAACAGAACGCTACTAGTGGTTGTGCCGTTCTGTACAGTCTGTCCTTCATGGAGAAATTTGTGAAAGAAAATCACCTTGGACTACCAGTCCATCAGGAAGTGGTCAGCACATAGCATCCTCAAGACCTTGCGGGGAAAAGAGGGTTGATGATCTTGGGTGGATTCCATGAGCAGATGGTCAAAGACAGTCTACCCGAAACCTGTTGGCCTTTCAGAGTAAGGAGTTGTCCGTGACCGTGTGTCTGAGCTCTTTGTGTCAAAGTACAATGGGAGTCCGTTTGGTTAATGGAGTCACCTGTGCCTCAAATATGCAAAAACAATTTTGTATGAGGAAGCAATGGCTTCGGTTTTAGGCAGAGTCAAACTTCAAGGTTTGTTTTAAAAACTGAAAGAACAACATGGCTTTGTGCGTAGGGAAAACATGTCTAGTGAACTTTGATTGTTACTTAAAAAAACTGAGGATTGGGGTCAAAGCGGTGGACGTGATCTATATGGACCTCAGTAAGGCGTTCAACAAGGTTCCCCCTGGGAGACTGGTTAGCAAGGTTAGATCTCATGGAATACTAGCCATTTGGATACAGAACTGGCTCAAAGGTAGAAGACAGAGGATGGTGGTGGAGGGTTGTTTTTCAGACTGGAGGCCTGTGACCAGTGGAGTGCCACAAGGATCGGTGCTGGGTCCTCTACTTTTTGTCATTTGGATGCGAGTATAAGAGGTACAGTTAGTAAGTTTGCAGATGACACCAAAATTGGAGGTGTAGTGGGTAGTGAAGAAGGTTACAACAGGATCTTGATCAGATGGGCCAATGGGCTGAGAAGTGGCATTTGGATTTAATTTGGATAAATGTGAGGTGTTGCATTTTAGGAAAGCAAATCTTAGCAGGACTTCAACACGGAGTTGGACCGAAGGACCTGTTTCCATGCTGTATGTAAATATCTCTGGCTCTAGAGCTGCAGATGCTGTAAATTAAACAAAAGCAACACGCTAGAGAAGCTCAGCAGGTTTGGCAGCATCTATGGAGAGAGAAAGTGAGGTAATGTTTTGGGTCAAGAAACCCTTCCTCAGAACTCCCTGGCAATCGGGAAGGATCACGTGATCTGAAACATTTAATTCTGATTTCTCCAAAGTGTTGTTTCTCTGTTCATTTATGCTGCTGTCTGGGACTGACCTGCTTTAGTGATTATGTATGAAGCATATTTTTGGAAGAGGGTGGATTTGCTCCATTGCCACAAGTTTAATGAAATAGGTTTGTACAAAAACAAATATCCAGCTTTCCTTTTGTTTTCTGGAGAGAGTTTAAAACTGGAACAAACAATATTGTGTTTGTGTGTGTTTGGCTGTGATTTTTTTTTTCTGAGGCATTTACCACATTTTTCCAACATAAACTTGCAATGTGTTTCTTCACAAATAGTCTTCTAAATAAAACAAAATACTGCAGGTGCTAGAAATCTGGAGTAAAAACAGAAATTGCTGGAGAAACTCAGCAGATCTGGCAGCACCTGTGAAGAGAGTGAGTTAATACTTCGAGTTTGTAAAATTTGTTCTTCAAGAGTGTTCTAGGGGGAAAAAAGTCACGTCAGTCTCCACATTAGCTCTGCTTTCTATCTACAGATGCTGCCAGACCTGCTGAGTTTCTCCAGCCCTTTTCTACTTCTAACAGAGTCTGTGGATTCAGAAACTTCATGTTGATGGGACTTGGTCTGTTGTCTGTCTGCATCCATGTCAATCTTTTGCTCCTTTTTTATGTTAGAATTATTATAGACACAATTTAACACCTTGGTGCTGAGTTGCTGCTGATTTGATGTATCCAGGCGTAACTACAAGTCTGTGTCTGTCTATTGAACAATAATGAAGATGGGGATATTTGTGGAGCTGCCACCATTCACAATTAGATGTGGCAGGACGACAGCTTCAATCTCATCTGTTAATTGTCGTTCACTTAGCTTTGTCCAACACTTGCTGTTTTTCTCCACCAGGTTGACACCTCCTCCTCTAGTGCTGCTCCTGACATGCCCTCCTGCAATCTCCATTGACTCGGGGTTGACCCCCTGGCTTGATGGTAATGGCTTAGTGGGGGATATGCCAGGCCATGATGGTACCAATTTGTAGTTTAATAAAATTCTGCTGGCAACACCTCCAATACCCAGTTTTGACCTGCTTCATACTACAAGGGAGGGTATCGTCAACATAAAGACTGAATGTCATCCTCTCTGGAAAGGAAACTTGACTGATGACAAGCTAACACCCCAAGAGAGCAATCTTTTCATCCTCATCTTAAATGGAAGTTCCCGTTTTAAACAGTGTTCCCTCGTTTCCATATCTATCTTGGTAAGTTGTGCTGTCTGGAACTCCTGTGGATATTGGTGCAATCCTTCCCCATAAACATACCCCTTCCATCCCAGGCATTTGATTGTGGGACCTACCTGTACACTACTTCTGATATGTTTCTGCTTTTGGATAGCATCTATTCATCCAATTTAAAAATACCTTAATAGGTTTTTAGTGACTTTCAGTCACTATTGTTAGATTTGTCATCCTGCTTGAGATTTTCCCTGGGATCAGGATCTTAGTTTTTATTGGAATACTTCTAAGAGTTAATGATTAAATCTTTCAAGAAAATAAGTCTGTATTCTGGCCAACAGAGCATAGACAAGGCCTTGCTGTAAAAGTGACAGCAAGTGCTAATGAACGGGATGAAAATGGAGTATCACCAACGCCACGGTGTCACGACTGGAGAGCAAGTTCAGGACCGGCCTTGCTGCAGAGTCTGCTGCTGATGGTGTAATGTATCAGCTGAGGAATTTCACTGCCCAGGCGGATCAGTGACTCTTTTTTTTTCTTCTTCCCAAATGGTCAATATTCCAAAATTCAGGAGCCAGGACTATAATTCCCATGGTTCTGGATTAGTGGTGCTGGAAGAGCACAGTAGTTCAGGCAGCATCCGAGGAGCAGTAAAATCGATGTTTTGGGCAAAAGCCCCTATAATTCCCATGGGCCGAATTTGAACACATCCCAAGCCAGTCTGTCCAACCCAAGTTTATAATTATGGAATAAAAGCAAAATGCTGCGGAAGCTGGAAGTTTGAAACACAAACGCAAACAGTGCCAGAGAAACTCTGCTTCAGAACTGAAGCAGAGTCAATCAGACTCCACAATTCCTCAGTATCTCCACAGGACTGCCAGATCTGCTGAGTTTCTCCAGCACTATTGTATTTGTCCAGAATTCCCACACCCACCTTTCCTTGTCTATCATCCCTGCACAACCACTTCCCCATTTGTTCATTCTCGTGCTCTGTTTCTCACTGGCTGTAATTCCAAGTGGCTTGTAATTTTTTTTCTCTCTCCAGATGGTAACTTTTGTTTCTACTTCCACATTTGACATCATTGAACAGCTGATGCAAGTGGTAATGGCTGAAATGTTGTTTCATTGGCATCTTTTCTGAAGTTGCAAAAGTTGTCCATATGTAGAACCTGATGAACTAGATTAGATTCTCTACAGTATGGAAACAGGTCTTTTGACCCACCAAGTCCACACTGACCCTCTGAAAAGTAACCTACCTAGACCCATTCCCTACACCTAACCCCTGACTAATGCACCTTACACTATGGACACTTTAGCGTGGCCACTTCACCCAACCTGCACATCTTTGGACTGTGGGAGGAAACCCACACAGATACTGGGAGAATGCAAACTCCACACAGACAGGTAGTTGCCCAAGGTGGGAATTGAACCTGGGGCCCTGGCAATGAGGCGGCAGTGTTAAATTACTGAGCCACTGTGCTGCCTTGGTTTAAACCACTACTGATTTAAACCAACCTCTTTCACAACTTTGGTCGTCATTTGAGAGTCTAAAGAAGAGCTGATCTAGTTACTGTACTTTTGAGGTAAGACTTGAAAATGTGGAAAATGACTAGCTAATCTTTCGCATTTCCAAAATTGGGGATGGAATGGGACGTGACAGGAGATGGCGAGTTCTCCAACCTGTTGGCACGCTGCTGCTAATACTTGCTGTCTACCCTGTTGTTTCCAGCACTGCTTCCCAGCCTGCACTCCTGCTTTTAGCAACATGTTTTCAGCTTGAGGTTCATTTTACCATATCCTTTTACAATTCAGGCTCAGCAGGATTGCACATTGATAAAAGTCCAAGGTCACTTTGCTCACCTTCTGGCATCCGAGCAATCACTTTGTCCAAAGATAACAAAGTTGTCGATTGATCCCAGCGATTGGTCTCGATTTCTAGTCTACAGCAGCTTGTTATTCAGAGCACTGCGAAGCAAACTGCTTCACCACAACTTTGAACATCCTGTCCTTTCATAGACTGGTTTCTGTTTTTCATTTTTTTTATTAAAAAGATTTGCTTTTTGTGTGGTGATAGATCACCATAAATCACTTGAGGTGAATAAACAGCAGTCACTGTTGTAATGAAGGGAAATTTGCAACCAGTTTGCTCATAGTAAGCTCTCACTAACATCAATGTAATAATCTCTTTTTTTGAAGGATAAATATTACCGTCTCCCCCACCCCTCTGGAGAGCTCCCTTTAATCTTTGAAACAGTGGATTTTGTACATCAACCAGGTGAAGCATATAGGATCTCGAGTTAATATCTCACCTGAAGTCTTGCACTGCCCAGCTGTGCTCTGCTCACTGTGTAAACCTAGATTTCTGTACTCCAGTCCCAGAGCCAGACTTGTACCTATAACCTTCCAAAGAAAGAGGGCTGCCCATCAGGCCATTACGTGCACACTGTAAGGGAATGTGTTAAATTGAAGATTTTGAAAGTTGAGGATGGGCTGTGCAGTGTTTCTCAATCCTGCACCATTCCATCCAGTAGGGGAGGTCTGCTGTGCCTAACAGTGCTGCAGTGACCGTCCGAATGTAGAAATGTGCTGTGAGTTAGATTATTCTGTTTGGAATTGATCCAGATCCAGTATTGAACTTGGATTTAATTAGAAAAGTTTGTTGTTTTGGAAAGAAGATTGTTGTGAGAATTGATTTGCGGCCTAGGGGTTGGAAATACATTTGGGGGGGGAGAGAGGGAGGAGCAGTGCTCAAAAGCTTCAGTTGAATGTTTCTGACACAATGTGGATTCAAATTCTGAAATGTTCAACAGTTACAGTACAGTGCAAACTCTGCTCTCCAGTTGGAGAGACAAGGGTTGGCAAATACAACACTCATTAGGGTTGTATAATAATCTAACATTGTTTTAAGTCATCCAATGTACGTCGATTGTACTGTCCTAGTGACCAACGAAACTCCTACAGGTGACTGCAGTGGCTTGGATTTGGGATATATGGAGGGAGAGAGAACAGGGACCAACTAGGCTTTCTGTAGAAATGGGTGAATCTATGCAGTGTGCCCAGTGGGGTAGGTAGGTTTTGAAGATGCCAAGCAGGACGGACCTCTTTGGACCCAGCCCATGCAGTCCACCCTCTTCTTAGCCATGAACCGAGGAACTTTTGTTAATGCTGCATCGCACAAGCACCGATTCTCCTCTCGACCCTGTACTTTGCCGGTCACCTCCCTTCCCTGATCAACTGAAAGAATAAAATAAGGAGGAATTCTGTGCAGTAAGGACTTAAACACAGCTCCAGCTAGAGATGGGGTCAGAACACACATATCCAGCACCACACAGAGCATCCTGAGGATAATACAGAAACATTCACATCCTCTTGAGATAACCATCATTCCAGCGTAGAACCTGAACCTTACCTCCCAGGCCTTTGTTTTGAGGTTGCTGGGTTTGCAGAAGTCTGCAGCTCAGTGTAGATTGAGTGAAATGAGTTAGAGCCCTGCTTTCCTCACACTGAGCATGTTACTATTTTCCCTTTTTAGGAGATGCTCTGCAATATTTACAGACCATTTATGAAGGGCTTTTGCCCGAAACATCGATTTTCCTTGCTCCTCAGATGCTGCCTGACCTGCTGTGCTTTTCCAGCGCCATTCTGATCTAAACTCTGGTTTCCAGCATCTGCAGTCCTCACTTTTGCCTAATATTTAGACTGTCCTCCAACCTTGACATTTCTGTTGGCTCTTCTAGAATTTTTTTTCCCCTTCCGGTAGGATGACCGTGTTCTGCTTGGTCTGTGTCTCCGCATCATCTGTTGTTCCCTTACCTATCTCTGGTTGATGGTTATCAGCTTCAGAGATTCTGCATTTCAGTATCTTGTTTTGAGGCCGAGTGTCTCCTCTCTCACCAGATGTGTTCTCGCAGCGTGATCTCTTGAGCCCAGGTTAATCCTATGTCCATTCATCCTTCAGTTGTGCAAAATAGCTGGATTTGGCTAGATGTCTCAATAGATTACTCTTTTTTTTTTCCCCTCCCTGCACTGTGTGGTGTTGGCCATAACCATTCATAACTAACTTTTTATTGTAGATGGTTCAAAGTGTCTGTTCAACATTTCTCCATCTGGCCTCTATGCCCCTCTTGAGGTCCAGTGCATAGTGCAGCTTGTACCTCTCTTCTGTTTATATTTGTTCACCTTTCTTATTTAAATTAGATTCTATAGTTTTGCCCCTCAGACTAGAAGTCCCAATTCTGTATTGGTTCACCTTTTTTTTTCATTTTCATGAAATTAGATGTTGGAAAGTTTGCTGTTTTCCTGCAATTCCAATTTGCTGTCTTGGCCTGTACCTGCCTCTCTTCCAGCGCTGAAATTCATTTGTTTTGTGCGTTTGTCTAACTGATCTTCCCTTGAAATTGTTCAAAAGGTTCAGTAACTGCTGATTAGTTAGCGGACACATTGTATCATGTTCTAGAACAGCCCTGAGCTCCAGGCAGAAAGCACAAGGGGTGTAGGTTGTAATGTGTTTTAATGACAACTCATTCTGCATTGAAAACCAGTTAGAGGGCCCAACATGTGGAGGGAATGTGACAGGAGATTCCCCACCTGAAACAGCTCACAGGATTTCCCAATCCTTTCGGAGAGGATGGGAAATTGTGGGCATTTGAGAATGTGGTCACCCTTCAGCCAGCACAATGAAGAAGCAGAAAACATTGCAGTGTCATTTTGTTTTGGGCTTTTTTTAAAATTGTGGAGTGAATTGAGAGTGTGTTTAAAAGCAAGTCACCTGTCACACACTTGTGTGAACAGTAATTGAGGTGGTTGAAATTTACTGGCACAAAGGGAATCTGGCTAGCAACAAGTTGGTTTCTGAACCAGTGCCTAGTTGTCAATGGTTGGTTCTTGGCTAACTGAACAGCAGCTTGAGGCTGGGAACAAGATGTAAGTATTTCTGTCTCCTCCAGCACCGAAGCTATCACTCTGTGTCTGCAGTCGAAAACCCACTTTCAACATGAGATAAACTAGCTAATCTTTCCTTCTGTTGTAACAGTGACTTTTAACTGATGGGTCTCCGATTTTTTTTCTATATGAGCAAAGCAGCTGCCCTGGTTCTCAAGCTAGTGGAAGCATCTAGAGAAACCTGACTGAAAAGCAATGCTTTGACCAGTGAAAGAATCATAAGGAACATCCCAATAACCCGTGAATGGGGATCCCTAAACTGCTTTCCAGCTGCTTCTGCCAAGAAACCTTTTTTCAGTTTGTGTAAAGGGGGGTTTACAAGGAGGGTTAGAATTGTAATTTGTAGTGTTGTACCTGATGGTTTACCCTTGATCCTAGTCCAATCATTTGCAATAAATATTAATCCTTGTTCAGTACAAACAGTTTCTGTGTTGCTTACCAGCCTGGGTCTGAAAACTGAGTAAATTGGGGAAATTTTGTACATGTTTTAACATCTTTTAACTTGTGATTTTGGGAATAACGGGGCTTGATTTCTAGTGTGCCTTCAAAGTGAGGCGTAACAGTACTGGCTTCCTCAACACCCAGGACATACACAGGCAGAATACTTCACCCTCCTCCCAGGTGGGAACTGGTTGTTGTCTTTTCCCAGTTTTGCTTGATCTCTCCTCACTTGCTCTTGCACTTTGTCCTTTTATTGTAGACCTGTTTCTATTTAAATTAACTATGCATTAATATCTGTACACGTTTATCAATAAGGTACTTGATCTAAAGAGGGTTTTGAGAAAACCCAGTTCCATTTCCCTATATTGTTAAAAGCTAAATGATTTTTGTTTCATGATGCTAAAGGGCAAAATGTCAAGATGGATTTCTGTTATGAGAATTATTTTCTTATCTGCTTCCTGAAGTTGAGAAGCTGCTGACGAAGTGTTGTTTGACAGGAGGGGAGATATTCCTGTACTGGACAAAATGTGCTCAAAGAGCTAAAGAATATCCTCTCTAGTCAGGGACAAAACAAAGGATCAGCAAAAAATGATAACACTGGTTTGGAATGCATGAAATATCTGTACGGAGTTATTGCTGGGATTGTTTGAAAGCTGCATATTAAAAATGAAAGTGTGTGTGTGTGTGTGTGTGAGAGAGAGAGTGTGAGTAACACACTTGGGTCACTGTCTAATCTGTGGAGTGTTAGTTTCAGTGAGTTCACAAAACTAAATCTATCAAGGAAACTATTTGTTGAAATCCAAAACTTGTTTTTTTCCAGGAATTGAACCACGCTGTAGGTATCACTCTGCATTACAAATCAGTTGTCCAGCCAACTGACCCTCTTGTTTGTTTTCTGTAACCCAGTGAGGAGTTAGGATTCGGAACACACTGCCTGATGGGGCAGTGGATAGGAGTTCAACACAGCCTCCCAAAGGGAATTGGATCAATACTTGAGGAAAGAGCAGGGACTGGAATTAACTGGTGTGTTTTGGAGGAGTTGGGGAATGGGGAACCCCCCACCGTACTGTTTTTTTTTACCATTGTATCCCTCCCTTTTGCAGGACTTTACTTGAATCCAAGAATTTCTTGATATCTAGTTTGCATAGACTTTTTATTCATTCATGGAGTAAGGGTATTGCTGGATGAACTGAACACTTTTTTTTGTTTGCTGAATTTGCAGTTGAGACATCTGGTCAGCGCAAATGAGTTGGCCAAAAGGGTCTGTTTCCATGCTATACAACTCTCCCTGACATTAGGGAAACAAGTGAAAGTGTTTAATGACCAACAGTAGTGATTTTGTATAAATGGCATTTAGACCAGACTGATATCGATGCAAGATTGGAGTAGTGCTGGAGGAGCAGGAAACTCAACGTTTTGGGCAAAAGCCCACTCTAATCTAGACTCTGATTTCCAGCATCTGCAGTCCTCACTTTTTTTACCTACCCGATACTGATGCAATTCAGTTCGATGGTTCAAGCCCAATACCAGCCATGGGTTCACTGTGTGGTCATTCTGACCAACTGAGTTGAATCAAAAAGTGACGCTAGAAAATCTCAGTATGTCGGACAGCATCCGAGGAGCAGGGAAATCAATGTTTTTGGATGAGTTTATCCTAGAAATGAGCATCATTTTTTATAAATTTTCTAACTTTCTTTCAAATTCTTTTTGATATTTGATTTTAAAATGTTCATGAATTTAAAAAAAAAGACATTTTGATAGTTGAGGTGTTTATTGGTGAGGGTGGACCAGTTAGTAACTGGAACCTCCAGGATAACGTTCTGTCCTTGAGTTGGCAACCCTACATGTGGTTAGTTTGCCCAGTAGCTGCCATCTGACGGGCTATTTTAGACTATTGCACTGTAGAGTCTGGTTTTACACCAGAGTCCAGAGATTCCTTTTGACCATGATTTACTGCTTGGCTTTGTACTTTGCAAATTTGTGTGCACCAATGCTGAGCTTCACTGTATGTTTTATCTCACTGCAACTTAATGGCCTATAAAATACTGTAAACTATTACCATGCTTTGCTGGCTGCTTTCCCATTTTCCACTCTGTTAACATGCAGCTCATTGAAGACTCAGCTGCCTGTATCCTGATTTGCATCAAATTTCATTCATTCAGCACCCCTGTGCGCTCTCAGCTGAATTTCTGTTCTGACACGGTCTACTGTCCCTGGCTCCCCATCTCCAGTCTCTGCAATGCTCTGGATTGTCTGTGTGCTCCTCCAGTTCTCCGTGTTGGGACATGAGTGTTTTCATTTCAGCCCATCAATCCTGCTGTGTCAATCATGTGCTCATGCTAATTGAAACTTCAATGCTTTTCTACTCTCTATCCCCATAACCCTTTTTCTGCCACCAGTAATCCGATTGTGTGTTTTTAATTGTTCAGTTATTAGCTCCTGGCTCAAAACTCTGAATCATTTTTTAAGGGTTACCTTTTGATAGCTTACTCTAAAGGAAGTAGCTGATTTGAAAGATGTGTGAAAGGCACCATGTAAATGCAGGATGTTAGTCAACATAACCACATAAAATTCTTCCTATTTCAAGGGAAAAAGAATAGCATTTGTTTCTGTTGAATTGCAGTGAAGGAGTGACCTAAACTTGTTAACTGATGGACTAGTCCCTGAAAGAATACCTGGATATGGGGGTTTCCGAGCACCTTTTTATCCACTGAGGGAAGTTATCTTTCGGCGAGTGTGCGTGGGGTGCATTGCTGTCCATGTGGGATTGTGGCCATGGGGTGCCTAATGCTTGTGTTGCAATATCCCATTTATTTCTTTACATTATTATTGGTGCCATGTATCTGAAAATCTGGCTGTGCTAAGATTTTTGCTGTAACCTCTAGAGTGACTTTGATTCTTTGATCTTGCCAGCATTGTACGGTACAGGTAGCTAACTGTAACTGTGCCAGCACAGTCTGTGCCTCACTGTGGCCCAAGGTGTTCGTCATGCTATTGTGAGGGAGTAGAAAAAACCTCCACACAATGTCCTGCACAATGAGCCATTTACAACTGAATCTATTTTTCTGCAGGTACTTTGTATCCATTTCTTTTCAGCTACTCAATCTCCCTATTTCTTTTTAAATCTCTACAGTTTCTCACTTGGATTCGACTCTGGCTCAATCTGAATTCCATTCTGGTAAAAAAGGTAGAGGAGTGACCATAGCCAGTGGGAGATTAAAAGCAATGTAGGAGTGAATTACTGCAGATCCTGAAAACAGGAAATGCTGGAGATCACAACGTCCTGATGCTGTCTGACCTGCTGTGATTTCCAGCTTTTCTTGTTTTCAGTAGTGGGAGATTAGTGGGGTTTGCCATCTATTGTAGGTGAGTTTGTTCATGGTGAAATTGTGCTGCTGTGTACCATCAGTCTTGCTAATCAACTGACAGATTTTTCAGTAGCTGGTGTTATTCAGTAAATGCCTGTTATTTCTTCTCCCAGGTGAGGTTAGAGTCCAAAGGGTTTGATTGAAGGATGTTCAGGAGCAATGATTGGATTCTAACTGACTCTGTGGATCTTTTCCATGAAGACACCAGCTTCCAGATGTGAGCAAGACAAATACTTTCCAATTTTTAGTGCACAAATGCCATTTTTTTTCTGATTTTAATTTGATCCTGTGACTTTTTTTTTCCTTAGAGGTGGTTGTGATAAGGTAAATAGAAGTTGCCATATTTCAGAGGGTTATGGGGCTGCTCTCTTGGTAGATGGGGAGAAAGAGGGCTGGTGGGGGGTTTAACTGGAGGGCCACCGTGCCTCTGGCAAGGGGAGAGGTTGAGGGGAGTCATTCCCCGGTAATTTCAGCCAGTGTGTGGGGATTAAACCCACACTGTCTGCATCACAAAGCAGCAGCCATCCAGCTAGCTGAGCTAACTGTATAAAGGTGTATGAATTTCAAAGGGTTAATATTGAGGAATACTTTAAAGCGTTGCCCAATATGTTGTCATAAGGGCTCAGGCAGGGAAGCAGCTTTGGAGAACAGGCTCTGGGACAATGAGAGGCCCTGAGCTGTCTAGGAACCCTCTAACCACAAGGGATGAATGCAGATTTCTCCAGCTTCCTCATTTCCCCTCCCACCTTTTTTCTCAGTCCCAACCCTCGGACTCAGCACCGCCTTCTTAACCTGCAATCATCTTCCCGACCTCTCCGCACCCACCCCCTCTCCAGCCTATCACCCTCACCTTAACCACCTCCCACCTATCGCATTCCCAATGCCCCTCCCCCAAGTCCCTCCTCCCTACCTTTTTTATCTCAGCCTGCTTGGCACACCCTCCTCATTTCTGAAGAAGGGCTTATGCCTGAAACGTCGATTCTCCGGATCCTTGGATGCTGCCTGACCTGCTGTGCTTTTCCAGCAACACAGTTTCAGCTCTTCCTCCATTGTCAATTGTACCTATGGCCAGGGGGAGGTGGAACAGCCTGAACATGGAGACCTGTTGACTAGCTCTTTTAAAGTCTCTGTAACAATGTGTGTACCTTACTGTTGCAATTTATACTTGATTTGCCATCATGTTGGAAACCTGTTTATTGCAAGAGCCTTTTTGTTAGATTAGTGTTCCTGTACAACACCTGACCAAGCAAACCCTCCAATCCCCCACCAGCAATGATGATGGTAGCAGTTACTCTACTGGACAGCTGGTACAACATGGTGAGCTGTGGTAGTTATTCACCTTACAATCAAGAGTGTGGCTCATTCTAGATTTATCTATGAAAAGGCACTAGCACCTTCTGGGATTTCGCCAAGTAACCATCCTCCTGTGAAGCTAGGACAGTGACTATCGCTGTACTGCTTTACTAGGATTGGGGAATGGATAGGCCAGCCTGAAATGAGCACCGACTCCATTCACACACTTACCTTCTACCTTTCCAACCAGACTCACTGATCCTGAGAAGCACCAGTACCTGATCACAGTACTGTACCTTTCCTGGTTCATGGACCTGTGTGTGTCTGTGTGTGTCTGTGTGTGTCTGTCTGTGTGTCTGTCTGTGTGTCTGTCTGTGTGTCTGTCTGTGTGTCTGTCTGTGTGTCTGTCTGTGTGTCTGTCTGTGTGTCTGTCTGTGTATGGGGGCCATGTTTGTTGAATAGCTATTTTTGGCATTCAGAAGTTTGATTTATAGATAATCTAGTCACAAGCATTTATAATGAAAATTGCATTTGAATGAGCAACTATTTGTGTAATCTGGTTACATGGTACAATTTTAGCCCTTGGGGATTTACCTTTTTCTAACATAAAACAGCTTTGTCTTTCAGCTGGGTTGTTTGTTTGGTGCTGGTGTTTTACCATGGAGAATAGGCCCGATTATATGACTGGATTGTGCTTGAGCAATATGAAAGCTCTGATTGATTTATGATCTATTTATACAGGCTATCGTATTCCAGTAGTAATGGATTCACTCTAGCTAACTGGGTCAGTGTGATCTGACCTGAATCAAGTGAATAGGACTTCTGAAATTCATGTTGCTCAAAGGTCCTTTTGAAACAACAGCAGAGTGTTATTAAATTGAAGCTCTCTGCCGGCTTGTGAGAAATGGGCTACAATGCTCAGTGCCAGGATTGATGGTATTCTGGGCTGTGTGCAGATTTTCAAAACCAACACAAGTCTTATGATTAACCATAGCGCCTCATTTTTTTCAGCCACAGTTTATTATAAGAGTGCAGTTACCAGCGGTGTTCCGCAAGGATCTGTTTTGGGACCATTGCTGTTTGCCATTTTTATAAATGACCTGGAGGAGGGGCTAGAAGATTGGGTGAGCAAGTTTGCGGATGATACGAAAGTCGGTGGAGTTGTTGACAGTGAGGAAGGATGTGGCAGGTTACAGTGGGATATAGATAAGCTGCAGAGCTGGGCAGAAAGGTGGCAAATGGAGTTCAATGTAGCTAAGTGTGAAGTGATTCACTTTGGTAAGAGTAACAAGAAGATGGAGTACTGGGCTAATGGTCGGATACTTGGTAGTGTGGATGAGCAGAGGGATCTTGGTGTCCATGTACACAAATCTCTGAAAGTTGCCACCCAGGTAAATAGTGCTGTGAAGAAAGCATATGGCGTGCTGGCTTTTATTGGTAGAGGAATTGAGTTCAGGAGTCCTGAGGTCATGTTGCAGTTGTACAAGACTCTGGTGCGGCCGCATCTGGAGTATTGTGTGCAGTTTTGGTCGCCATACTGTAGGAAGGATGTGGAGGCATTGGAATGGGTGCAGAGGAGGTTTACCAGGGTGTTGCCTGGTATGGTAGGAAGATCATATGAGGAAAAGCTGAGGCACTTAAGGCTGTTCTCATTGAGAAAAGAAGGTTTAGGGGTGACTTGATAGAGGTGTACAAGATGATTAGGGGTTTAGATAGCATTGACCATGAGAGCCTTTTTCCACATATGGAGTCAGCTATTGTGACGAGGGGGCATAGCTTTAAATTAAGGGGTGGTAGGTATAGGACAGATGTTAGGGGTAGATTCTTTACTCAGCGAGTCGAGAGTTCATGGAATGCCCTGCCAGTATCAGTGGTGGACTCTCCCTCTTTATGGGCATTTAAACGGGCATTGGATAGGCATATGGAGGATAGTGGGCTAGTGTAGGTTAGGTGGGCTTGGATCGGCGCAACATCGAGGGCCGAAGGGCCTGGCCTGTGCTGTATGTTTCTATGTTCTATGTAAATAGCTGGAGCTCCTGGCCAGTGTCCAACACCATGGTGCCAACGTTGGGTTGGGATCAGCTTCTTGCTTCTCCTGGTTGAATAGCCTTCTGAAGCCACACTGTCATGTGCACACAGGCACACACCATTGCCTGATGTATGGATGTTTTAGTATGAACGGCCCCCTGTAAACATCAGCGTCGTTCCCAATGGAGAGAGGATCCTGACCGAATGGACAATGTGGTTTTGGACTACAAATTCCCCATTAACCCAGCGTTCAGCATTTGCAGCTAATAATTCATATCAAGGTGGAATTGTGTAAATAAAGCTAAGTAACAGATCTGCAGGAACATGTTCTGGTTAGAGAGGATTGTACCCTGGCTGCAGCAAAGAGTTAACGATGGCATGACAGCAGTCTTCCATTTTCATCAAGTTTTATCTGGTTTCCTTTTGAATTAATGTTGGTTTAGTAAATAATTTCCACACAGCAATGCCATCAATTTAAAATCCGGTCTGTAGAGAGGGGGAAGTGTGATCCTGCAGGATCACATCACATTTTGGGTAATTCCCATCCATGAAAAGGGTTCATACTTTTTTGAGAGAGAGATCATGTGCAACGAGAGTTTTTCTTGTATATCTGCTCCCTTGAGCCAGTCGTTGATGCGCCCCGCCCTGACTGACCCCCCTGGCCCCGACTGACCCATGTATGAGAGTTGTCCAGTGGGATCTCAGCATTTTGGATGCTCCGATCCATCTTGGTTCGGGTTTAAGAGTTCCCATGCCTGAAGTGTCACAGCCAGGTCTGTAGTCACACTAAGGTGGGGACACATTACTGAAGGCACCTTCTTTTCTCCTGAAGTCAGCAAGTCCAGCACCCCACACCCACTGAAGGGGATGAGGTGGGAAAGCTGACTGTCCAACATTTACACTCTGCTGACAGTAAGTTGGAATCATCTGATTCCACCCCCCTGCCCTGTGAATAATCAATGAGTCTAAGTGACCATGTTTACCTTTTTTGAAATCCAATTGGCTGCTGCTTCCTGATATGTGCACCTTGCTATTGATTGTCAAAAGTATATATTAGAAATATTTTTGATGTTCAAGTAGCCAGAACACATGGCTCATTTTGAGCCTTGGTACCTACTCTTTAATATCTACTCTGAATTAAAAGCAAAATATATTCGGGCCTCATCATTATGTGAGAATGCAGATTTCCCATGGGTAACAACAAACGATTTGTATTCCTGTTTTTACTGTGGAGGGCCATGCAGTGTTTACTCAATCAGACCAGGCCTTACAACTGGTGGGGCGGGGAGAGAGAGAAGTTTGAGTCTGGAAGTACATAGATCCACAGGCAGTGGAAATGAGGATTGATTTGATTTTGTGTTGCATATTGGAAATAAAAAGGAAGATACTGGAACAAATCCACAGGTCTGGTAGCATCATTGGAACGAGAAATAGGTGGTTTTGAATCCAGTATGAGTCCCCTTCAGAAATCTTTGTTCTCCAGAATGGTTTTGAAAAAGTCAAATGGACTTGAAATTAACTCTGTTTCTCCTTTCTGTACAGACCTGCTGAGTTTGAGTACGGTGTTTCTGCCCCAGTTCTGAATGGTACCAGGTCTATCAACAACCATCTTGTTTACTAGTTTCATTTCCAGGTACTTAAAATAAGACTGCTCTTGGCAGTATTGAAATCGATCCTGTGTGTAATATCATTAAGTGTTTGTGTTTTGAGGCTGTGATATTGTACCATATTTTCCTGATTATCTGTCAGGAAGGGTCATGCGCACAGCTCAGTGCAGACAGAAGCCAGCGCCAGCCTTGGGGCACAGTGCCCATGGCAACAGATCAAGGAACTTCACTATTTTATGCCAGTATTTCAGGGGGTCACGGATTATTTGATTTTTTAAAAAAATCATTTCAAGAAAGGTTTGTTTTGTGGTAACCCTGCACCCTCCATTTTGCAATTAAATTCCTCTCAAGCATACTACCTCCATCAATGTCTGTCTAAGTGGGAGTTGCCCACTCTGTTACAAACCTGTCTGAAACTATGATGACCGAGTAAAAGGGTAAACTCTCTCTCCTATCTGAAGGACGTTGAGACTTGAAAGGGTTCAGAAAAAATTTACAAGAATGTTGCCAGGGTTGGAGGATTTGAGCTACAGGGAGAGGCTGAACAGGCTAGGGTTGCTTTCTGTGAAGGATCAGAGGCTGAGGGGTGACCTTTATAGAAGTTTATAAAAGCATGAGGGACGTGGATGGGGTAAATAGACAGGGTTGTCTTCCCCAAGGTAGGAGAGTCCAAAACTAGAGCTAAGAGGGGAAAAATTTAAGAGGTACCAAAGGGGCAACTTTTTCAGAGGGTGGTATGTGTATAGAATGAGCTGCCAGAGGAAGTGGTGGAGGCTGGTACAATTGCAGCATTTGGATGGGTATATGAACAGGAAGGGTTTACAGGGATATGGGCCAAGTGCTGACAAATGGGACTAGATTAGGTTAGGATATCTGATCTTGACAATTTGGACCAAAGAATCTGTTTCATGCTGTACAACTGAGTTTTATGATGTTGGTCAACATTTGCAAAGTGTTAAACTAGGCAAGTCTTTGTGTCTGATTGCTATCTGTGACAGGCAAAGATAGTTGTTTAAGCAGTTTGGACTTTTTTTGGTCTTGTGTCCTCCTGCAGACATCTGCAAGACCTCCCAGGCCAGAAGGTGATTGTGGTTGTTTGTGGTAACCTTTTACTGTCCTGCTCACTTTAAACATTTAACAACAACCCCCTCCCCCCTTTTTTTTGGGAAAAAAAAATCTGGAATAGTCTGTACTGACTCTGGCAAAATATATCAAGATGCAGCATTCTTTCTCTTTCCCCCCCCAACACACACTTCCCTTGCTTTCTTTTAAAAAATACAATTCAAAAGAACCAATTCCCCTCCTTTTTATCAACTCCCAAGATTACAGGCAGAGCTTTATTCATTCTGGTAAATGGGTTGCTTGCAAGAATGCACTTTATTTACTAGTCTATAATATCTGAGGAATGTAATATTTGTAAGTGGCTATAAATGAAAAATACTTCCTCTCCTGTGTTCAAGGAGATCTCCTCTTAATATTTCATTCCCAAATATACATTCATCCTGCCTGCTTTCATTTAAACAACAGTATGACCCTTCTGAGATGTCGCAGGGGATGTGCTAGATAGCTATTAAAACTGCTTATTAGTTTAGTAATAGATGACAATTTGAGAGGGGAGTTAAGAAACGAGCATATTTTCATTATAATACTTGTACTGCTAAATACATCTTTAGTTGTTCTTCTGTACCTTGAGTAAGTATTAAGCGTGCACACAATTTAGCAGGGAATAGAACTGGAAACAGAATTTGCTGGACAAGCTTAGCAGGTCTGGCAGCATCTGGAGAGCAATCCATTTAACATTTCCAGTTGCTCAGAACGGTGTGGCTGTGAGAACGTGTTTTAGCAAATACCTGGTCAAACAGCAGGAGCGACCGTGTTATTAATGGTGGTGGAAAAGGGGAAAAAAGAAATTGGAATGGAAATCCTGTTGGAGAGGAGAGAATGTCTTCAGGGTGGGCATTCCTACAAGAAATGTGTCAGGGAGTTAAAGCTTACACAAAACCAAAAGCACTCTGGAAGATGTGGGAAAAGTCTGGTTACACTTGCGAGTGGCATTCTGCATACTGGTGGTGGTCCTTGTTGGATACCATCTTGAGTTGTTACCATCTTAACCTGCCTGGGTGCATCTCCATATTGGTCCTTGGTGCTGTCTGGCCCTGACTGAAGTCTCCAGACACCATGTCTTTACCCAAACCAATGTTTAGCTTATTACCTAAACAGGCTCCATTTATGTTTTGGGTGGGAGTTCTGCCTGCTTGCTCAGAAGCTTGAGAAATATCGGAAGTAGCTTGTTTCAGCAAGTGCATTGTGATCTGTGTAGGGCCATCTGGACAGAGTCCATGGTTCTCTGTTCACCTTTAAACCCTCAGCCAAGTGGAAGTGGAAGTGGGAATCACCAGGTTCAGGATGTCACCCCACACTGCCCCTGCTCTTTACACCATAACCTCACTACTGACTCTACACTGAGGATCGATTAGGCAAACCAGTTATAATATTCCATGTTACCTTGATGGTTTATTGAATTACTAACTCTGAACATAATCCCAGGAGGTTTCATTTCACTAACTCTGGCTGCTGCTTCTGGGAGGTAAAGCATAAAGATTAATGATTAATGATGCAGATATGTTCTAGATTCTGATTTCCCCACATGACATTTTGAGAGTAATGCTGGCTGTGGGGAGGGTGCAAGGATTCTCCCAGTTGATGTGATGAATAATTTGAGATGTTTTGAGCTGGGGTCCCGTTTCAGATAATGGATGTTTTCAGGCTCTTCATGATCTCTGATCAGGATTATTTCAGTTTTTCTTCACTTTTTTTTGTGCTGTTAATGTTGGTCACTCTATTGTGAAGTACTTCACATCCAAAACAAATGGATGCTGTACTTCTGATTGGCAGGGCTGGAATAATTTAATTTTAGACCCCTTTTTTATGTACAAAACCTAGTTGTGTTTATGATGTTACAGTCTGAGATTTTGTAGTCACGTTATACAATAGGAGTAAATTTCAGCTTTCTCTAACTCCTGCCCTTTCCTGAACTGGCTCTTGGTCTGTGATAGTGGTGCATGAGGTTTTATTGCAAAAGGAATCTGATTCTCAGTGAGCAAGCCTTACTGTAGTTGTACAGGGCATGGGTGGGAGAATACCTGGAGTATTGCAAAAAGGTTTGGTTTCCTTCCCTAATGTACACTTCTCTGGGAGGTACAGCAGCATTAGATTTCCTAAATCAGTGCCTGAACTGTGGGAACTGCTGCTGAAGATGGAATAAGGGGATATCCCATGGGTGAATTCATGCTACACTCGGATTCTGAGTTGCATGAAGTAAAAAAAAACTATTGTGAAATATTTCAAACTGCTTAGTCTGTGTGTGTGTGTGAGATTCTCAAATCTTGGAGATTGTCCTGCCTCTTTGCAGAATTAACAGTGAATCCGTTTTCAGGAATGTATTCTGAAAGTTGACCATGAACCTGTTGATCAGGTTAATTTGCCCTAGTGTTGGCAGCATGGTTTTAGTTTCATTCTGAAAGCTGTTTCAGGATTAAGGCTGTTTGGCTGTCTGCAAGCAGGGACAGAACCGTGGTGTTCTGAAGCAACACTGGGCTATGACACGCAGACTTGGCAAACCCAGTTCTGTCTGATTCCAGTTTTTAACAAAGCAGTTTGAGCTCATTGAGTGGAGTCTGCTCCACGTTCCGGCACGGACTGGGCTAACACACAGAGGCTACCCTCACTCTCTGGCGGGTGTCCCACTCACTTCATTAACAGCACAGTCGGGTGGATTGGCAGGAGAGGGAATGATGCCAGAGTGCAGCCACCTTATTGGAGCTGGTGTTGTCCTCCCTGATGGGAAGGTGGTGCATTTGACTGACATTGAAAGGGGCAGTTGTCTGTCAGTCTTGCCTAGTGCCCTCTGCTTGCATTCTGCCTTGAATCAGCCCAGGAAACTCTCCATGGGCTGCTCTGACGTTGGCAGGGGACACTTGCAACAATATGCAACCCCCTCCCTGCCCAGTTAGGGGCAAATTTAAACTGACTCTCGGATGTTTCTTTAGCCTCTAGCAAGCAATCCCCTTTACACCCATAAAACAGCAAAATGTTTCCCCGTGTTTTCTCTTAACTGATAACACATGGCTGCTATGTAAAAACCGAAAACAATAGCAGCTTGAAGGGAAATGTTCTGCTCCTGGCAATCTCCATTTAAATGCTTGCATTTCTCCACACAGCAGTGTGTACTATATTAAACCGAACTGATTGTGAAGAAAGAGAATCTTTGTGACAACATAATTACTTGCTCGTGACATTTGTATAAGTGAACAAAAGATCTCACGTGACCTTCTGTGACCTGTTATTCGCTGCCAAAATAGACTTGCAATCTGTTGAAAAGACTTGTTTTTTTGAGTTCATTACTGAACAATGTGTCTATTTATATTAAACCTCTTGGGTGTGGGGGGGAGCAGGGGAGAGAGTGTGAAAATTACAGGCTGCTTTGAGACCAGTTACTCTTGGCCACTTGCACAGGGGCTGCCTCTACCTGACGGTGCTCATAAAAAATCAGATGGTTGTCTGTGTGGGTTAATTAATGCTTTGTTTTATGATGTAAACAGACAAAAAAAATTAACACTACAGTATTTCCCGAATACCCAGGACTACATGCTCCAGTTATTTTTACCTCGACAACTGACCAGGAAAATAGTGGTGTCTCCTTGTTTTAGTTTCTATGAAATTGCTTTGTTCTGTGTTGGAGTTCTTTAATACTTGGTCAAGATTTCCATTTTCACCCAAATAGTATGTGAATTTTTAACTTTTTTTTTCCCAGTCAAATTATACTAAGTAACTGCATAAACTGAAGAATATTCAATGAATTAAGTATTCAGTCCTGGACTTGGGCTGGAATACTCAACATTTTGATTTAAAATCCGGTACCTTTTTTGTTGAAGGTGGTCAGGTTAGATGACCAGTTATTGATTGCTCTGATGAGTACTAGTTTAGTGATTGTTCTTTTTAAATTTGGTTTTTCTTGAGGGAGGAGTGGAGACTTGGAAATAGCCATCTGTTTCCCCCAGGCACCTGACCAACATGTATGTGTGTGATGGGTTTTACGATATTAAAGAAATTGGGGGGGGGGGGGGGGGGGGGGGGTAGGGATGTTGCAGGAAAATCCTTTCAAGGAGGAAGGTTAGCCATGATTTGGCTCTGTGCTGGAACAGGGTTAATGGGCTGAATGGCCTTTTCCTGTGCCTATCTATCAACCGAATCTGAATAATTGCTCCTTAACCTTTTTGTAGCTGCTTATTTGTTCAGTCTGTTTTGAAAATTAACTGCGACAGTTTTCCCACAAAAGGAGTTATTACCTTTTCAGTGTTTGTGAAATCCTGTACTTTATAATATCCATTTAAACATTTCCAACTGAAGAACCTGTCCTCCCCTCATTTTATTACCTGAGCCTGTATGTAGAGGGCTAGCACCCGGCACATTTTTAGTTCTTCTCTATAAGACTTAGTACAAAATATCCCAAATGTTGTCTGCTGAATATACCCTAAGCACCATGAGACTCACTGGCCTTTTTCTTTTCTTTTTGGTTTATCTGCGAACATTAGATTTGGGGATGCAGTGGAGGTGAAAAGCTGTTTTGTCTTTAATATTAAAAAAATGTTTAAGGTTAGGGCTGTGAGCAGTAATTATCAAACAACAGAAGATGATCCTGCATGTTTCTGTATCTCTCTTTTTTTTGGTCAATACATTTGCCCCCAGCTACATGTGACTAATTAGGAATGCAGATCTGGGTAAAGCCATGTTATATTTACCAATGAAGCATGAGTGAGTAACTTCCAGTGGATCTGTGGTCTCAATACTGTTATTTGCACTTTGATCAGTCTTTGTTTTTGTTATGAAATAGTGAGCTAAGCGTAAATTGTGGCAACCTTCTTTGATCATTTGAAGTGCTTTCTGTCGATTCCCAATGATTGTTAACGTACAAATTAAATACAGTCTCACAAATGTGTTTAAAGTATTTCCTACTAACTTTTGATATTAAAACAGTCACGGTAGCACTTTATTGTGGACTGCAGAGTTACACAATATTGACTCGGGTCCCTCCTGCAAAGTGCTGAGGTAAATCATTAGCAAGGCTGTGGTGAAAGCAGGGGCGAGGGAGATTCATGAACCTGATGTCGGAGAGTGAGCACAGCCACAGTAAGCTGAATGGTCTCTTGTGTGGTCTAACTCTAACTCTGACTGTATGGGTTTCTCCAAAAACCTGTGACATTAACAGTGGTGCTGCATTTTGGGAAAGCAAATCTTAGCAGGACTTGTACACTTTTATGGTAAGGTCCTAGGGAGTGTTGCTGAACAAAGAGACCTTGGAGTGCAGGTTCTTAGCTCCTTGAAAGTGGAGTCACAGGTAGATAGGATAGTGAAGAGGGCGTTTAGTATGCTTTCCTTTGTTGGTCAGAGTATTGAGTACAGGAGTTGGGAGGTCATGTTGCGGCTGTACAGGACATTGGTTAGGCCACTGTTGGAATATTGTGTGCAATTCTGGTCTCCTTCCCATCAGAAAGATGTTGTGAAACTTGAAAATGTTCAGAAAAGATTTATAAGGATGTTGCCTGGGTTGGAGAATTTGAGTTATCAGGAATAGGTTGGTGCTGTTTTCCCTGGAGTGTCGGAGGCTGAGGGGTGACCTTTTTATAGAGGTTTATAAAGTCATGAGGGGCATGGATAGGGTGGAGGAGTCAAGAACTAGAGGGTATAGGTTTAGGGTGAGAGGGGAAAGATATAAAAGAGATCCAAGGAGCAACTTTTTCATGCAGAGGGTGGTACGTGTATGGAATGAGCTGCCAGAGGATGTGGTGGAGGCTGGTACATTGAAACATTTAAGAGGCATTTGGATGGGTATATGAATAGGAAGGGTTTGGAGGGGTATGGGCCGGGTGCTGGCAGGCGGGACTAGATTGGGTTGGGATATCTGGTCAGCATGGGCGGGTTGGACCGAAGGGTCTGTTTCCATGCTGTATATCTCTGACTCTATGATGCTTTCTAGTTCAAAAACAAATTGCTGGAGAAACACAGCAGATATGACCGTATCTGTGGAGAGAAAGCAGAGTTAACATTTCAAGTCCAGTGACCCTCCTTCAGAACTGGACTATAAACACCATTTCTCTCTCCACAGATGCTGGTCGACCTGCTGAGTTCCTCCACCTCTTTCCGATCTCCCATACCCACTGCCTATTTGCACTGCCTGTTTTTGTTTTAATGCTGTCTAATTCACTTTTGATCAATGAACTTTGCTTCACAATTTATGTTTTTTAAATTTCAGTAAGAGGCAGCTACAGGAAAAGTGATACTGTTCAAACAACCCGTTCTCTTTCCCACTGTTCTCGCTTTCTTTCAGCCATAGTCCCTCAAATCCCTCCTTTATCACACTCTCTCCCTTTTTCAAAAATTCCATTCCCCTTTCACGCAAAGAGCTTGTTTTATCTTCTAAACCATCATGTCTCTCTCTTCAGTGTCTGCCCCCATTCAGATCTCCGTCCTTTCACCCAAATCGAAGCCTGTTTTCAAGGACCTTTTTTTGTTGACCTATGCTTCCAGCTATTGGTCACCTTCTGTCGACCATGAGACATCAGAACTCTGGGCAGGAGGAGGTCATTTAGACCCTCGAGCGTGCTCTGCCTTTTTGTTTTGGATGAGATTATGGCTAAGCTCAACTCTACCTCAACTCCACTTTCCTGCCTGCCCTCTCTATCCCTTCAACCCATTACTTATTAAAAATCTGTCCATCTCCTCTTTAAATGTACTCCATGTCCCAGCACCCACCACACGCTGGAGTGAATTCCACAAATTCATGACCTTTTGAGAGAGAGAGAGCATTTTTCCTCTTTGTTTGAAATCTGTGACCTCTTAATTTTAGGATAAGATTTCTTCCTTGAGTGGGCCATTCTCACTGCATCTAATTATGTCAAACCCCTTTAACATCCGATAGACCTCCATTTGATTTCCTCTTGTTCTTCTAAATCCCAGACAGTGTCGGCCTAAATGGCTCAATCTCTGCTCACAGTCAGGAGCAAGACCCCGTAGCTTCCTCTCCTGTTTTGCTAGCCAGTTGGTGCCCCTGCCTGGTGTAACCTGGACAGTGTGAGATTGGAATGCATTCTGCAGAGGTAGTGTATTTTTTTTTCTTTTCCTACCCCCATGCTACCACCTAACAGCGGTCACAATTGTGTGTGTGTGTGTGTGTGTGTGTGTGTGTGTGTGTGTGAGAGACAACAGGTACAAATCTTTATTAAATTCCCACCACCAGGAAGAAAGGAAACGCCCAAGTGGCCACTGATGAGCAGTGTCCTTCTCCGAGGGCAGTACAGCATGATCAAACAGTGAAGGGGAGGGCAAGGATTAAATCTAAATCAAAATAGAGTTGGAGGGGGGAATAATGTACTCCACTCCCTGTGGTGCCCACCTTTCTCTCCATCTCAAGGGTGTTTACGGACACAGTGTGCTCCTTTTCCAGGGGCACCTGGGCTCTGATAACCGTGGAGGAGGGGCAGGCAGTTGGCCTTAGCGACCCCCTCCACGGCTCACTGCCTGAAGGGAGACTCCTGGCCAGGCCCAGGAACCGACCCACAAGGAGGTCCTGTGACCAACCCCCCTCCTTCGCACTGGGTGCCCAAAGACCAGGAGCGTGGGACTGAAGTGCAACCAGAAACCGAGGAGAAAGGCAGTGTATTCCTAACTGACCACGTGGAGCAAATCAAAGGCAATCTGGTGTTTTACCTGGGACATTAAAATATACAGCAGTGTGCACTAACAGTTAGGTTTGAGTTTTTAAAACCTTTTTTTATATTTGGTGCAGACCTAATCCTTCAAACTCCTATCAGCAAAAGAGATTGTGTCTTGAATCAGCCCTTTGGGAGAGTCCAGATGACAGCAGCCTGAACAATCTGTTGTGCTGAACTCTGTGCCATAACCCAGGCAAGGTGGGCACCTACCCCACCCCTGCAGGAAGTATGTAATGTAAAGTAGGTAGAATACCTAGAGTCCTTTTTAAATTAAGATTTGACAGATCTGGAGTGGAAATGAAGATATCCAAGGGAAAGAGAGCGCAGCAGGCAGGGTACTCTCCAACTATGTCAGGCACACCCACAGCTGTGGCAAAGCCCTTTCTGTCCAGTGGAGCAACAGCATTTACTGACAGAGTACGCAAAACTCCATTTAAAAATCGACAGAGCGCTGGAACCAGTTACGGCCATGCTGACCAAGCATGAGCAGGAGATCTGGGGCTTTGATCAGCACGTGGAGGCAGTGGAACAGAGGACTGCAACCTTGGACGCTGCGATGGAGAGCTCAGGGGTGAGTCCAAACCTGGGAAAGCCAGGTTCGGACCCTACAGGGACAAGTAGATGACCTCAAATAGTGATAGGAGGAAAAATAATCTACGGATCTTGGGCTTACCGGAGTGTGAGGGTGAAAATCTTGCCTTTAACCTCTTGAGCGGTGGCTTCTGGAGTGGCTGGGGCTGGAGATCGACCTGGGTTGGGTGAGTGTGGAGCGGGCCCACTGGATTGCAATGCCCAAGTCTGGGCCAGCCTAGTACCCCCGCCCGGTCCGAGTGTGACTCCAGCATTACAAGGAAAACCAATTATTAATACAAACAGCCAGAAGACTGGGAGAAGATCCACCGGTTTTGGTTTATATAAAGGTTTGAAGATTAAAAATAACATTGACATTTCTGGAGCCATAATTAAGAAAAATCTTTTGATGTAAAGAAAAGAGGTTTAATAATTCAATATTCTGAGGTACCTGGCAGTGCAACGTTCCAATTATGGAGGATCGGTTGACAACTTTGACTTGGTGGAAAAAAGTACATGAATTTTTGAACTTGCTGAAATGATAGACTTTGGCTGCCTGAACTGCTGTGCTCTTCCAACACTGCTAATCCAAAATTTAGATTTCATAAAGTATGTTTTTTCTCCACTCGCCACACACTGAATGGGCTTCTTCCTCTTGGGGGATTGCGGGCTGTAGTGTGCAGTCATTGGCTACTGATCTGTTCAGGTGGTGCACCTGGCTTAAAGGGGAGCCATTTCCCCCATTAAAAGGAAAAAGGTGCTCTCAAATCTTCAGAAGGAAAAGGTTGACATTTTGCTGTTGCAAGAGACCCATTTGACAGGTGGGGAACATCTGAAGTTCTAGCAGGCAGTATACATAGGTATACTTTTCCAAAAGCGGAGGAGTGACCATACTGGTACGAAAGAACTTCCTATTTTGAGTGATAGATCAAATCCAGGATGAGTATAAACGGTTCATCGTTGTCAAGGCTGTGTTCCACTGGGAAGAGTATGGCATCCTGAGTGTTTACTGTCTACCTGGCTTACTCCATACTCGTACAGCCTTTGCTTAGCAAAGGAGACCCCTCTCTTTGCCTCTTGTGAGGACTGAGTCCAGAGCAGCCTGGAGAGCCATGCCCCATTACCATTTGCCGACGGATGATCTGGTATGGGATGCCGATTCAGCTGGGCCTCGAGTATCTGCTGCTGCTCTCCCCTCTCTGCCTCCTTCTCGTAGTCCTTCAGAATGCTTTGGTGGTCTCCCAGAGCACTCTCTGATGGATTACTGGCCAAACCCCAATTGATGTCCCAAAGAATCTATACTTACCTCTACTATTTCATAACAAAATTGTCATCCTTCAACAAACTGATCCATGCGCCATTGCCGTGTCTACACTCCACTACCTTTGGCCATAACATCTAAATATACTGTCCAAAATAGTTAGGCTCCCAATCCTACAGGCCAACACAAAGTCCAAACAAACCGATGGAACAAGGAACATTATCAATTCTTGTGTGGCATGTGCAGGTTGGAGTAAAAGGGTGCAGGCAACTCCACACATCCACAAGCTCAACTCCCCCCTCACAGTCCACTAGCAGTCTTGACCGTGGAGGTATAGGAGATGAGTCCTCCTGGCATCCTGTCTACCCTAGGGCCCATGAGACAGTTTAAGTCTCTTCCTATCATTATACAGCACACCTCCAGGAGCTGTTAATTTAGAGACCACACCAACTAAAAATTGACAGGATGCGCTGGGGCACAGTAAGCACTCAGAATGCCATACTCTTCCCAGTGTACCACAGCCTTGAGAATGATGACCTGCCCATAGTCATCCTGGATTTGATCAGTTGCCCAGAATGGGAGGCTCTTTCATACCAGTATGGCCACTCCTCTGCTTTTCTGAATTGGAGGAAAAGCATACCCTAGGAATACTCCCTGCTGTAACTTCACAGATACCTGGCTCCGAAGAAAGATGCTTCACAGTCCATTGATCTTCCTCCATTTGAATGACATTACCAGTTCTCTCCCTGATAGGCACAATGCCAGGTTACAGGAATTCTATCCGGAGTTATTCTGGTCGGAGGGCTTTGGGGATAGAGAAGTGAGAATGGAATCCTTTTTTGAGAACTTGGACCTCCCCGATTTATAAACACAGATCAGGCCTTCCTTTTAAATGGACCCCTGACAGTATAGGAGGCGCAAGAGACGGTAAGGCACCGGTCCAGATGGGATCCCGAGTGAATGCTACAAGGAGTTCATACACATTAGCTGAACCACTCCTGGAGATGAATAGTCATTTATATAGCTGGCTCTCTCCCCCTCTCCCCCTCTCTCCCCCTCTCTCCCTCTCTCCCTCTCTCACAGGAGGCTAATATCTCCATTATTTTAAAGAAAGGGAAAGACCTTGAGGATTGTGCATTGCTGGATGTGGACTTCAACATTCTGTCAAAGGTTCTAGCTCTGGGACTGGAGAAGGTGCTGCCCTTTTATTATAAAAGAGGAGCAGGCGACAGGTTGCCCCAGCTCCTCCAGCAATATCAGGCGGGTACTGAACATTTGTGCAAATATGTCAGTGGAGAACGATTCCGGGCTTGGTCTCCCTGGATACAGAAAAGGCTTTGATTTGGGTGGAATGGTCGTATCTCTTTGCTGTTGCAGACTGCTTCTAGTCTGGGAGGGGCCTTCGCCAGGTGGGTGGCAGTGTTATACAGAGACGCCAAGGTGGCTGTGATCACAAATGGGGTTAAATCTAGCAATTTTGGTGTAGAGAGGGGCAGCTATCAAGGGTGACCCATTGCTCTACTATTTACCTTTGGTACTTGAACCACTGACAGGGGCCATCCAAAAGGGCCCTGAAATAATGGCACCGAAGGTGAGAGTTGGGGAACAAAATCACTCTGTGGAAGATGTCCTTCTGTTTTTGGCTAACCCTGAAAAGTCTTTACCCCAGCTCATACAGAAAAGTTAAATTATTCAGCAGCTTTTTGGGGTACAGAGTAAACTTCGCAAAATCCAACTGAATGGACTTTTACTTTTAGATGGTCACACAGGTTTTCTCTGAGAATTTTTTAATTACCCCTTACTACTGGCAGCTGTATGGAGTGAACTTTGTGCAGCTGTTTCAGAGGATAAAGTAGGCTGTATAGCCTTGACTAAAATGAATGTTCATCCTCTGTTAATATCCTATGAGGATGTTCCTGTTGTTACCCAAACAGATGCTGCGGAGGTTTGCAGGATGGCTTGGATCGTCTATTTGTTGCTGTAGGTGCCCTCTAAATTTACCAAGTTGCAACTTCTGCAGGAGGTGGTGGGGGTGGATGATCCAGATCTGAGGAGATATCCAATAGGTACAGTGTTGTCCTAAGTCGATGTGGAGGCCTTGCAGGTGAGATATCTCAAACTTACTGTTCGTGGATAAGATGAGATCTGTAGATGAGCACTGTGACACTCCCAGCATCATATGGTGAAAGCATGGAGGATGATGTGGCAGGGTGAGGGCAAGTGGGAGCCCCTGGATTTAGGTGGGGTCAAAGGGATAATCTAGGAGGTTTGAGGGAGAGGTCTTGATGTCTCTCAGCCAATTAGGTCAGAAATCCGGAATCCCTAATTAGGGACCTTTTCTGATATTTCCAGGTTCGGGATTACATACGGAAGAAGACCTCGTTCTTGACGCAGTCCTACAAGTCAGATATCGAACAAAGAGCGCTCTGATGTGGGCACACTGTCAGATAGCACCATATCTCATCTGCAGAGCAGGAATTCCCTGGGGGATATGGAGAGACTCCATGAGATCTGGAATCAGGGATTGGGGAAGAAATCTCATCGGAAACATGGGAAGATATATGGGCGAATATAAAGAAAATTTCAATATGCGATCAGGCACAAGCAATGTAATTGAAGATCCTCCACAGGGTCCATATGGTGTCAGAGGTTAGCAATGGTTTTAAGAAAGGATCTTCCCCAAAATATAAAAATGGTCATTGCTTTTTGTCCTCTTACAAGATCCATGGATACTGGGGGGTCATAGTGAATGAGCTGGAGATGATCCTGGGAATGGAAGTTGGGGAGGATCTGGTGTCCCTTTTTTTTCTGGAGCTACCGAATCTTCCCTCTTTGGGTGAGCACAGGAAGAGGTTATTCAACATTCTTACAGTGAGGAACAACTTTCTAGTGAATTAGATATCGGAAAACCCTCCAGGTCTTACCCTCCAGGCACAGACTTGTGATAGAGCACATCCTCAGGACTACCTGACCAGTATGGTGCACCATGGAATGGAGTGATTTGATAAGACATGACGGCCCTTTCTAAATTACATAAACATGGGTCTGTTGCCATACTGATTAGGGCCTTTATGTTATCCACAAGGGCCATATACAGTGGTCTGGGGAGTGAGGCTTAGTAAATATGGATATAATAATAATAACTGTTGCTCCTGTGGATGGGAACCTTGGAGGTGCAGCAAGTGGAGTAATGCAATATAGTGAATTTGATTTTAGTGGATTATAATTTCATTTAATGTTTTTATTTAATTTTAGTTTCTGCTAATTTTGGTTTAACTTGAGTAAATATGAGATGACTGTGTATCTTGAGGAATAGGCACATTATTGTCAATGTTACTGTAATATATTCTACTTTTTAACTTTTATAACATTTAGTTTGTTTCTTTGTAAAAGTGAAATTTTTTCCAATAAATATATACATTCAAAAAAATCAGCCCTTCACCTGAAATGGAGCACTGCAAGAATTAAGTTGCCACGATTCTGAACATGTAGAAAGCCTCTTACCCGCTGGGCTTGCTGAGGTTATTACTGTAACCCACCCATCCTGAACACACTGACTCTGACTCTGACTCTGATCTCCAGCCTTCCATTGCCTTGTTCTGGTCATTTTGTTTAGTGTTTCTGTTACACTAGGAACCTTCACATTCTTTCTGAACAAAGATAGCTGTATGCTCGTGCTGTCTCGCTCTCTGCATTTTCAGGAATCTGTTCCATGTGACTGCCTTCAGATATTCACTGAGCTTCATTCACCCAAAAGGCCAGTGTGACCTTGTGTGCTTTTGCTGTTCATTTTCAACTCTACTTGAACTGGAGAGACAATTATCTTTTTTTGTTTCCTCTTCCTCCCTCTCCCTGAAGGTACAGGGTTGCAATCTCTCCCCTCTGTACTGTCCCCTGTTGATTATGCCCATTTGTCCATTCATCTCCATATGGGTTTAGTGACTATGTTCCCTGTGTCTCCAAACAACCTGGTGCTGTCCATGTCCACTCTCAGCAGGGAGTTGCCTCCTCCCTCCAATAGTGCCCACTCTGCTGCTGGATTCTGTCTCTTCACCTGCCCACCCACCAGGCTTCCTGGGTCTATCTCTGCCCAGGATCCCAGGGTGGTACCTGGAAGAGGAGAGGATGGTCTCCTGGATGCAGTATTCCTGAATAGGTTATTTTGGGGAATATCGTGCTGCTGTCTGGGGCAGAATATTCTATCGGGGTGGCATCACCAGACAAGTCATCCAGAGCCCCCTGCCAGTGTCAGAGGGACACCTGGTTCAAATCCCAATACAGTAGCTACTGGAAATTAGTTAACTAATCATTTTAATGAGTTAAATAGCTGTTAATTCCTTGCATTCAGAGACTATGCAACTACTATTTTCACAAACTCTAGTCTAGTTTAGGGAAGGCGATGCCTGGCTGGCTCTGTGTGACCCCAGAATGTTGTGATTGGTTGACTCTGAACTGCCCTCTGAAATGATCTAGGGAGCTCAATTGTTCAAGGGCAGCTAGAGGTGGATAACAAATGCTGCTCTTGCCAGGATGTCCATATCCTGTGAAAGACTTCTCAAGCCATTTTTTGGAACTTGCTGTGTACAAATTAATTGATTTGCTGTTTTTCCTACACTTCAGAAGTACTTGATTGGCTATGGGATACTTTTAGGATGTCATATGTTCATTTATGTAGCACCTTTTCAGAAACATCATCTTTTTCTCTTGGTATTGAGGGAATAGTGAATTTAAACAGATACCAGTTGTCCTTAACAGGAGAAATAATCTTTTCACTCAACATGTATGCAGAATACTGGGTGTGTAATACTGCCCAATGTCAGTCTGTCAGTAACGGGTGATGGTAATGGATCTGAGTGCTGCTGGAAAAGCACAGCAGGTCAGGCAGCATCCAAGGAGCAGGAAAATCGACGTTTTGGGCAAAAGCCCTTCATCAGGAAAGATTAAGGACTTCTGCTAGAAAATTTGTTTGTTTTTTATTTTTCCTGCTCGGATGCTGCCTGACCTGCTGTGCTTTTCCAGCATCACTCTGATCTCCAGCATCTGCAGTTCCCATTTCTGCCTGATGGTAATGGATGTACACTCCATTCCAACCAGGAATATTGTTATCTGCTCATCGGGGCAACTTTACCAAATGGACAGCAGAAATCCAGTTTTATGAGCACAGGCTGGATTTCCACAGATGATGGGAATAAGTCCTGAGGATACTTTTTATTTTTAACATGTTATAAAATGTCCAAATATTATAATAGTGTCAGCAATTTGAGGAAATTGGTTTATGGCATTTAGCAAACGAACCAACAGCAATGCAAGAGGAATTCTTTCACACAGTGAGTGCATAGTGTCTTGAATGTACCGTCTGAGTGTGTGGGGGGTGGCAGGTTCACTTGAGGGGTTAGGTTCTGGAATGTATTGTCTGTGTGTGTGTGGGGACATTGGTTCAATTGCAGCTTATCGAGGGAATTGGAAAAGCATCTCGAATGTTTATAGATGGAAGGTGAAAGGTCAATGGTGTGGGGCTGACTGAACTCTTTCTGCTTGGGCTTGCTAGGCTGAATGGCCTCCAGTAACCATTCTGTTCTGTTGTTTCTTGTTCAAATACAAAGACTGCTTTTGTAAGCTGTTTGAGTCTGTGCCTGTTAAACGTATTCTGTTGTATTTGACATTGGTTTCAATTTAGAATAATTAGGCATTTATAACTTCATTCATTTATTCCAGGAATGTGGGTGTCACTGGCTGGGTCAGCATTTATTGTCCATCCTGGTTCCCCTGGCGGAGTGGGGAGTGGGGGTGATCTCCTCCTGTCATCCAATCCAGTTTTACAGCATGGAAACAGACCTTTTAGTCCCACACGTCTGTGCTGACCAGATATCGTAAATTTAATCTAGTCTTGTTTGCTGACACTTGACCTATGTCCATCTAAACACATCCTATTCATGTACCCACTCTGATCCCTTTTATAAATTATAGTATTTGTACCATCCTCCACCACTTTCTGAAGAAGGGTTACACCTGAAATGTTGACTTCTCCACCTCCTGATGCTGCCTGGCTTGCTGTGTTCCCCCAGCTTCCTGCCTGTTCCTGCTGATACTGCCTGGCTTGCTGTGTTCCCCCAGCTTCCTGCCTGTCCCGGCTGATGCTGCCTGGCTTGCTGTGTTCCCCCAGCTTCCTGCCTGTCCCGGCTGATGCTACCTGGCTTGCTGTGTTCTTCCAGCCTCCTGCCTGTCCCTGCTGATGCTGCCTGGCTTGTTGTGTTCTTCCAGCCTCCTGCCTGTCCCTGCTGATGCTGCCTGGCTTGTTGTGTTCTTCCAGCCTCCTGCCTGTCTACCACTTCCTCTGGCAGCTCGTCCATGCATGCACCCCCTCTGCTTGCAATGTTGCCCCTCTGGTCCATTTTTTAAAAAATCTTTTTCCCCTCTCTCAATAAGCCTATGCCCTCTAGTTTTAGATTCCCCCACCCTTGACTATTCATCCTATCCAAGCCCTTCCTGATTTCCCTGTGAGGAATTGCGTTGATGAATGTGAATCTATCTGCTGCTCAGACTGGGAAGATGGAAAGATCCGAATGGTTTCAGAAATGAGAAACTTCAGTTGTGAGGATAGAGTCAAGAAATTGGGCCTACACTTTTCTCTTTTGTAGCGAAGGTGGCAAATGAGCAATCTAATCAAAGTTCTCTGAATCCTGAGCAGGCGCCCGCTGGAGAGAGCGAGACTGTCCCACTCATTAGATAATGAAAAATGAGACCGTGTAAATTTTAGTCATGTGCAAGAGATGTAAATGTGAAGTTAGAAAAACTTCTTCTTTCACTCAGTATTGATTACTATTGGTAGCAAGTAGTTAGGAGTACGCTGTTGGAAATGTGGTCGGGACAGATTCAATTAAGGCATTCAAGGGTGTTTGGATAGAAATGATGCCCAAAGGAAAGGGATTTGGTGGTGGGGGCATAAAGCAGAAGGTTGGTATCACATAATGCTTGTTTGAAGAGCTGGTGCAGACACTGGGTGGGACAGCCTCCTTTAACACTAGAACAATTATGTGACAGTGTGAGATGTCGGTATTTGTGACTCTGCCGGGTTAATATCTGCCTTTTTTCAAAAAAAGTCTTGGTTCTTTGAATTAACCGTTGCAAGTGCCCAGATCCTGTGAGCATCTTGTCCTTGTCCACATGGTGGATACTACAGCCAGTTCCTCACTGCATCCCATATATGCAACTGCTTTGTGCTGTCTGATAGCCTGATCACTGTTCAGCACCAATCCTATCACCGAATCCACATATCTGAAGTTAAAAATCACACAATGCCCGGTTATAGTCCAATAGTTTTAATTGGAAGCACTAGCTTTCAGAGCACTGCTCCTTCACGGAGTTGAGGAGTATAAGAGTGTAAGACACAACCTGGTGTTGTGTGATTTTGTAACTTTGTACACCCCAGTCCAACAGTGGCATTTCCAAATCAGCATGTCGGGAGGGATTTGACCATAAAATCTTAGTGTCTTTCACCACCCAAGGTGATAAGCATATAAATGTAAATCCATTTTTATTGGAGAAGTTAAATTCTAGTGTGGTGTTGGCTGCTGACTGACCTGTGCTTTCTGACTTCCTCCAAAAGTAAATCACCTTTCAAAATGCTGCCTGTCAACTCTGTGAATTAGAAACCTGTATGAGTGAAAAATATTTTTGAGAACCTGTTTTAACAAAATTTTATGCAGATTGTAATTTCAAATTTTACGGCAAACTCTGTGACATGAATTATCTGACCAATACTAACTGGCCTTTTGCTTAATGCTGGCACTTTTTATCTGTCGAAGTTGCTTCTGTTAAATTTTGCTAATCATTAGCCACCAAGTGACATGTCTGAGCTGAGAGTATCACATCTCGCGTGACTGTTTCTAAGTCGGACATACAAAGGCCAGGACTCCAGAAAGGAGTGTTCAAGACCTCTGTGTAATTAAACTTGGACTTAAAAAGCTAGTCAGCAATTTGTGACTCTGAAACTGCTAAATTTTCATTTTTAAAAAACTCATCTGGGCCGGGAAACCTAAAGGGTCTCCATTTCTCCAAACCCTCAATGTGACCAATCAATGTGTAACGGCTGAACCACCTCCAGGGCAAGTCAGGGTAGGCAATAATTCCTGACTCTTGCCAGCAATGCTCGTACTCTGTGAACAAGACCCAGAATGTGCTTGGGCTGCTCTTGATGAGAATATTATCAGGAAATAGCTGAGTTTGATTATCGCTAGATTACCTGGGTCTCTGGTTTAATAATGTTCAGGGACCTGGTTCAATTCCTGCTATAGCATATGGTGGAATTTGAATTCTAGCATAATCTGGGAGTAAGAGTCTATCAATGACCATGCATCCCCCATGTGACCATGTCAATCGTCAGGAAAATCCCATCTGCTTCACTGATGTCCGATAGGGAAGGAAACTGCCATCCTTACCTGGTCTGGCCGACGTGTGACTCCAGGCCCACAGCAATGGGGGTGACTCTTAACTGCCCACTAGGCAATTAGGGATGGGCAATCCATGCTGGCCTGACCAGAGATACTGTCATTCTGTGGAAGGAATCAAATAAAAGGTTATGACAACTGCAGTACAATTGAAGACCTTAATTCGACAAGCAATCCTGGGTTTTCAGTTTCTGGTTAATTGTCAGACAGGCTTTGAAATCCCTCCTGCTGTCGTGGGGGGTCGGGGGTCACTGCTTGGGGACAGAATGTTTGATTTAACTGAGCGCTTTCTCGAGCAAAAACCACCTGCACCATTCCAGATTTATGGACACTCATCTTACAGAGCTGTAACCATCTGGTTCAGCCCTGGGTGGGGGGGATGAAGTTTATTATTCCTGTTTGTTACAGTAAATAGAACGATGGACCAGCTTGGTCTGTTCAACTCCTACAATAAATATTCAAAATGATATATTTATTGCCCATTTCAATCTGGAATAGATCAGCTCTATCACTCTTTATTATAGTGGGACAATGTTTGAAGATGGTGTCGGCTTCATGGTGTGAACAGCCGGTAACTCCGTGTAATGGGGCAATGTGACATCGCAAATGTGTCAATCAGTCTTCATCTTGTTTGCAGTGGCTGCTGGTGTCTGTGCTAAGGGCACAAAGCACACTGACTCCAGTGCAGGGTTATAATCCTGCTCTAGTTGGTCATGACTGCTGCAAATGTGTTGCTGGTCAAAGCACAGCAGGCCAGGCAGCATCTCAGGAATAGAGAATTCGACGTTTCGAGCATAAGCCCTTCATCAGGAATAAGAGAGAGAGAGCCAAGCAGGCTAAGATAAAAGGTAGGGAGGAGGGACTAGGGGGAGGGGCGATGGAGGTGGGATAGGTGGAAGGAGGTCCAAGAACTCCCCACCTACGTTCGTTTAGTTTGGGACACCACCCACGCCCTCCACCTCCTCCAGGATTTTCGCTTCCCCGGTCCCCAACGCCTTATTTTCACGATGGACATCCAGTCCCTGTACACCTCCATCCCCCATCACGAAGGACTCAAAGCCCTCCGCTTCTTCCTTTCCCGCCGCACCAACCAGTACCCTTCCACTGACACCCTCCTTCGACTGACTGAACTGGTCCTCACCCTGAATAACTTCTCTTTTCAATCCTCCCACTTCCTCCAAACTAAAAGAGTTGCCATGGGTCCCAGCTATGCCTGCCTCTTCGTAGGATATGTGGAACAGTCCATCTTCCGCAACTACACTGGCACCACCCCCCACCTTTTCCTCCGCTACATCGATGACTGTATCGGCGCTGCCTCGTGCTCCCACGAGGAGGTTGAACAGTTCATCAACTTTACTAACACCTTCCATCCCGACCTGAAATTCACCTGGACTGTCTCAGACTCCTCCCTCCCCTTCCTAGACCTTTCCATTTCTATCTCGGGCGACCGACTCAACACAGACATCTATAAACCGACTGACTCCCACAGCTACCTGGACTACACCTCCTCCCACCCTGCCCCCTGTAAAAACGCCATCCCATATTCCCAATTCCTTCGTCTCCGCCGCATCTGCTCCCAGGAGGACCAATTCCAACACCGCACAGCCCAGATGGCCTCCTTCTTCAAGGACCGCAGATTCCCCCCAGACGTGATCGACGATGCCCTCCACCGCATCTCCTCCACTTCCCGCTCCTCCAACCGCCACCAAGACAGAACCCCACTGGTTCTCACCTACCACCCCACCAACCTCCGCATACAACGTATCATCCGCCGCCATTTCCGCCACCTCCAAACGGACCCCACCACCAAGGATATATTTCCCTCCCCTCCCCTATCAGCGTTCCGCAAGGACCACTCCCTTCGTGACTCCCTCGTCAGATCCACACCCCCCACCAACCCAACCTCCACCCCCGGCACCTTCCCCTGCAACCGCAGGTAATGTAAAACTTGCGCCCACACCTCCACACTCACTTCCCTCCAAGGCCCCAAGGAATCCTTCCATATCCGCCACAAGTTCACCTGTACCTCCACACACATCATCTATTGCATCCGCTGCACCCGATGTGGCCTCCTCTATATTGGTGAGACAGGCCGCTTACTTGCGGAACGCTTCAGAGAACACCTCCGGGCCGCCCGAACCAACCAACCCAATCACCCCGTGGCTCAACACTTTAACTCTCCCTCCCACTCCACCGAGGACATGCAGGTCCTTGGACTCCTCCACCGGCAGAACACAACTACACGACGGCTGGAGGAGGAGCGCCTCATCTTCCGCCTGGGAACCCTCCAACCACAATGTATGAATTCAGATTTCTCCAGTTTCCTCATTTCCCCTCCCCCCACCTTGTCTCAGTTGGTTCCCTCAACTCAGCACCGCCCTCCTAACCTGCAATCCTCTTCCTGACCTCTCCGCCCCCACCCCACTCTGGCCTATCACCCTCACCTTGACCTCCTTCCACCTATCCCACCTCCATTGCCCCTCCCCCTAGTCCCTCCTCCCTACCTTTTATCTTAGCCGGCTTGGCTCTCTCTCTCTTATTCCTGATGAAGGGCTTATGCTCGAAACGTCGAATTCTCTATTCCTGAGATGCTGCCTAACCTGCTGTGCTTTGACCAGCAACACATTTGCAGCTGTGATCTCCAGCATCTGCAGACCTCATTTTTTACTAGTTGGTCATGAACCCATATTGGATGTTATTATATTGTCCATATCCTACATGGCAGTCCCCTGGAACCTGGCACTACTAGCTGAGGCTGGGGTTTCTGTATTTGGCCAGGCAGAAACTAACAGGACTTGGCACTGTGTAGGTGCTGCCAATCTCCACAGCAAGCGATCTCTTTTCTTTTCTTTTTGGAAACCTTTTCCCCTCCCAACGACTGGCCAATGGAGAGCTGAGTGACAGACAGCAGGGCACGGTTTTGTGAATTTAGGGGCTGTGGTAGTACTGGGCTGAACATGCTGATGGCAGAGTGGTGTTGGTATTCCCATTCCTGTGCCCCACAGTGTGGAAAACCACTCCTAATTTCCTTTCACTTCCATGTTTCCTAATGTGTAGGAAAGCTGGAGAGCTGTGGTTCGGAGCCTATTCATTCACTGGATGAGGGCACTGCTGAATAGGCCTAATCCCCAATCTTCATCCTTGCAATTAAGAGTCACCCATATTGCTGTGGGTCTGGAGTCACATACGCAGATTCCTCCCCTAAAAGACTTTAGTGACCCAGCTGGAACTTTCTGACAATCGACAATACGTACATTGTCATCTCTCTAGATTCTTAATTTTTTTTTTATTTATTGAATTCAAATCCACCTTCCATGGTGCAATTTGAACCTGGGTGCCCAGAGCATTACCTGGATTTGTGGAGTAACAGGCCAGTGATTATACCACTAAGCCATTACTTTATGGAATATATCACTAGGGAGGCAGAATGCTGGGTGTTCCGGTCAGCACCCAGTACTCCTGAGCCTCCAGGGTAAAAGAGCGGTGACTGTGATTATCTGAGTTGGGCTGTCTCTCCGTACCTGTTTTTTAAGTCTGTAACCCTTCACCCTCTCCTTTCTGGGCTGGAGGGGGTCGTCCCTACTGTACACGGAGTTCTGTCTGGGTTTCTGAACATTGCTGCTGCTTGCGTTGGGGCAGGGCCTTGGTAAGACCACACCTAGACTGGTGAGTTTTGGTCTCCTCTGTGGAAGGATGCTCTGCCTATAGAGGGAGTGCAGCCAAAGTTTTCCAGACTGATTTCTCGGAAGGTGGACCTGATTTTAGACTGGATTATTTTAGAACGATATTCACTGGAGTTTAGAGAATTGGGAGGATAAGGTTTTGTATCATGGTGTCTTGCCTAGTGTGGGTGCTGTTCATTTTCTACCACCTCCCACTCTTCCCTCTACTCTACTCTAATATACCTGCCAGTGATTTAGTTAACACACGCTGCATTGTATGAGTTAACTGGACCCTTGGTCACCATTCTGTTCTTCAGTTTTGGATCAATGGGGCTTGTTTTGTCTGGAATAGTAGAGAAAGCCCATTGGATAGACTGAGAGGAGACTCTTCTAAAACAAGGTTGTTAATTTCTGTAATAAACCAGACCCAAATAACATTGATCTGATCAACATGTTGGCTAGGAGTGTTAACGCCAGATTATTATCAGAGAGCTAGGTCACGTTCTGGGGATGTGGTTCGAGTCCTACCACAGCACATTGTGGAATTTGAATTCGATTTTCAAAAAATTCTGGAGTCTGAGCATGAAACCATTGCTGATTTTCTGGGGGAAATCTATCTGATTCACACTCTGTGAGAAACTGCTGCCTTTACATCTGGTCTGGTCTACATGTGCCTCCAGCCCTACACAAATGTGGTTAACCCTTAACTGTCTTCTGGATGATTTAGGGATGGGCAATAAATGTCGTTCTGGCCGACATCCCTTAAGTACATTTTAAATAAACTCTGCAAGGAGATCTCTGATCCATCTCTCTTCTTTGAGATCCAGTGTTGTCCAACCTTTCCCCACCCCTCACCCTCCGATTGGGTGGAGCTAAATGCAGTCTTTTGTATTGACCCTTTCAGAACCAATATCTGATACAAACCTTTCACTTTGGTTGATTCACTCTCCCTGGAACTTTTTCTTTTCGGTGGAAGGATTTTCGCAGCACGTGGCCCCATGCAACAGTTTCTTATTGAATTTTACGGGAATGGTGTTGAGGCAGCATTTTGTTTCTGTCTTTGCGAGGGTATTTGGGGAATAATAATAAGAGCAGTTTACAGATGACTTTGACTTTGTTTGTGTTTGTTTTTATTTGCTTCATCACCTGATGGGGAGATCTGACCCACAGTTTGGTCCATAAACTGAAATCAGTGAAATTGTGAATAAGCCAAAGGATCCATTAATTCTGAAGGTTTTTAGTAACACATGGGTTTGACCTGAATAATGTTGAGGGTGATTTCTAGACTCTGCATACGTACAGGGGATGGAGATGACTACGAGGTGAATTTGTCAGTTTTGAACTGAAGGTCACCCTGATCAGTTCTGTCAGGGATACAATTATACCCAGCAGCTCTAAACCAAACTCTTCAAAGATATTCTCAACTCGTGTTCGAGTTTAAAAAGGACAAGAAAATTAAGAGTTGACTGCAGCAGTTGGATTCACTGTGGGATCCAAATGATCCCAACCCTGCTTAGCTATGTTTTAACACTAACGGAGGCTGAATCCCTTGCTGTGGTGAGCACTGTACTGAGTGAATGTTGCTGTGTCACAATGACTTGTTTCCCCCGAATTCCCAGAAATTCAGCCAGCCACAGCACATGTCACCTTCCCTTGGAGCAAGAGGAGGCCACTCAGCCCTTTTTCAGCTTGCTATACCATCCAGTAAGATCAGTGCTGATTTGGTTTGAACCTCAACTCTACAAACCTGCATTTTCCCTGATCATCATTTTCATCCCCTTGGTCATCCAGAATCTCTCTCTCCCCTCTCTGCCTTTTCAAAATATTCTTTTGAGGGAGAGCGTTCCAAAGATGCTGAACCCTCTGAGAATAAGGCAATAGGATAGGCAGGAGCAGGATGGACAGTACAATATTAAAGTAGGAATGCTTCTCTGATGGCAGAAGGGGATGGTGATGGTTTTGACCTTTTTTTTAAGCAGTGACAGGACAGAAGTGGAGGGAGGAGTTGGGAAGAAGATCCAAGGTTTACATTTTAAAGATTTACAAAAAGCGATTTGTATTTACATAACACTGATCATGATCTCTACAGTGAGACACTTGTCACTGTAATACAAGAAAAGCAGAACCCACAACCAGCACGTGATAAAGATCTGAGAACATTGAGAGGATTCAAAATGTTTGAGGTTGATGTTGGCCAGGATGGAGGACAGAACTCTCCTATAGTTTTAAACAAAAAATAAATTTCCATGGCGCACTCTCTTCTTTTTTTTTGACTTGAACAGTATCTCTGGCAGAATGGTCCTTGTCAGTACGCAGCAATTTCCTCCCCCCCCCCCCCCCCCCCCCCAGAAGGGGGTTGCACACAGGAAGCTGCCACCAAGACAGGGCAGCCCTGTGTTGGAACTGCAGTTTGGAGTGGGGCTTTTATTCCAGCATTCTGGCTCGGAGGTGGGAGCACTATCGACTGAGGTAGTCCGCAGGGAAAGCCAGACAATTGACTGACTGTTGCCTGGGGAGCAGGAGGCAGCTGTGTCACTGATCATATGGGAGGGGGGTGTGGTTACCACAGGATTGTGTGAATGTGTCCTCCCACTTCCTCCAGACCAAAGGGATGGCCATGGGCATACGTATGGGCCCCAGCTATGCCTGTCTCTTTGTTGGCTACGTAGAACAGTTGGTCTTCCGTAATTACACCGACACCACTCCCCACCTCTTCCTCCACTACATTGATGACTGCATTGGCGCCACCTCATGCTCCCACAAGGAGGTTGAGCAATTCATCAACTTCACCAACACATTCTACCCTGACCTTAAATTTACCTGGACCGTCTCTGACACCTCCCTCCCCTTCCTGGACCTCTCCATCTCCATTAATGACAACCGACTTGACACTGACATTTTTTAACAAACCCACTGACTCCCACCCTACCTCCTTGGAAAAATGCCATCCTGTATTCCCAATGCCTCTGCCGTATCTGCTCCCAGGACGACCAGTTCCATCCCAGAACACACCAGATGGCCTCCTTTTTAGAGACTGCAATTTCCCTTCCCACATGGTTAAAGATGCCCTCCAACGCATCTCGTCCACAGCCCGCACCTCCGCCCTCAGACCCCACCCTTCTAACTGTAACAAGGCCAGAACGCCCCTGTGCTCACCTTCCATCCTACCAACCTTCGCATAAACCAAATCATGCGCCGACATTTCCGCCACCTCCAAACAGACCCCACCACCAGGGATATATTTCCCTCCCCACCCCTTTCCAACTTCCGCAAAGACCGTTCCCTCCGTGACTACCTGGTCAGGTCCACGCCCCCCCTACAACCCACCCTCCCATCCTGCCACCCTCCTCTGCCATCGTATGAACTGTAAAACCTGCGCCCACACCACCTCCCTCACCTCTATCCAAGACCCTAAAGGTGCCTTCCACATCCATCAAAGTTTTACCTGCACATCCACTAATATCATTTATTGTATCCGTTGCTCCCGATGCGGTCTGCTCTACATTGGGGAGAGTGGGCACCTCCTAGCAGAGCGCTTTAGGGAACATCTCCAGGACACCTGCACCAATCAACCACACCGTCCCGTCGCCCAACATTTCAACTCCCCCTCCCACTCTACCGAGGACATGGACATGGAGGTCCTGGGCCTCCTTCACCGCCGCTCCCTCACCACCAGACGCCTGGAGGAAGAACGCCTCATCTTCCGCCTTGGAACACTTCAACCCCAGGGCATCAATGTGGACTTCAACAGTTTCCTCATTTTCCCCTGCCCCACCTCGCCCTATTTCCAAACTTCCAGCTCAGCACTGTCCCCATGACCTGTCCAGACTTGTCCTACCTGCCTAGCTCCTTTTCCACCTATCCACTCCACCCTCTCCTCCCTGACCTATCACCTTCATCCCCTCCCCCACTCACCCATTGTACTCTATGCTACTCTCTCCCCACCCCCACCCTCCTCTAGCTTATCTCTCCATGCTTCAGGCTCACTGCCTTTATTCCTGATGAAGGGCTTTTGCCCGAAACGTCGATTTCGCTGCACCTTGGATGCTGCCTGAACTGCTGTGCTCTTCCAGCACCACTAATCCAGAATCTGAATGTCAGTATCTGTCTGTAAGGCTGGTAGAGGCAGAAACCAACGTGCCCCCCCCCCCCCCCCCCCCCCAAAACCCTCCCATAGCAACACTGAAGAAGTATTGCAATATGAATTAGCAATGCCAATGCATCGCAAAGTTCTGGCCTACCTGCTTAAAAATGGGGATGGGATTGTTCGTTGGTAGCCTAGTTTTACCAACAGAAACGGGCTCAGAGGATGCGGAATGCAGATTCCTACATGCGGCTTGACACAGCTCGGAGTAAATCAAGGTTTTTGTAATTTTACGATTCACCAAGTATCAATATCTTTCTGTTTAAATACAGCAGACTCGAGTTGGAGGCAATTCTGTATAGGCCTTAAGAAAATAACTGCTGCAATTACTGGTTCAGTTAAAACAACCCTGAGGCAGTGGGGTAATTGTACGGCCTGTTACAAACCTTCAAAATGCATGGTTTAAGAAAGATTGTATCCATATGGAAGAACAAGTGGCTCTAAGAATCTTTATTAGCCTAAATTACAAGTTCATGACTCCTCGAGCACACTTTCTTGGTTTAAACAACCCATTGTTCAAGTGTCATTTCATTTCCAATGATTAATAACAGAATACGCAGAGATCGAATGCACATGGGAAAAGATTTTCACATTGTCCAATGCTGAGGTTTTATTCCAAGGTTTGAGCTCCGATTAGCCAGGGAACATCCTGCTTTCCACCATGGCTTCAGTTTGTAATCCCTTTTGGGAAAGGCATCATCTGTGCAGAAAGTGACCAGCAACTAAGGAAATTGCCAAGAGCTCTGACACAAATGTCTTGAGGTGACCGTGTACCATGTGCACATGACCTTGCAGTGAGGGGAGAAATAGTCAGCTCAAAGGCATAGGTCTCTGTAAGGAAGATAACAGCCCCTGAAGCACCCAGAAGGGCTGCAATTTCAACTTGTCCTTTTTTCATATGGAATGTTGGTGTTTTGATAAAGCTTTCTGGCTTGGGTTAATCAAGAGAAGTAGGACAGTGCCCCATTTCAAAGAAACAGCTGTTTCTACTGCTCAGGAAACCGGCTGCTCCTGCAGCATAAATTATTGTTCCCTTTTGGCAGGAGATGGTCTTGTATTTGTCCTGAGGTGCGCAAGACCAAAGCACCTCCAACAACAAGTCTCGTTTTCCAGTTAAAACAACAAATGCTGGAGATCACAGCAGGTCAGGTAGCATCCATGGAGAGAGAGCAAGCTAATGTTTTGAGTCTAGATAACCCGTCAGAGCTGACATCATAACCCCATAAGAAATAGGAGTGGAAGTAAGACCATTCGGCCCATCGAGTCCACTCTGCCATTCAATCCTGGCTGATGGGCATTTCAATGCCACTGACCTGCACTCTCCCCATAGCCCTTAATTCCTTGTGAGATTAAGAATGTATCAATCTCTGCCTTGAAGACATTTAACGTCCCAGCCTCCCCTGCACTTTGTGGCAATGAATTCCACAGACCCACCACACTCTGGATGAAGAAACGTCTCCTCCTTTCCGTTCGAAATTGACCCTCTCTAATTCTAAGACTGTGTGCCCACAGGTCCTAGTATTCCCACCTGATGGAAACAATTTTCCAGTGTCAACCCATCATCACATTAGTCAGTTTTCTCCCCATGGAGCTGCCTGACCCGCTGTGATCTCCAGCATGTTTTTTTTCTTTTATAAATACAGATGCCATCATCTGCAGTAATTTTGCTCTTTCTTCCAACGTTGCTATCAAGTCAAGGGTTCGCAACCTCCGAATGAGACGTTATGTGGCCAGATTATCTGAAGATCGCCCGGAGTCCGAGCTCTGCATTTCTGTTGGGAGATTCCAATCTGGAACCATACTTTTTGGCATTGACAGATCCCTCTTGGAGCAGATTAATTAGGAAAGCAAGCCCTGATCTTTCCTCCTATCTGCTGTATTCCGTAGTTGAAAAGGTCTCCCATCACAGCCCCTGTGGAAGGGGGAGTACGTAAAACAAGTGAGGTTAGGGTGCTTAGTGGGTAGGGGTGATGTGCCAGGTTATCATAGTGCCACGAACCTGGATTGCCACCAGATTTGGTCAGTTGAATACTAACACAGGAACTAGTCTCGGTATTTACTAGTCGAACTTTTCCAGAGTAACTTCTCAAACTGGACTGCAGCAGCAGCCTCCGATTCCAGGTTGAAGTACAGACCTTTGGAGGGTTCCAGGCATACGGGGGGGGGGTCGGGGAGGTCGGATTCTTCAATTTCCTGGACCGTTCCCTCCGACTGCCTGCTAAATCAAGGATTCCAGAAGGTCCCTATGCACACCTCCCATGTGTGCTGTAGGAGAGGTTCTATTGGTGGAAAAACAACCATTCCTGTGTGCAATGGCTCCCTTAGAAGATACCTCCTGGAAATTCTGGGCAGTGAATGAGTGTGCTGCCCTAAATAAAGCAATGTGCCAATTTCAGGAGATTGGCATGATTGGAAATCCTGTTGGTTTTCTGTTTTGTTTGGAAAGGGCATTTCCAATGGCACTGTTCCTCGGAGTGCCAAGCAGAAATCAGTGAGACCCACATTGACTGACTGCTGGCTTCCTCAGCATGATTTACAATGAGTGTTTTAGCTGAAGGTGGAGCAGTTACATTTTTGCCGTTTTTCATGTACACACTTTCATTAATGAAAATGTTCAACGTTGAATCACAATGTCACAAAATAGATTACAGGAAAAGAGCACTGTAAATCACTCACCATCCAGACTTTCTTGCGCACGCACGTGCGCACAGTGCAGATGCAAGGCTTTGGTACCTAATCAATCATAGCTGCTTTTTGGAGAGGAAAGGACGTGCAAAACAAATTGTCCCATGGACACCATGGACTGATTCCATGTTTGTGGTTCCAGTCTCCGGATGATTGATCGGAGAGAAACAGGTAACTACATTTTACTAATAGCCAAACAAATGTAAAGTGTGGCATCGGTTCTGAGGAAGGGTCACTGGACCCGAAACTCTGATTTTATTTCTCTCCACAGATGCTGCCAGACCTGCAGAGCTTTTCCAGCAGTTTTGTTTTTGTTTCTGACTTACAGCATTTGCAATACTTTCAGTTTTTAAAACAACAACATTTTTTGGGTTAGCCTTCATGAATCGAGAAATTTTGAGAGAGAACTTGTGCTGTTTCACATCAAACCAGAGGCTTGACTTGTTTCGGAAGAGAGACTGGTAGACCCTCCGTGACATTCCCTGCCTGAGAATGTGGAACATCAGCAGAGTGCGTCCCACCCCCCTCAAGGGGTCAGTCCCAGCAAATTCCAACACCACTCGTAACTAACCAACAAATACAGCACCACTATTAGATGAGATTAGATTCTCTACAGTGTGGAAACAAAGTGCCACATTAGCAAAGTGAGCATTATTTTTCAAAAGTAGATTTGTCCAATTGTGGTTTTGGTTCAAGACTATCAGCTTTCACCAAATTCAGCTCAGCAAACAGAAGGACAGGAAGAGCCCACAAAGATGAGGGAGTTGGATAGCGAGTTTCCCTGACACATGGTGAAATGTTGAGCTATTGTTCACAAACAGCTCTCTAACATCAAGTGACACTTGGCTATGGCCTGGGGAGGGGTAACCACTTGCCAAGCTCTGGGTCAGGTGATGAGGATGGCTCTCGGTGAATTTCCACCAGCGTACACACTAGTGACATACCGGGGGATTGAGACTCACTGGACAGGTCCTTGAATTGTGCTTAATACAATAGGCTGAGTGGCCTCTCTGTACTCTACAGGTAATTCTGGGATAATGTGCATTTCGGCAGTGCTATTTGGCTATAATGTCACTGAAGAATTAGGGAACGGTATTTTGGGGAACACTTACCTCTTGGCAATAGTGCGATTCCAGTGCGGGTCGTTTTGTGGGGGCTTTGTTCTGCGCATGAGCTGATGTCAGCTACTGACAGAGCAGCTTTCTGTGAGGGGTACTGTACAGAGCCCAGCATTCTTTGTTTTTTTTTAAAATGCACTGTTAGATTTACTCTTGTTTTGTTATTGATTCCAACCCTCATTCAAGCTGTGCTGTAGTTAGTATTAGAGGTTTGGGTGATTTTTGAGCGATCACGAGTGATACATTTTAATGGTCTGCTCCTACGCCCACTTTTCCCATAGGCCGTATTATTTAATTAAGTGGTTTTCTTTTAAGCAAGATGCACAGTGGCTCAGTGGTTAGCACTGCTGCCTCACAGCACCAGGGTCCCAGGTTCGATTCCAGCCTCTGGTGACTGTGCAAACTCCACACAGACGTTCTCCCCGGGTCTGCGTTGGTTTCCTCCCGGGTGCTCCGGTCTCCCCTCTCAATCCAAAGATCTGCAGGTTAGGTGAATTGGCCGTGCTAAATTGCCCGTAGTGTTAGATGCATTAGTCAGAGGGGAATGGGTCTGGGTGGGCTACTCTTCGGAGGGTCGGTGTGGACTGGTTGGGCCGAAGGGCCTGTTTCCACACTGTAGGGAATCTAATCTAATCTCATCTGGAACGCAGCTATGATGTATAGGAGAGCTACCTATATGTACGATGTAGTTTGGGTCATTTGGAAGAATCTTCGAATCCCTGCAGAGTGGAAACAGGCCCTTTGGCCCAACAAGTTCACGCTGACCCTCCGAAGAATAACCCACCCGACCCAATCCCCTAACCTATTACTGTACTTTTACCTATGACTAATGCATCTAATCTACACACTCCTGGACAATATGGACTATTTAGCGTGGCCAATCCACCTAACCCATGCACCTTTAGACCGTTGGAGGAAACCAGAGCATCTGAAGGAAACTCCCGCAACAACAGGGCGAATGTGCAAACTCCACACAGTGTTACCTGAGTCTGGAATCGAACCCAGGTCCCTAGTGCTGTGAGGCAGCAGTGCTAACTACTGAGCCACCATACTGTCATTGATAACTATGATAAGGCACTATATAAATGCAAGTAGTTACTGTTGCAAAGTTGCTGATTTTACATCAGCATGTGATGAGTACAAGACAGAGCTGTCAGACAACCCCCGATGAAGGAGCAGCGCTCCGAAAGCTAGTGCTTCCAAATAAACCTGTTGGACTATAACCTGCCATTGTGATTTTTAACTTTGTTCATCCCATTCCAACACCAGCACCTCCAATTCCGAGTTGCTATTGGTTGGCTTGTGTCTTTTCTTTGTGTGAGACAACAGGCAGATTACGGATCCATAACAGACACCATGTGGCACAGTCAAATAACCAGGCAGTCCTCGCTCCCTCCTTCCCTTGCCAGACTGTCACTGTGCCATCAGGGAGTAGTTCAGAAGATGCTGAGGGGATTTGACCAGGTGGATATGGAAAGGAGATTTCCTCTCCAGGAAGCATGGAGAACTAGGGGTCACTGTTTAAAAGCAGAAGTTGATCGTTTAAGACAGAAATTAGGAAAACCTTCTCAGAAGTCAGTTTCTTTGGAATCCTGTTCCTCAAAAGTGTAGAGGCTGCAGAATCTTTTAAGGCAGAGGAAGATAGTGACCTCCATCATCACAAATCTATCACTGCACCACAAGAGCCTTTAATGACTATTTTAGATGATGAGAGAATGGGGATCTATCAGGATAGAATGGGAAGAGTAAAGTTGATGCATGTAATTAGTTTGGTCTTATTGGATAGTATTTTGAGGGGCTGAATGGCCACCTCCTATGTACCCCTTTGTGAAACTTTGTCAAACTGTAGTTATGTATAGATGACACCGTGATGAGAGAATGATTAGAAACCAGCATTGTACCACAAGGAGCCTTCGCTGAGCACACCCACAGGGCCCCGCGGTAAAACGGTTGATTCTCGTACCTTCTGCTAACTAGGGGCGGGGTGGGGTGGGGTACTGTTGGGGAAATGATTCTGGTGTACTTTACTGAAGGTTTGCTTTGGGGAATTTCTGTCTACCACCAATGGAATAATCCATATCGGTGTGTACAAGATTGTGTGCACAGGCTCTTGATCAAAGTATCATCTCTGCCTGACATCTGCAATGTGATGGACTCCCTTTCACATTCTTAGGAGATACACTTGTTTCCGAGAATGTAAAATCTGTTTCTCTGGGTTACGTATATTAAACTGATGCTGCACCAACTATCTGACATTGTCATGGTTACTGGAGCTGGTTGGGTTTTTAATTTATTCACTGGTTACCATTGGCAACTGAGGGAACAAAGACTTTCAGAGGAATAGGGAAAGGGAAATTGTGAACGTTTTACTGGAGGCAAGACCCTTGTCCCCTGACAATCTATTGTCAACCTGGTTCCATTTTACCTGCCAGCCTCTGGGAATTCAATATTCAGGAACATACGTAAGAATCATGTTAAGAAAACTGTCTCTAACACGTGGCAATCAACACTATTTGGCAGAGCTAGACTGCATTCAGTGGAAGGGCTGTTTTTGTGTTGAACTGATATTGCGCCAATGAGGCACGGTCCCCTTCTGAATGGCACACAAGGAAGGTCCATATGACAGACGTTTTGAGGAACAAGAGGGGACCATGAATAGCAGTTAAAGGGAATTACCAATGGGGTCTCTGAGTCAGTGACACTGACGGTGCACATTCCCATTGGGAGTGCTGCCAATCTGGGATGGGAACTGAAAACCCATCCTTGTGTCTCCATGGTGAGTGTACTTTCATCACAACCGACAATGGCAATTAGTAATTTAGGAAAAGTATTTAATGGATTAAACCTGGCACATAATTGAAGCTTAAGGAATTTCCTTTAATTTTGTGGTGCAGTGGTAATGTCCTTACCTCTGAGCCAGAAGGCCCATGTTCAAGTCCCACCTGCTCCTGGCATGTTTAATAGCATGTGTGAATGGGTTGGTTGATTGATTGATTGAGGAAACTTCTGTCCTTTTTTTGTTCTGTTTACATTTGGAAACTAACTAAACCAGATGTGAGCTCTCAGTTCTAATGGTAAAAACTTATGCTCGAAACGTCGAATTCTCTATTCCTGAGATGCTGCCTAACCTGCTGTGCTTTGACCAGCAACACATTTGCAGCTCAGTTCTAATGGATCCATCAAAACCCTTGGCCTATATCCGTTACTAAAACTTTCAGAACCCTCCAAGAATATGGATTCCCGGCAGTGTGGAAAAAGGCCATTGGACCAATTGGGTCTACACCAACCCTTGGAAGGTCATTCCTCCCAGACCTGCTGGATCTTTGAAAAATAGTTGTTTGTGTCGAGGGTTAGTGTTTGTTACCGCAGTTGGTTCTCTGATGCAGAGAAACAGGATTTTTCTTTGTGTGTGTCTTGCACTCTCTCACATTTGGAATTTAGAAAGGGAAAGAGGGTCCAAATGATTGCTGAGGCCCGATCTGCTCAGGCATCAAGAACCAATGGCTTCCTGTGCTATAAAATGTCATGGTGCTAAAATAAATATAGCCTGAAAGACCATTCCTCTCGGCCTGACTGTTAACAACAACTTTGGAGTTGGGGCACAGCTCCTGGGCATTACACATACTCTTTCTGGGAAAAGTTTGCTCCGATCAGAGAACTGGTATCTCTGAATGCTGCTCTCCTTTGTCCAAGTGCAAATGGGACATTGCAGGTTGTGGGGACATGGCTGCTTCGTCCTGTGAAAGGGCTAACCTAGTTAATAAGATCCCGAACTGCTGTGCTTTTCCAGCACCACTGTAATCCAGAATCTGGTTTCCAGCATCTGCAGCCCTTGCTTTTACCTAGTTAACAAGATCCATTTGCCTATACGTATCCTCCCATTACAACCTTGTAGAGGAGGACCATGAATCCGAGAGGTAACTCAGGAGCATTTGATTTTTTTGTTGCTGAAATGTTGTTACTTTGGATCTTTAGTTAAATCCATCTTTTGTAGAAAAAAAGTATCATTTTTGTGTAGGAGTGGAATTAAATTCAGTGCATTTTTAAAAATGTGTTCAGATTCTTAATAAAAGACTTTTTGCTTTTAGGAAATAACAGGAACTTTGTTCAGATCAAATGTTGGTAATTTGCAGAACACCATATCAAAGGGTCTGCTGCTTCGGATTCTATGTCTAAACAGCTCCATTTGCTTGACAGAATCCATTAATTTATTAGGAACTTGGCTTTATAGTGCTTGCAGGCAAACTCATTTAAATGCTTTACTGACAGATAACAAAGAGGCAGATGACCTCTGTGAAACGAAGAGTTTTTGATCACAGATCCTGTGAACAGCCAAACAAGTGTTACAATGCCTTTGACCAGTCTAGCAAATGTTATCACAGACCCTGTGTCCTGTTCCTTTAAGACTCTGGTTCATCGCTTTTCAATGTGTATCTTACCCAACAGCTCCATCGCCTATATTTCCTTCTGATAAGAGGAATATATCACAACAAGAACAAGAAAAAGTAATTTGTGAAGTGGAGTCTGTTTTAAATCTCGGATTTACATCTGCAGAAAGTGGCTGTTTTAAAATTTGCTTTTCTATTCTCTTCCCTTCCTCAATTTGCCGTCTCCTGTGAAATTATCCTGCAGTGCGTGTCCTGGGGCAGAGCTGTCCCTGTCAGTGTGAGCTGCTTCTCTCACGTCCCGATTTTAGGGATGAGGATGGCTGTTGGTGGATGTGAAGCATGAGGTGATTATGAAAAGACATGGTTGTGATTGTGTTGGTGCAATGTGCCATGATCTGGGTTTGGAACCATCACTGTTGACTCGCCTCCCTTTCAAACAAAACCACCTGCCTCATTCAACGTAACAGAACATAAAAACACCATCATTCCTGAGTGAGTAATGCTGGGCATACTCAGTGATGTGTTTGTCAGAGTGTAGATATGTTCAGTCATCTAATGTAGGAAGTTACACACCATAGTAGTGTTTTGTGTTGAATTTTGTTGTTGTCTCATTCCAAGAATTGAAATAATTCTGCTTTAGTATCAAAATGCTGGAGCTTCTTCTGAAGAATGTTAGGTTGCTGGGAGAGGCTGGTACACTGAGTGGACGATGTATTCTCTAATGTCTGCGTTGCAGCAGGAGATGAGCTCCATGGGTTTACATTCACGTAACAATTAGTTCTTGATTCTTTATCAATTTCTAAAATCCCTTTTAATAAAAAGAAGCCCCTACATCAATATAATGTCCCAATTGTTAACTAAATCCAATATTTAACTCCAGATTATAAACTAACTTCATAACACAACTGCTCACCTTCAGTATCTACTGATTTTATTGACTTGCTGTCAGGACAGGATGTTCAGTATTCTACCAGCCTTAATATGAGTAGTGCCAGCTAAACCAGGCATGACCTGTTGGGATATTTGTGCTGATTGTACAAGCTGTTACGGTGTGTTTAATCCCAGATTGTGCTCTATCTGGTTCAGAGGCTGGCTTTTCATTTTGGTTCTGTAAAAGACACTGCAGAGTTTTTGCAGTAATCCTATTCCAATACAACTATGTAGCTAAACTTCAAATCAAACTGGTATAGGTTAAACATCAATCAATGTGCAGATTTATTGCCTGATAAATGATCTTTTATTAAAAAAGAGCTGGCCCAAGCCTGACATAAGAGAATGTTTCTTGACCTGAATTAAGTTACAAGCCTGACATGTAATGAAAAGGCTGCTAATATAATTCTAATAAATTCTGATCTTGATATCTCAGGCATATCCAGAGCAGTCTGCTTTATGTAACGTGGAGGGAGAGATTCTGTTCATGGCTCCCAGCTTTGGGAACTTTGCTCCTTTTCCTTGCTTGTTCTGACTGTGTGCGCACACATGAATCGAATGTGCCAAAAGATGATTGAAATAAACAACTTTGTCATCAGATGTTTGTTCAATTGCAAAAAGAAATTCCTGGTCCTTTCAAATGGTCTTTGAAATGCTTACACAAGCTGTGTGCCCCTCAGTTGCTGCGTTACTGTTGGCTGATTGCAGCCTGGAGCCTGCATGCTTCCTGTCTGTTCTGTAATATCCCAATTTTCAATCCTCTCTACTCCATCTGATATTTCCCAGATGTATATACATTGGTGGGGGTGGGGGTGGGGGTGGGGGAGATAAACCACCACATTTTTAAAAATGAGTACAATCTTATTTCCTTGGCAAAATGGTTGTATTAACAAATAACTAAAAGTTTAGATAAAACTCACTTTCCATCATCACATCACTCCTCTGATGTTCTTAACAATGACAATTCTGTCTTTTGATCAACATTTTTCTCTGATATGATAGTAGAATTAAGTTTGCTTTTAATCTGTTCACTAGATGTCGGCATCACTGGGTAAGATCAAACATCATGTGCAGTGTTTGTCTCTTTTTATTTAAGGTAGGATGGAAACTCATTGGAGGTGGTTCAGAGCAAATTTAAAAAGATAGACTCTGTGGTCACAAAGTTATTATTAGACTATGTTGTAAAAAACCCACCTGGTTCACTAATGATGTTTTAGGGAAGAGAATCGGTCATCCTTATCCTGTCTGGCTTTTGAGAGAGTCCAAACCCAGAGCAATGAGGTTGACTCGGAGCTACCCACTGGACAATTAATGGAGGGTTAATAAATGTTGGCTCATCCTGTGACGCTTACATCCATAAACTGTCTCTCTCTTTTTTTGTTTTGAAAAAGAATCGGCTTTTTGATTTCAAATTTCACCACCGGTAGCTGTGGGATTTGAACTCTTATTGCCAGAGGTAGTGGATTGAGAGTCCAGGCATTACCAATACCTTTCCCCCAGGGTGTGTGAAATGTCCCCACAATCCTTTTGTAGCACTCTTTCAAATCTCAGGCAGTTCTGCAGTGAGACTTGTCTGGGCCAGTTTCATATTGCTAACCTTCCTGACCGTAATCGTGTCAGCTTTGTTTTAACCGTGTGGAAGTCACCTGACTAATTTGGAGCCATTTAAAGTAATGTTGATTTGGAGCCCTGATCCTGAAGTGATTATGTTAAAATAAGAACAGTAGTTTTATGGTGTTGATTTAATGTGCAGAGATCTGACTGTGTTTTGTTAATGTGACCCATTTGACATTACTGCTTGCTGTTTCACATTTAACATGGATCATTCTGGAAGAACGGAGTAAGGTTCAATGATAGGACTATTATGCCCCCAACTCCTAATCTGCCACAAACCTCCCCCACGTTTACCCGAGGCAGCATCAATGAAACGCCATTCCCAGGCGTGCTCTTGACTCTGCCTGAGCAACACTCCCAGCGAGCGCTGGGTGAGGTGACAGATTGACCTCCGACTGGGAGCGGACTCAGAACTCTCAGTGAAAAGCCTTACTGACACAGACTGTCAGGAGTTCCCTGTGAACTGGGCCAAACAGGAGATTTGCTCACTGAGTGCTCTGAACCACAAACAACCACAAAGTTCCAGACTTGCGTCTCAGCCTGAGCTGGGAATCTATTACTCTCCTCGCTGGAGACAAAACGATTGCCAATGGTAACGTCTCAATTAGTCTCAGTGTCACTGATCTCCATGTGGGAGAGGGAATTAGATATTCCCCGGAGACACCTAGACTCCTGCTCACAACCCACTGATGCTGTTCGAAAGTGGCTGTGTTCTGGGGGTCAGGTTTGGCTCTGAGGTTTTTACTCACTGCAGCTAAATGTTAAAGTTCACACCTTGATACATTTTCACCATTCACCAAAACATCCTTCACATTACTGTCCATACACTCACCCCTTCCTCTTTTCAACATATTTTGAAGCTACAACCAGGAAAGGTAACCAGGACCTTTCTTTCTTCACTTTTGACATGAAAATTGGTAAAGCTGTGGATAGTGAGGAAAGTTGTCAAAGGATATAGCAGGATATTGATCAGTTGGAAAGTTGGGCAAAGAAATGGCAGACGGAGTTTAATCTGGACAAGTGTGAAGTGATGCGTTTTGGGAGGTTAAACATGAGCAAAGTATACAGTAAATGGCAGAATCCTGAAGAGCACTGATTACACTCTGGGATCTTGCAGTACAAATCCATAGCTCTCTGAAATGAGGCACCACAGTGGATAAGGGGTAAAGAAGGCGTACAGTATGCTTGCCTTCATCAGTCGGGGAGTTGAGTATAAAAGTTGCAAAGTCATGTTGCGTGGTGTATTGTTCAGTTCTAGTTGCTGCACAATGGGAAGGATGTGGAGAGGATCCAGAAGAGATTTACCAGGATGTTGCCCGGATTAGAGCGTGTAAGCTGTAAGGAGAGGTTGGGCAAACTTGGATTGTTTTCACTAGAACGTCAGAGGCTGAGGCTGATAGAAGTATATAAAGCTTGAGAGGCATGGATAGGATGGATGGTCAGTCTGTCTCAGGGCAGAAATGTCAAATATTGGGGGACATAAATTTAAGGTGAGACTGGGAACGTTTAAAGGAGATGTGTGAGGCACGTTTATTTCCGAGTGGTAGGAACCTGCAGCCCCCTGCCAGAGGAGATGGTGGAAGCAGATACAATATCAGCGTTTAAAAGGCACTTAGACACATGAGCTGGCAGAGAATAAAGGGATATGGACCATGTGCAGGCAGGTGGGCTTAGTTTAGAATGGCATCATGGTTAGCACAGACATGGTGAGTCAAAGGGCCTGTTGCTGTGCTGTACAGCATGTTCTGAAATGAGCCAGTGTAGTTGGGAAGTTCATATAATTTGGCAATAGAAAGTCAGCTTCCATACTGACGAGGGTATAATTACTGGGCTGTTGTAAACTCCCACCTAATACACTGACCTTGAAGTGCAATGGCCATCCTAACCTGCTCTAGCCTACATGTGACTCCAGACACACAGCAATGGCCTTCTGCAATGGCCAAGCAAGCTGTTCAGTTGTATTTGAAAAGGCAGCTCTCCACCAGCTTATCCCAAGTTATTAGGAGCAGGAGGAGGCAATTCAGCCCCTCCAGTCTGTTGACCATTCCATAAGGTCATGGCTGCTCTATGGTCTAACTCCTTCACTTCCTTTTGGCCTATATCCGTAATTTTGTTTTAAGCAAAGGTATTATCTCAGATTTAAAGTGAACAACTGATGAATGTTCACTGCTGTTTGTGGAAGAGAGTTATTTTTGTGTGGAAGTGCTTCCTAACATCTCTCCGGAACTGTCTGGCCCCAATTCTCAGACAATGCCCCTAATTCTAGAATCTCCAAATAGTGGGAATAGCTTATCTTTAACTGCAATATCATTTTCTTTGAATACTTTGAAGATATCCTGTGATTAACTAATAAAGGTGTTGTATAATCTCACCGCCTTCAAGATTTGTTAGTCATCTAAAAAGCAAGCCAAGGGGAACTCTCTGAAATCCTGCTCTGAGGGAGGATTAGAGGATATCATTGAGTTTGAAGTTAAAAATCGCACAACACTAGGTTATAGTCCGACAGGTTTAGTTGGAAGCACCTAGCTTTCAGAGCGTTGCTCCTTCAGGTGATAGTGGAGGGCTCAATCCTAACACCAATACTGACAATAAGTAACCAAGCAGACTCTGAATGGGTTGTTACTTTCAGGAAAGAAGAGACATTCGGAATCTTGGAGTAAACCGGTTTGTAACAAGAAGACATTTCATTTTAAGAAGCATCTTCACTGAGTGGGGAAACACAGTCTCTATAACAATAGCATCCAATTACAAATGTTTCCATTACTACATGGACCTGCTTGTATTTCAACACTTCAACGCATCCTCAAACAGTTCATGTTACACTCGGCATCAGCTGATCCCAACCAAACTACTTGGAGACTATGGAAACGCTCCACAGGAAAAGAGAGGGGTGTTTCTGATGGCCTGCACTGGGACTCCTACTGCAAGGCTTGGACTCACGAGTACATTTTCATGTGAATTCAGCGGATGAGCCCTCCACTACCACCTGATGAAGGAGCGTCGCTCCGAAAGCTAGTGTGCTTCCAATTAAACCTGTTGGACTATAACCTGGTGTTGTGATTTTTAACTTTGTACACCCCAGTCCAACACCGGCATCTCCAAATCATTGAGTTTGAAGCATTGACTGGAACCCTCCTGTAAAACACAGAAGAGTGACAGTAGCGTTGTCATCATTGACCACTGAATCCCTCTCTGAGGTTCTGCAGGTGCGACGCCAGGCAATCTGTAGTTTGAGTTTGTTACAAAAGAAACTTGATGACCTGTTTATAGCTGCAAGCTGGGAATGTTGTGCTTTAATGGATTGTCACTGCATGTTTATTCTGAACTGTTGTGGCTATCAGCAGAGGATTTACATGTGGCACTGACATTGATATATTTCTGCTGAATTCACATCAAAATTTACTAACGAGTCCAAGCCTTGCAGTAGGAGTCCCAGTGCAGGTCATCAGAAACACCCCTCTCTCTTTTCCTGTGGAGCGTTTCCATAGTCTCCAAGTAGTTTGGTTGGGATCAGCTGATGCCGAGTGTAACATGAACTGTTTGAGGATGCGTTGAAGTGTTGGAATACAAGCAGGTCCATGTAGTAATGGAAACATTTGTAATTGGATGCTATTGTTATAGAGACTGTGTTTCCCCACTCAGTGAAGATGCTTCTTAAACGAAATGTCGTCTTGTTACAAACCTGTTTACTCCAAGATTCCGAATGTCTCTTCTTTCCTGAAAGTAACAACCCATTCAGAGTCTGCTTTGTTACTTTATTGTCAGTATCTAATCCTGTTGATTTTTGCAGGAGATCACACTGGCTGATTTTTTTTTTGCTTCCACTCCACTCCGCTCCGCTCCACTCCACTCCTGTAATATCCAAATGACTGACTTTAAAAGTTGCTCTGTCTCTCCCAGACGTTGGGAATGAAGTTGTACTGCTGGGATCACTATTGTAAATGACCTCCCTGCAGTCACATGAATATCCCTTTGTCTAATTCTCAACAGCTTCCTTTTTGTTAAAAGTAAATGGACAGAAAATGTCAGTTGCTTTCATAGACCTAGATATAACTGTGCTGCCTAACCCTGATGGAGCACTGCACAGCATATTTAAATAATTTCTTACATCTCCGTGTACAGCAGGGGGTAAACAGACAATGGTGACACTCATCCATTTCCTGCTTCTCATTGTCCCCGAGGTGTGTCCATCCCACTCATGATTGGGTTTGGGATATAAATTAACATCTAAGAAGAAGACTAGTTGAAGGTTCTAAAGTTATTTCTGACCTCTCTTTGCAATATAAAATATCAGCACTCTGTGTGCGCCAGCACAGTTGTGACAAAATGTGACACGGAAAGGTTGTGGTTGTTAAAGGATTTCCCTGTGACAGCTGCTCCTTCTGAGGTGTTCCAGCGACACACGGGGCTCTCTCTGTAGAGACTGGTATCTTATCTGATTTAAATAATCCTTAGATAAACGCATGGATGATGATGGGATAGTGGAGGGGGAGGAGCTGAGAATAATTCACAGGTCAGCGCATCATCGAGGGCTGAAGGGCCTGTTCTGCGCTGTATTGTTCTATGTTCTCTGTCCTAAGTGCTGGTGCCTCATTGTGCCAGTGGGTGACCGGTTATTGACGCTCGAAGGGTGGGTTATGGTAGAATGCTCCACTGGTATGTGTTTCAGAAACACCAAATCACAGATTCATGTTTTACAAGATACCATCCAGCCAACAGCTCTAAAAAATAAAGGAACAGAAGTAGGCCATTCAGCCCATTGGGTCTGCTCTCCCGTTCAGTGAGATCATGGCTGACCTGATTATCCTCAACTCCACTTTCTTGCCTTTCCCCTTAAACCTTGATTCTCTTTTTCTGATTTAAAGATCTCCATCTCAGCCTGGACTATACTTAACGACCCAACCTTGGCAGCCCTCTGTGTTAAGGAATTCCACAAATGAAAATCGAAACCTTTCTGAAGGGCTCTTGTGGCAGTGTCCCTATCTCTGAGCCAGGAGGTGTGGGTTCAGGTTGCACCTACCACCGAGGTGTGCAATAACAAGTTGAATGAAAATTATTGAGAAGCCTATTGTGTTTGGAGGGTAACTCTCTGTATTTTGTGGGCAGTGATCAGAAATAAACCTGTAGATCCAGGGATCAAGTGGGGGAGGGGATCGCAGCAGACTACCCCAGTGAAGCTGGCATGGACTGGATGGGAAGAATGGCCTGTCTTTGTGACATCAAACCACCACAGATTGAGAAATGATCAAACAGGCAAATTCGGAAAGATCATCGCAACCTTTAGTAATCCCCCTGATCTGTCCAGGCCATTTCCCACTATTCTGTGATGCTTCTTGTACAAGAGCACTGTTGTACGTGATGCATTACATTGGGATCTCTCTGGTTCCAAACCCAAGCTACCAGCAGCCACTGGGGAGAATGTTCAGCTCAGTGCTACTTTGAAAAGTATAGTGCACCAGCATTCTCCCTCAATCTGTTAAAATGAACAGAAGGTGGGGGAGGGAGTGGGGGTGTTGAAATTACCCCCAACAGCAGGACCAGTGGGCACCAGGGGGATTGGTGGGATATTATCTTTTTGCTGATTTTAAAATTTTGAATGGGTTTTGTTAGTGACCCTTTTTTTAAGGCTCTGGTACACTTGCTTATCTGGCTTTATTGATTCAATTTGGTTTTGTTTAGTTTAAATTGAAACTGTCTCCAGGCAATTAACCAATTCAGGGGAATGTGGATGGGAGAGAGTGCCATGGAATTGTCCGCAAAGACCATTCCTTCCCTGACTACCTGGTCAGGTCCATGCCCCCCCCCCCCTCCAAAACAACCCACCCTCCCATCCTGGCACCTTCTCCTGCCACCGCAGGAATTGTAAAGCCTGCGCCCACACCTCCTCCCTCACCTCCATCCAAGGCCCTAAAGGAGCCTTCCACATCCATCAAAGTTTTACCTGCACATCCACGAATCATTTATTGTATCTGTTGCTCCTGATGCGGTCTCCTCTACATTGCGAGGAGGCATCCAGTCTCCACAGAGTGCTTCAGAGAACATCTCCGGGACACCCGCACCAATCAACCCACCGCCCCATGGCCCAACGTTTCACTCTGCCGAGGACATGCAGGTCCTGGACCGCCTTCATTGCCGCTCCCTCACCACCCGACTCCTGGAGGAAAAACGCCTCCACTTCCGCCTCGGAACACTTCAACCCCAGGACATCAATGTGGACTTCACCAGTTTCCTGATTTTTTTTTTTCCCCTCACCTTACCCCAGCTCCAACCCTCCAACTCAGCACCACCCTCATGACCTGTCCTACCTGGCAATCTCCCTTCCCACCTATCTGCTCCACCCTCCCCTCTGACCTATCACCTCCATCCCCGCCTTCATCCACCTATTATACTCTTAGCTACCTTCTCCCCACCCCCACTCCTTTCCATTTATCTCTCACCCCAGAGGCTCCCTGCCTCATTCCTGATGAAGGGCTTTTGCCCGAAATGTCGATTTTCCTGCTCCTCGGATGCTGCCTGACCTGTGCTTTTCTAGTACCACTCTCATCTTGACTCCGACCTCCATCTGCAGTCCTCACTTTTGCTCCCTTCGTGGACCGAGCCACAGTGAATCCCCGCTGAGACAAAGTTGGGCTGGCTGGCTGTACAGTTTCCGGAGAAGCTCCATGTGTGATTATGGTGGGGAATGGGGTTGTGGGACATGGGAATGACCAGGGAGTTTTGATCATTGTTTTACTAACCCCTGCTAAGAGTGAAGGGCATGGGAGGGAGTGGGTGTCAGCACCGCTGCTGTCTCCCTGTCTTTGTCTTATGACTTGCTGCACAAGTGTGGAGAATCATTGGCAGGCTCGACCCATTCTGATGTCTGTTAGTTAGTTAACTAACTCTGAACATGTCCTGATGATGAGCAGGCACTCTGGGTTAACGAAGCAATTATTAAGGACTCCAGTAGATGGGAGGCTGTACTGTCATTCGGAGCATGATCAAGGACCTGAGCTTCTCCTCTCTGTACTCAGTTTAAAACCATGCGTCTGATCGATTGCTGCATGTCACAGATGGTCTAAGATGAAAAGACAGGAACAAACTTGCCAGGGACCTAATTTCTTTTACAGCTTTGTGTTGGTATAATGTATGATCTTAGCAATGCATACAGCTGTAATACAATCCTGCATTCATCAGTTTTATTGAAGCTTACTTTTAAAAGCAAGGTGCTTTGTAGCAAGATCACTTTACTGTGTGTAATTGGCCTATCTTTAAAAGAGAACGTACACTGTATGAGGCTAAATTACAATGTCTGAAAAGTTTGCTCCTTCCACACCCCAGTGTTTCCCTCCCCCTCTCCTGAAGATCCCACTCTGCTACCTGGCTCTGTCTGACGTGAGTGTTAATTAGCAGCAACACTCTGCCTCCTCCTGCTGTCCCACACTCAGCTTCCAGTAGAGGTCACTGGATTGCAATCTGAAGGGGGGCCACTGCTAACTTCTCTCTCTCTCTCTTTGTGACCTGTGCACTGATACTGTCTGGTTTATAAATAGTGGTTATTAGAAGAGCGATCATTTAAGGGGACCTTATGGCATTGGTAATGTCCCTATCTGTGTGCTAGGAGGCCTGAATTCAAGTCCCAGCTACTCCAGAGTGTGTAATAACATCTCTGAACTGGTTGATTAGAAAGTGAAGGGGGTGGATTTCATAGAAACATACAAAACGCTAACTGAACCAGATAGGGTAAATGCAGGACGGACGTTCCCAATGTCCAGAACCAGAGTCACGGTCTCAGGATATGGTGTTGGTTATTTAAGACTGAGATGCGGAGAAATCCCTTCACCCAGAGAGTGGGGAGCCTGTAGAATTCTCTGCCACAGAAAGTAGATGAGACCAAAACACTGACTCTTTTTCAAGAAGGGGTTAGAAGTTGAGACTAGATCAGGTTCCCTACAGTGTGGAAACAGGCCCTTCGGCCCAACCAGTCCACACCAACCCTCCAAAGAGTAACCCATTTCCCTCTGACTAATGCACCTAACACTATGGTCAATTTTTCTCATGGCCAATTCACCTGGCCTGCACATCGTTGGACTGTGGGAGGAAACCGGAGCACCCGGAGAAAACCCACACAGACACGGGGAGAATGTCTGTGTGGAGTTTGCACAGTCACCCAAGGCTGGAATCGAACCTGGGACCCTATTGCTGTGAGGCAGCAGTGCTAACCACTGAGCCACGATGCCACCCTTGGAGCTAAAGGGATCAGAGAGTATGGGGAGAAAGTGGGAACAGGGGTCTGAATTGGAAGATCAGCCACAATCCTATTGAATGGCAGAGAAGGTTCAAGGGGCCGAATGGCCTATTCCTACCATTTTCTCAGTTTCTAAAATAGCAACAACTTGCATTTAAATCCTCAGTAAGTTCTCTGTCTGTGTTGTCATGCTGATGGATTGATGTGGGCTGTTGGGGACTGAATGCTTCTCTTACCCAGTATCTCTTGAAGCACTTTCCTGTTTCCAGGTGAGTTGGTGATTGGGGAAGAGCTGTCTCCTTCAATTCCTGCTCTCTCCGATTCCAGAATTTTGCATTTGGACCCTGACCTGACTCAGTGTGTTTGAGCGGAATGTTTTCCACTTCTAGTGTAAAGGCATTGTCAGCGAGAAGTAACAGATTCTGCCGTGTTTGGAATGAGGGAATGGGCTCAGGAGAGAGGAAGGTGTTTGTGTAAAATAGGTGAGGAATGTGAGGAGGGGGGGTGAATTCCAGCTGAAAGCAGCACCACCGTGCCGAAGCAATGGAAATCAGAGGCATTTCATTGGAAGAATTATCTGATCTAGGATGGAGTGTAGTCGTCATCTCATCAATCTGTCAATAGAACACAAGGCCCAAATGTGGGAGGTGGACTAATGGCCTCAGTCCATAAGACATAGGAGTGGAAGTAAGGCCATTTGGCCCATTGAGTCCATTCTGCCATTTAATGATGGTTGATGGGCATTTCAACCCCACTTAACCGTCTCTCCTGGTCTGTATGAACAGTACAGGAGATTCCTGAAACAAAGCCATGTACAGTCCATTTGCAGTTTTGTGGTTGGATGCTGAGACTCCAGTAACATTCTGTTCCAACACCACCCCAGCTCAAGGAGGAAGATCTTGTTGCTCAGTGTCTCCTGGTCTTCCTGGTTTAACCTGTCTGCTTGTCAGGCGAGGCGATGGATGTTAGTGGAAGTCATTCATCTAGCTTGTTTCTCGAAAACACACTTCCTGTCTGAGCTGCATGTAAAGTAGCTGCTGGAAATCCAGGCATCAAGTAAAAATGAACAGTAGGCCATTCAACCCTTCAAACCTGGTCCACCATTCAATGCTGACCTGTGGCCTATATCCATATAGAATCATAGAGATGTACAGCATGGGAACAGACCCTTCCTTCGGTCCAACTCATCAATGCCGACCAGATTTCTCAACCTAATCCAGTCCCATTTGCTAGTGCGTGGTCGATATCCCTCTAAACCGTTCCTATTTCATATACCTATCCAGTGCCTTTTAAATGCTGTAATTGTACCAGCCTCCACCACTTTGACCAGCTCATTCCAAACGTACCACCCTCTGTGTGGAAGAAGTTGCCCCTTGGGTCTCTTTTATATCTATTCTCTCTCACTCTAAACCTATGTCCTCTAGTTCTGAATTCCCCCACCCCAGGGAAAATACATTGTCTATTCACCTTATCCGTGCCCCTCATGATTTTATAAATCTCTGTAAGACCATGAGACACAGGAGTGGAAGTAAGGCCATTCAGCCCATCGAGTCCACTCCGCCATTTAATCATGGCTGATCGACATTTCAACGTCACTGAACCACATTCTCCTCATATCCCTTAATTCCTTGCAAGATTAAGAATGTATCAGTCTGCCTTGAAGACATTTAGCGTCCCGGCCTCCACTGCGCACCATGGTAATGAATTCCACAGGCCCACCACTCTCTGGCTGAAGAAATGTCTCCTCATTTTCGTTTTAAACAGATCCCCTCGAATTCTAACGCTGTGCCCACGAGTCCTAGTATTCCCGCCTGACGGAAACCATTTCCCAGCGTCCACTCTTTCTAAGCCATGCATCATCTGTAAGTTTTTTTTTAGTTCGCACTCCACCTTCTAAACTCTAATGAATCCAATCCCAGGATCCTCAGCCATTCATTGTTTGTTAGGCCCACCATTCCAGGGATCATCCGTGTGAATCTCCGCTGGACACACTCCAGTGCCAGAATGTCCTTCCTGAGGTGTGGGGCCCAAAACTGGATACTGTATCATAAATGGGGCCTAACTACAGCTTTATAAAGTTTCAGTAGCACATCACTGCTTTTACATTTCAACCTTCTTGAGATAAATGACAACATTACACTTGCATTTTTAACCACTGACTCAGCCTACAAGTCAACCTTTAGAGAATCCTGGACTAGCACTCTCTGATCCCTTTGTACTTTGTATAAGGTCACCCCAAACCTCCAAAGCTCCAGGGAAATATACCTAGCTTTGGCCCCTAACCCTTAATACCTTTTGCTAAATCTGGCCTTGTTCTGTCATTAATGTAAGTGTAGATTTTTAATTCTTTGTATGTTTTTATGCTGCTGTTTCTCTGTAATTGCCCTCTCTAGGGCGTTGGATTGTCCTGGGTGAGTCTTCCTCATTTAGTTTGGCTTCAGACTGAAATACAATTCATTGTCTTTGAGCTGAGCTTTAAGAATCCCTCTCCCCCTCTCTCTTGCCCTCTCCCCCTCTCTCTTGCCCTCTCCCTCTCTCTCTCCCTCTCCCTCGTGTTGTGTTGGGTTTATCAAGAGATTCAGGTTTGAATCCCACTGCGGCAAATGTGAAATTTTTAATTTCAGATTTTTATTTAAGTCAGCATCTATTGATGCCTGAGAAACCAGATTGTCAGGAATAACCCACCTGGGTTATTCATGCCCTTCCTTACCTGATCTGGTCTACATGTGACTCCAGACCCACCGTGATGTGGCTAAATCTTAACTGCCTTCTGGGTAAGGGATGGGTAATAAATGCTGGCCCAGCCCATAGCACCCACATCCCATGATTGAATTTTTAATAAAAAGTTGGATGTGTTTCTAGCCCAGGGAGAGGGTGAGGTTGAGATGGGTTCAAGTGGTGTTCTGGATTTGGCAGAATCACTGGTCAGACCAGCATATTGCAAAGTTGACAGCCCATGATTTAGACTAGATTCTGTATTTGTTTGATTCCTCTTGGAAGATCACATGCTCTCAGAGTGGGTACGGTGTAAATGACTCTCAAATTGGATAAAATTCAGCAGATGGTGGGACAGAGCTGAGTGAGGCCTGGATCTCCTTGTTGGACCTTCATTGTCACTCGGGCCTGAGTATTTTCTGTGTTCGGTTGGATGTCTTATATGTTTGTAAGTATGTAAGGTAACTTGCTGAGCTTGACACTTTGTTTTCAGACATTTTCATCACCGTGACTAGGTAACATCAGTGGGAGTCTCTGGTGAAGCATTGGTGGTATGTCCTGCCTCCCTATTTATAGGTCTTGGTTTCTTAAGGTGGATGATATCACTTCTGGTTTTTTTTTGTGTTTATTGATGGAATTCTGGTTAGAATGCTATGCCTCTAAGAATTCTCACGTGTCTTTGTTTCACCTGTCCTGGGATGTGTGTTGTCCCTGTCAAAGTGGTGTCCTTCTTTGTCTGTGTGTATAGAAACTAGTGATGGTGGGTCATGTCTTTTGGTGGCCAGTTGGTGTTCATGGATCCTGGTCACCAGTTTCCTGCTTGTTTGTCTGATTGTAGTGGTTTTTTTTACAGTTCTTGCATGGTATCTTGTAAATAATAGTTTTGCTGGTGGTATCTATTGAATCCTTTAGGATCATTAGTTGCTTTTTAATTGTGTTGGTAGGTTTGTGGGCTACCATGAGGTCAAGGGGTCTGAGTAGTCTGGTAGTAATTTTTGATATGCCTTTGATGTAAGGAAGCGTGGCTGTAGATTTTGGTTGCATGGGGTTTGTTTCCGGTGTGTGATACTTGCATCTGCAATATAATAGAGTTTGAAATGAATATACAATCCACAACCTTTCCTCCCTGTTTTCTTTTAGATTGAAAGTTGATTTCACCTACCTACCACCAACCCCACCCCCCCCCCCCCGCCCCCACCCCTTGTTGTTTTCCTCTAACCTCTGACATTGAACTGAAGTTGAGTGAGACTATGTCTCCCTGTGAGCCAATAGCCCATCACTTCATGGTCAAACTCCTGAGGTCAGATCAGATTTTGACCCTGCAAAGGGAGTGCGATGGTGCTGCTCTGAGCGCTCGTTACTTCGCAGTGATCGGAGAACTCAAGGTCTTGCATTTTTGTAACAACTTTCAGAATCTTAATATCTCGTACAAACAAGAGCAAAGAGCAGAACGAAATCATTCAGCCCCTCAAACCCGTTCAATAAGATCACAGCTAGTTTTGTGTTAACCTCAAATCCACTACCTTGACCTTTTCACCCTCTTTCCCCACCTGCTTATTGAGAATCTATCCAACCCTGCCTTAAAAATGTTTTTGTATTGTTCATTCATGGGACGTGGATATTGTTGGCTGGGTCTAGCATTTATTGCCTGTCCCTAGTTGCCCTTGAGAAGGTGGGGGTAAGCTGCCTTTCTTATTTGCTGTAGTCCATGTGCTGTAGGCTGACTCTCGATGCCCTTGGGGAGGGAATTCCAGAGACACATCCCTTGAGGGAGGGGACTAAACAATGCCTCAACTCTGATTTAAAGAGATGACCCCTGATTTTTAAACAGTGACTCCTAGTCATGGATTCTCCCATAAGAGGAAATACCTTCTCCACGTCCACCCTTGAGGATTTTAAATCTGTTTTAATCAAAACTAGTACTTGGTGTAGTGAATAAGGTTCAAGCCTACAGTCACTCATGAAATTAGTACACATGACAGCCGTGTGGTACTGACTCACTCGGCATCTGGTTTTGGGTGAGAATGTTGACTCCGAAACAAATATTGTCCAGGACACTGGAGCTCAACAGTTCCCTGCTACCTTTTTAACACTGACCTAACCTGGTAGATGGGACTTGGTTTTGGGTCTCATTTGAAAGAGCATATCCTCAGACAGTGCAGCACTCCTTCAGGGCTGGAATAAAGAGTCATCCTGGAGTGGACTATCCATTAGATTAGATTACTTAGTGTGGAACCAGGCCCGTTGGCCCAAGAGGTCCACACTGACCCTCCAAAGAATAACCCATCTACATTTTCCCCTTCACCTCACACTACGGGCAATTTAGCCTGGCCAATTCACCTGACCTGCGCATCTTTGGACTGTGGGAGGAAACCGGAGCACCTGGAAGAAACCCACGGAGACACGGGGAGAATGTGCAAACTCCACACAGTCAGTTGCCTGAGGCGGGAATTGAACCTGGGTCTCTGGTGCTGTGAGGCAGCAGTGCTAACCACTGTGTCACCGTGTCTATCAGGGGAACTGTGAAGAGGTTACTGAACCTGGAGAATAAGGCACCCTTTAACTCGGCCCTCCCTTTCGACACTCCCAACCTGGGCATTGCCCTGGTGCTGTGGGATGGAGCCTGCACTTTGAGAGTTGCTGACCAGCTCGACGTTGGGTCAGTATGAATTCTGAAATCTGTTGTAGCACAAGTGCACTAACCAGCTGAGCCATTAGTTCAGACTGTGCGCGTACACAGTACTTTTGAATGTTGTCATAGTCATTGAATCATACAATGTGGACGACAGAGCGGCTGTTTGACCAATCATGTCTGTGTGGGCCTTGAAGAATAACCTGCCCAGTGGTATTGCTCACGCTAATTCTTTTTCGATTTAAAGCATATTAAATGAATATTTTGTCACTTTTTTTTATTGTGGAGGAAGAAATGGAGGTTAGAGAACGTGGGGAAATAACATTGATGTTTTGAAAACATTACCAAAGAGGAAGTGCTGGAGGTATTAGGAAATGCAAAGGTGGATAAATCTCTGAAACCTGATCTAGTGGATCACAGGATGGTTTGGGAAGTTGGGGAGGAAATTGTGCAGCCCCTTGCAGAAATATTTGCTTCATCTATTGCTGTAGGTGAGGTGCTGACTGACCTGGAGAGTGGCAAATGCACCTTTGTTAAGAAGGGCTGTAAGAAGAAACTTGGGAATTATAGACTGGTGAGTCTGACATTGGTGGGTAATTTGAAGGTGATTCTGAAATACTGGATTTGTGTACATTTGGAGAGGAATGATTAGGGATAGTCAGCATGGTTTTATAGGAGGGAAATCATGTATCTCAAACGTCTTTTTTTTTGAGAAAGTAACCAAGAAGATTGAGGGCAGTGATAGACATTGTTTACTCGGACTTTAGTAAAGCCCTTGACAAGGTTCCACACGACAGACTAATCAGGAAAGTTAGATCACATGGGATTCAGGGGTGAGCTTGCCAATTGGGTTAATGTCAGGAGACAAGAGTGTGATGGTGGAGGGATTTTTCCAGCCTGAGTCCTGTTACCAGCGGCGTTCCACAGGGATCGGTGATGGGTCCACTTTTGTTTGTCAGTTTTGGATGAGAATATAGGAAGCATGGTTAGTAAGTTTGTGGATGATGCCAAAATTGGTGGTATAGTTTATCGAAGATTACAATGAGATCTTTATCAATTGGGTTATTGGGCTGAGGAGTGGCAGAGTATAATTTGGATAAATGTGAAATATTATATTTTGGTAAAATAAACAAGGGCAGGACTTATACAATTAAAAGTCGGGCCTTGGGTAGTGTTGTAGAACAAAGACCAAGGAGTTAGAGTTAGAATTCTTTGCATTTTCCATCCTCATATAGACAGGGTGGTTGAGAAGCATTTAGCATGCTTGCCTTCATTGCTCAGATTTTTGGGTCTAGGGGGTGGGATGTTATATTGAGGTTGTGCACGCCATTGTTGAGGCCTCTCTGGAGCACCGTGTGCAGTTCTGAGGAGTAATCATTTTTTTAACAAGAGGGTGGTTCCTGTGTGAAGTGAATTTCCAGAGGAAGTGGTGGAAATTGATACAATGACAATGTTTAAAAAGATATTTAAGTGCATAAATAGGAAGGGTTTAGAGGGATATGAGCCAAGACCAGGTAGGTGGGACTAGATTAGTTTGGGATTAGGGACAGCATGGACTGGTTGGACTGAAGGGACTGTTTCTGTGCTGAATAACTCTATTTTGCTCTTCTTAACCAACCCCAGTACAAAGGACCAAATAGCCTCCCTGTGCTGTAAGTCTTTAGATAAATAAACACAAAAAGGATGCTCTTGATTTAAGAATAAACAAGTGGGACTAGAATTTCTTCTTTCCCTGAATCAAACACTGATTAGGTTCAAACTAAATCTGCTTCCAATTTTAATAGAAAACTCAACTCCAGAAAATGAGCTTTTTTTGTGTGTGTGTCTAAAATTCTGAGCTGAAAAATGTGTTGCTGGAAAAGCACAGCAAGTCAGGCAGCATCAAAGGAGCAGGAGAATCGACGTTTTGGGCATAAGCCCTTCTTCAGGAATTCCCCTTGTAGCTACAATAACATGCAGTGCAGATTCTGAGGGTGTTCTTCATTTCCACTGGCGACTTCCTAGCACACTTCTGCAAGCCAATGAATATCTCAGCTGTCTTTCCCATTGCAAAGATCTTCTCACCCAGCTGTTACACATGTGATGCCTGGAAGCATGTGGGTCCCTCCCTTTCCTCCCCTTTTCACCTTTTTCCCCCCACCCTCCCTCTGTATAATGCTGTAAAAACTCCCAGCATTACTCTTGGGATTGAGGAGCAGCTGGGAAGTTGAATAATAGTTTCAGTTTAATTGAGGCTGTGTAACAATGTGATTCCTGCTATTTATTTAGCCTTTTCTAATAATGGGATTGACCTGATCTTAATACAGTTTTGCTTTGGCAGCTTTCTAACCCAGCTGGTCTCTGTGTGAATGGGGGGTGGGGGGTGGGGGGAGGAGAGAAGCAGCAAGGTAAGCAGCCTGTACCCTTACTCTGTCCTTCATCAGACTTGGTGTGCAAATGCAGTTTATTTCTTTGCAAGTCTGTGTTACTTATAATAATTATAACATTTGTGAAACTTGAGAAATGTGAAGGGAGTGTCACAATACTTTGTTTGCATCCATTAATATCAGGAACACAATGCAGTGATACCCTGGATTAACATGCTCCAGAATAGGTAACAACATTCTGCTAAATAATATATTACTCCAACATTAGGTCATTAACCAGAAATGAACATCTCAGTCTAGGTGCCGTGGATTTACTGCGTCGCTGGCAAGGAGGTGAAGGTGAACTGTAAGTACGTCGGGCTTTCACGGTCACTCTCTGGGTGAGGGGACATTTTCCACCATGTCAGCCGGTTTCTTTATGGCCAGCTTTTCGGGGGTCTCCTGGTGACTGACTGGGAGAGCGGATGGTGGAGCCTGAAACAGTCTGTCCTCTCAGCAGCCCCTCTGGTTTTGTGCTGCCGTCTGGTTTGTTGTTACAGAGAGAGCGCCCAGGCAGATGTGACTGCACCCCCCCCCCCCCCTCCCTCAGGGTCTCCCACAGCTACAGAAAAGTGAGAACACAAATTGATTTGGTATGTGGGGGGGAGGGGGTAAGTGTTCAGGAGATGAGTGATTCTAGTTAAACCCTTTTATTATTCTGGTAAGGCCTGGGGTATTACAAGTACAAGTGTGATTTATTAAATGGGGAAGGTTGAGGAAGAGCGGTTTTGACAGGACAGAATACAAGCAGAAAGATATGTTGCTAATGGAAACCTGAACAAAACCAGTACAGTGACAGTTTCTTCAAAGGAAATCTGATCATGTCAGTCTGAATTATTTGCCACTGCCTCTGAGCATGTGGGGCCAGGTACCTGCTCCTCACTGGTGAATGAAGACTAAAGGACAGAAAGTTGAATTCAGATATCCCAGTGGATTAATTTCTGATTTGGAACAGTGTTTGATTTCAGTGATTTTCAGCTGTGAATTTCATCTATTGTGCTATCTCAGCTCCTTGACTTTAACATCTGGGTGAGAACTATCCTTTGCCTCCCTTTTTTGAGCTCTGCCCTACACTCCACTGCTGATGGCTGCTCATTGGTATCACTGAGAACGGTCTGATTCCCTTATTTAAGGAAAGATATTTCATTGGAGACAGTTCAGAGAAAGTTCACTTGGATGATCCCTGGTATGGAGGGATCATCTTATGAGCAAAGGTTAGGGGCAAGGACCCGACTAACTGAGTCTGGAAGAATAAGAGGTATTCCCATTGCAACATATTGCATTGTTAAAGGGCTTGGCAGGGTAAATGCTGAGAGGCTGTTTCCCCTCATACAGTCATGGAGCTGTACAACATGGTCCAACTCACCCATGCTGACCAGCTATCCTAACCTAATCTAGTCCCATTTGCCAACATTTGGCCCAGATCCCTCCTAAACTCTTCCTATTCATGTACCTATCCAGATGCCTTTTTAAATGTTGTAATTGGACAAGGCTCCACCACTTCCTCTGGCAGCTCATTCCATTCAGTCCTGAAGAAGGGTTACACCTATAACATTGACTTCTCCCACTTCCTGATGCTGCCTGGCTTGCTGTGTCCTTCCAGCTTCCTGTTTGTCTACATTCCATACATTCACCACCCTCTGTGTGGAAAAAGCCACCGCTTAGGTCCGTTTTAAATCTTTCCCCTCTCGCCTTAAATCTATGCCCTCTTTTTGCATTTGGACCCCACTTCCCCAACGCCCCCCCCCATCCAGGGAAAAGACCTTGTCTATTTATCCTGTCCATGCCCCTCATGATAAACCTCTATAATGTCACCCCTCAGCCTCTAATGCTCCAGGGAAAACAGCCCCAGCCTATTCAGCCTCTCCTGATAGCTCAAACCTTCCAATCTTTTGTAAATCTTTTCTGAACCCTTTCAAGTTTAACAACATGCTCCCTATGGGAGGGAGACCAGAAAAGTGGCCTAGCCAATGTCCTGTACAAGCTGCAACATGACCTCCCAATAAAAGCAAGCATAGCAAACACTGCTTTCACTATCCTGTCTACCTGGGACTCTGCTGTCAAGGAAATATGAACCTGCCCTCAAAGATCTTTGTTCCGCAAAACTCCCAGGACCTTACCGTTTAAGTGAATAAGTTCTGCTCTGATTTGCCTTTCCAAAATGCAGCATACCTGTTTTATTTAAACTAAACTCCATCTGCCATTCCTCAGTCTATTGGTCCATCCAACATTACAGCACAGCACAGTACAGGCCCTTCGGCGCTCTTTTGCGCTGACCTGTGAAGTCTATCTGAAGCCCACCTCAACTACACTATTCCATTATCATCCATATGTTTATCCAATGACCATTTAAATGCCCTTAAAGTTTGAGAGTCTTCTACTGTTGCAGACAGGGCGTTCCACACCCCTACTACTTTGATAAAAAAAATCTACGTCTGACATGTGTCACCCCTCAATTTAAAGCTATGTCCCCTTGTGCTAGCCATCACCATCCGAGGAAAAAGGCTCTCACTGTCCACCCTATCTAACACTCTCTGAATATATTAAGTCACCTCTCAACCTTCTCTCTAATGAAAACAGCCTCCAGTCCCTCAGCCTTTCCTCATAAGACCTTGCCTCCATACCAGACAATATCCTAGTACATCTCCTCTGCACCCTTTCCAAAGAATCCACCTCCTTCCTCTAATGCAGCAACCAGAACTGTACGCAATAATCCAAGTGCAGCCACACCAGAGTTTTGTAACTGCACCACGGCTGCAACATGACCTCATGGCTCCAAGACCCATCCCTCTACCAATAAAAGCTACACTCTACTCATCCTTAACAACCCTATCAACCTGGGTGGCAACTTTCAGGAATCTATGTACATGGACTCCAAGATCTCTCTGCTCATCTACACTAGTAAGAATTTTACCATTAGCCCAGTATTCTATATTCCTATTACACCTTCCATAGTGAGTCACCACACACTATTCCACATTAACTCCATTTGCCATCTCTCAGCCTAGCTGTGTACTTTATCTATGTCCCTCTGTAACCTGCAACATCATTCTCCACTGTCCACAACGTCACCAATCTTAGTATCATCTGCAAAATTACTCACCCATCCTTCTACACCCTCACCCAGATCCATTATAAAAATGGCAAACAGCAGTGACCCCTAAACAGACTCTTGCAGTACACCATTAGTTACTGACCTCCAGGATGAACATTTCCCATCAACCACCACCCTCTGTCATCTTACAATTGGCCAATATCTGATCGAAACTTCTAAATCACTCTCAATTCCAAGCCTCTGTATTTTGTGCAATAGCCTATCGTGGGGAACCTTATCAAATGCTTTACTGAAATCCATGGACACCACATCAACTGCTTTACCCTCATCCATCTGATTGGCCACCTTATCAAAGAACTCAAGGTTTGTGAGGCACAACCTACTCTTCACAAAACAGTGTTGACTATCCCTAATGAAATTATTCACTTCTAGATGATTATAAATCCTATCTCTTATAATCCTTTCTTGATCAAGATCTTGTTGTACTCTGAGGTAACCTTCACTGTCCACTGCACCTCACATTTTGGTGTCACTTGCCAATTTACTAACTACACCTCCTATGTTCAAATCCAAATTAATTATATAAATGATGAAAAGCAGTGGACTCAGCACTGATCCCTGTGGCACACCACTGGTCACAGGCTTCCAGTCTGAAAAACAATCCTCTGTGTCTCATCCCTTCAGACCAATTTAGTATCCCATTGGCTAGCTTTCCCTGGATCCCACATAATCTAACCTTACTAACCAGCCTACCATAGGGCACTTGATGGAACACCTTGCTGAAATCCATATAGACAATGTCTATTGCTCTGCCTTCATCAATCTTCTTTGTCACCACTTCAAAAAAATTCAATCAACTTCGTGAGACATGATTTCCCACACAAACAGCCATGCTGAATATCCGTAATCAGTCCTTGCCTTTCCAAATACATGTAAATTCTTTCCTCCGAATCCCCTCCAACACCTTCCCAACCACTGATGTTACACTCACCGGACTAAAGTTCCCAGGCTTCTCCTTACAACTTTTCTTTAATAATGTCACCATGTTACCCAACTTCCAGTCTTCCGGCACCTCACCCTGGTTATTAATGATACAGATATCTCTGCAAGGAGCCTAGCGATCTCTTCCCTAGATTCCCATAAAGTTCTGGGAAACACCTGATCACGTTCCAGGGATTTATCTACCTTTGTATGTTTTAAGACCTCCAGCATCTCCTCTTCTGTAAAATGAACTCTTTTCAAGCCATCACTGTTTGATTATTTCCTCCAGTTCCCCAACTTTCTTGTCCATCTCGGCATAAATACTGACGTAAGATATTTGCTTGGCATCTCACACCTCTCCTGTGGCTTCAAACAGCCATCTTTAAGGGGCCCTATTCTCTCCATAGTTACTCTTTTCTCCTTAATATATTTACAGACTGTCTTTGGACTCTCCTTAACTCTATTTGCTAAAGATGTTTTGTGTCCTCTTTGGACTATAACCTGGTGTTGAGAGATTTTTAAACAATGTCTACCCAAGCCCAACACCAGCACCTCCACATCAGTTTTAAAATATAGTTATGGAAACAGATGGAACTAATCTAAAAGTTGAAGTTCTAATTTGGAGTAAGGCCAATTTTGACCGGCTTAGACCGAAACTTTCAAAAGTTGATTCAGAGATACTGTTAGCAGGGAAAAGGGACGGTTGAGAAATGGAAGGCCTCAAAAGGATGAGGTAACGGTTAGTTCCAGTATTCCCTACACCTACCAGCCTTGCCTTCCATACTAACTGTTACCTCATTCTTTTGAGGCCTTCCATTTCTCAACCGTCCCTTTTCCCAGCTAACAGTATCTCTGAATCAACTTTTGAAAGTTTCTGTCTAAGCCGGTCAAAGTTGGCCTTACTCCAAATTAGAACTTCAACTTTTAGATTAGTGGTGCTGGTGTTGGGCTTGGGTAGACATTGTTTAAAAATCTCTCAACACCAGGTTATGGTCCAACAGGTCTATTTGGAACCAAAGTCTGCAACCCATTCTAAAAGATGAAAGGCTTAACAGCAATCTAGGTTTGTTCCATATGTCATTTCAGTTGCATGACTCGGTGTAATCTTTTGCTATAATTCTGTGTCTTATGGTCCTGTTTCACAGCTACCTGATGAAAAGGCAGTGCTCAAAAAGCTAGTGCTTCCAAATAAACTATAATTTGGTGCTGTGAGATTTTTAAGCATTTTAAAAGTAATGGAATTATGGTCACTGGTCCCAAAGTGCTCCCCCACTGCCATGTCAGTCACTTGCCCTGCCTTATTTCCCATGTAAGTCAGCTATATTGTTCCTTATCTAGTGTGTACATTCACATATTGAGTAAGCGTTTTCTTGGCGCACTTAACAAAATCCTCCCCATCCAAACCATTAATGCTATGGCAGTCCCAGTCTATGTTTAGAAAGTTAAAATCTCCTACCATAACCATCCTGTTATTCTTACAGATAATTGAGATCTGCTTACAGGTTTCACTTTGACTTTTGGGGTGGGGGGTGGAAGAGGAGCCAAAATGCAATCCCAGTAGGGTGATCAACCCCTTTTTTTTTAAATTTCTCAGTTTCACTCCTGTAACTTCACTGGACGATCTGCCTGGAACATTCTCTTCAAATACAGCTGTAATGTTCTCCCTGATCAAAAGCATTTCTCCCCCCCACCCCCCCCCCTCCTCGCCATCCCCCTCTCTCCCCTTCCTGTCATAATTACAGCACTTCGACTCTTCAAATCTTACTCTTTTATTTAAAAATTCAGCTGTTAAATCTCTCTAACCTGTTATAAAGTCCACAGTAAAATGACTCCATGTGTTACCAATAAACAAGGTAGAAATGTCCTTTTTTTATTTTGCTTATTCAGAGACATTGCTGTAGAAATTGGTTTACTGTAAATCACGAGTTTGAATTTATCCAACTTGGCTGTCCATTTGGTCTCTTTATATAAAAAGACCTTTTTTGGTACATTCAAAGTTGGCATTCAGCATCACTTCGAGGAGGATTGTGTGAAAATACTTCCCCTGTGTGGTGTCATGATTGGTTGGTTTGTTTTGAGGTGAAATGGTATAACACAAGTGACGTATTCACACCCGAGAGCTGTTTGTTGGTTGTATTCCAACACACAAATCCTACAATATCTATCTGTTTTCAATCAACAAACTCCCTCCATGCCTGAGCATTTACAATTATTGGCTTAGAATCCTAAAACCCTACCCAATGTGGAAGTAAGCCATTCAGCCCATCGAGCCCACACTGGCCTCTGAATAGAATCGCACCCAGATCCACCCCCCAACCCTGCATTTCCCAAGACCAATCCACCTAACCTAACTGTGGGAGGAAACCGGAGCACCCAGAGGAAACCCACGCAGATATGGGGAGAACGTGCAAACTCCATATGCCATTTGACTGAGTAGAATTGAACCTGGCTCACTGGTGCTGTAAGGCAGCAGCGCTAACCACTAAGCTACCCTAACCACTTGGTCAGTGCAAACTATTGGAACATGTGAATTTTTGGCTTGTGTTTTGTAAAGTCGGTTTAATGGCTGGTCTCCGTGAGGCAAATGGACTTCACTGTGGCCAAATGTGAGGTCATCACTTCAGACACGAGAAAGCCAAGTCTGAATGTTGGTGAAATGCTGGTACATCAGGTCCCAGAATGGCTCCAGGTTTTGGGGATCTGAATGTATGAATCACCACAAGTCAGTAAGCTGTCAAAAAGGCTAAAGGATCCCACTTAGCATCTCTACGAGGGTTGCAAATATAGAGGAGGAAGTAGTCCATTAGCTTTAGAGACTGGGCCATCTTCCATCTTCCATTAGAAGGAACTGGATTCTGTTGTGGACATCACCTACTTTATTAGGAAGGTAATCCAGACCCAAGGCAGGATGCAAGGTTCATTGCAATGATCCTGGAGTGAAAAGAGTTAAACTATGAAGAGTTTGCATAAACCTGGCTTGGGTTCATCTTGTGTTTAGGTGATTTGAGGATCTGTCTGACCATGATGTATAAAGCACTTCAAAGGACTTGGCAGCTGGAGGAAAAAGCATGTTTCTGGTGGGCAATGATGAACCAAGGAGAAGTATCTTAACATTAGAGATGTGCTGTGCAGGAGTAATAAATGCAGCTTTATCCATGATAGCCATAGCCCTGTGACTGAACTGGAGAGAGAGAGAGAGACATGCGCACGCACACACACGCACACCTGTGCAACTGGATTCTGTGTGAAAGATGGAAATGTTTAGTTATAAAGAAGGGTGGCATATGTACATCAGGAAGTGGAGCAGACAGTTCATACATCCAAAAACAGATTTTTCTCTCTTTATTGATCCACACACCTGAAACTTAATTCTCTGATCCCTGAGGAAACATTTCTGCCTGTTCTGATGTTGAGGCAGGTGTGTTACCCTCTCCAACTGCCAGTCCCCGTGCTCAGCAAAATTATAAACACGTTAGAAATTATTGGCAGAATAAAAGCTGGCCACTGCTGAGCTGATACTTGGAGTTTTATCCTCAGCATAAATCTCCTCCTGTCTTACTTCACCTCAGCTCCTTTGTAATCCTTTTTTCTGCCTTGTTTAACTCTCTTCTCGTGAAATTCATTGATCCTTGCCTTTCACCTGCTGTGGTAGTGATAGCTGCATTCCTGTCTCTCTGGCTGAAAGAGTTTCTCCTGAATTCCTCAATAAAACACCTGGTTTTGGTTTTCCACACAGGAGCAAACATGTTTTCTCTCTCCTGTATAAGATCTCTGTGTCCCCAAGAGCTGTGTCAGGTCAGTTTGTTTTTATATAGTGAGGAGACTCCGTGTCTTCAGTCTGTGCTGATCCATCCACTTTACCTTCAGCTGTAAATCACTTTTGCACTTTGGCCAGTGCCTTTTTTTTTAGTGATGTGGATTGTGTGTTGTGATCAAAGTGTGATCTAAAGAGGGTTTGATACAAGCTTAGCACAATTGCAAATGTAAAACAGAAACTGACTTCAAATATAAACCTGGAGAAGTCCAGCAGATGGTAATGGTTATATTGATTAGCCTTGTCAAACATGCGTTACTATGAGGCAGAAGCAAGAAATGCAAATCTTTGACCTTTCCTCAGTCTGTGGACCATCACTTTAGAGTTTAAGCCAAGTTGATGAAGACTCTGCAAAGTGGTGGTTATGCCAATGAGCATTTCCTTGTGTTGACTGTAACAGCTGAACAAAATGGACCTTTTATATGCAGTGATTAAGATTCCATTTCTTGCTCAGTTCTCTTTGGTTGTTAGATCACCATTGTAATCAACATTCCACCAGCTCCCTGATGCCCAGCACTATCACACATCCATGCCAGTCAGAACCTGCCCATTTGGTGCCCTGACTGTTGGTTAGTGAGCAGTAATGATGGCCTGTGTGGAGGACTGGACCTTAACACGATTTATTAGATATTGGTGTAAATGGGACTCCATTAGCAGCACTCAGATTGGGGATTGGATGTGGTGCCAGTATTGCTGTGTATTCTGGACTGTCAAGGGTTTTGCGGCTTCAGGTGGTGCATGTCAGGGGTTTGGAACCCATCGGTTCACGGAGATGACCCTTTTGCTTTATTGGAGAATGGATGTTGCTAAGAATGTGGTTTGGCAGAGACTGTTCTGTTGACCAGTAGTTCCAGTGATTTGGGAGGTCTATCTTTGAGTCAAACCATTGCCAGGCTGCTGCTAGGCAGAGTGAGCAGCTTTGGTGAATGTTAGATGGTGGTTGCTGTCACTGTGCAGAGACTAGGGGGAGGCTGAAGGCTAGGACCAGAGCATCCCAGATTGGTGTCTGTGCTTCAGTGACCTCGCAAAGTAACCCAACAACAACTTCAGTTTATACGGTGCCTGAAAGTAACCAAACCTCAATAGTACTGGAGTCTTGAACTTGTCATTCCCCTAACCACACTGTTCCGGTACAGTTACAACACTGACATCTACCCCACAATGTGGAAACTTACCCAGGTATGTCCTGTGCACACAAAGCAGGACAAATCCAGCCCAGCCAATTACCACCCCATCAGTAAAGTGATGGAAGGGGTCATCAGCAGTGCCATCAAACAGCACCTGCTCAGTGACACCCAGTTTGGGCTCCCCCAGGGCCACTCCTCTCCTGACCTCATTCCAGCCTTGGGTCAAACATGGACAAAAGAGCTGAATTTCAGAGGGGAGGGGAGAGGGACAGCCCTTGACATCAAGGCTGCATGCAACCAAGTGTGGCATCATTGAGCCCTGCAAAACTGGAATCAATGGGTATCGGGGGGCAAGCTCTCCACTGGTTAGAGTCATATCTGACACATTGGAAGATGGTTGTGGTTGTTCAAGGTCAATCATCTCAGCTCCAGGACATCCCTGCAGGAGTTCCTCAGGGGTCTGTCCTAGGCCCAACCACCTTCAGCTGTTTCATCAATGACCTTCCCTCCATCATAAGGTCAGAAGTGGGGAAGTTCACAAATGATTGTACAATATTCAGCACCATTTGTGACAACTTAGATATTGAAGCATTCTGTGTTCAAATGCAAAAGATCTGGACAATATCCAGGCTTGTGCTGACAAATGGCTGACAATTTGTGCCGCACGATTGCTAGGTTGTGACGCACTCTGAAGGAGACTGTCTAACCTCTGCACCTTGACATTCACTGGTCCCTTCATTATCAACATCCTGAAACTGAAATGATCTAGTCATGTCAATACTTGGTTACAAAAGCAGGTCAGTGATTCGACATTCTCTGCTGTGTAACTCACCACCTGAACCCCCCCCAAAGCCTGTCCACCATCTTCAAGGCACAAGTCAGGAGTGTGATGGAATACTCCCCACTTTCCTGGACGGGGTGCAGCTCCAGCAACACTCAAAAAGCTCGACACCATCCAGCCTGTTTGGTTGACACCACATCCACAAGCATCCACTCCCTCCACCATTGACACTCAGTACACTCTGCTGCTACTGTCTACAAGATGCACTGCAGAAATTCACCAAAGATCCTCAGACAGCATCTTCTAAACTCATGACCATGTCCATCCAGAATGACAAAGGCAGCCGATGAATAGGGACACACTCCCCTCCAAACCAATCACTGTCCTCTCTTGCTCCCATTCTCTTTTCTTCTCACTTTCTCCTCAAAGAAAGAGAAGAGGTCTGATGATGCTGGAGATCAGAGCTGAAAATGTGTTGCTGGAAAAGCGCAGCAGGTCAGGCAGCATCCAAGGAACAGGAGATTCGACGTTTCGGGCATAAGCCCAAGGGCTTATGCCCGAAACGTCAAATTTCCTGTTCCTTGGATGCTGCCTGACCTGCTGCGCTTTTCCAGCAACACATTTTCAGCTCTTCTCTTTCTTTCCCTACTTTGCTCCTTTCTTTCTCTCAGATTTTCCAGTTTACAGCCCATTTATAGTATTCTTCTACTTCATTGAGGATAGACTGGGGTGGTGGAGTTGCCCTGCTGTGCATGGGCTGGATATACCTGGGCAATTTTCCACAGTTTCGGGTCGATGCCAGTGTTGTAGCTGTACTGGAAGAGCTTGACTAGGGGAGCAGCAAGTTCTGGAGCATGAGTCTTCAGTTCCATTGCTGGAATATTGGCCTTTGTGATATCCAGTGCCTCCAGCAGTTTTATTGATATGGAGTGAATCAAGAAGGCTGAAAGAATCATCCACTGAACAAGTTCTCACTGAAAGTGATGGAAAATGCATCAGCCTTATCGTTTACACTGCCCTCCCTTTCTGCGGGATGGGGTTCTGTGTTGGAGGAGAGTCCCATGTGAGTTGCTGAGGTGCCTGTTTTCGTTCTTCGAGAAGTGTCCTGACCTGTTGGGGTCCAGCACATCTTGTTTCTGTTTTCTGTTGGGTCCGTTAATTTGCGCTGGCCGGGTGCTGGGTGACCCACTCCTGAAGCCACTGGCTCCAGTTCCTCTCAACTGTTGACGGTGCTTTGCTTTATTAAAAAAAAGGGCTGTCAACAAGATAGCCAATTTCCTTTTCAGTATTGGGCTGAATGGCCTCTTGTACTGTAACAATTCCAGGATTCTGGAGTAGTCCCTAAATATTGCTATTAGTGTGAATGCACTGTGTAAACACAGTCAGGGGGATGTGAGCATTGATCCTCTCTTTAATGTTGTCTGTTCAACATAGCAGTTAAAATAACCTGTTCTCATCCTAAAGCAGGGTATCAATATCCATTGATGGAGCTGATACCCTCCCTTTTTAATTGATCATGTTTTATGGCCTCTCATTGCTTTTACCTCAGCTCTAAAATTGTCAGCACAGTCATTCTGTAATATGTTAGTATGAGGGTTTTGAATCCTGCGAGGGGTCGTTAATGCTAGTGGCTAGGTTTATATTTGCCTTTCCTTCTCTGCTGTTAGCATTTATTACTGCAGTCAAGCCAGCAAAGCTCATTGGCCATTGCTTAGCAACAATATTGTCATTGGGGTAATGGTGTGGCTCATTTCAGCTCCGCCTGTGCCTGAGGAAATGCTGTCGAGGGTGTAGTTGGTGCACAGGCTGCACTGTGTGAACTGGTGACAGGAGCAGGAGGTTGCTCAGAGTGCTGGAGGGATGCCCACACACAGGAGGGCAGCGGATACCCCATGCTCACTGGGAAGGGAGTCAGTGGGATTTCTTTGGTAGGAGGCTCTTTTGTTCTTGCAGTTTTTGTTGTCGGGAATGAATTGAAGTGCAGCATGTTCAAAGTTGTGCTCTTGTACATTCTGCTGAGATTAAACACTTCCAAACCCAGACTGAATCCAGCATGAACTGCAGTTGGTGGGAGCCTAATGAAGTGTATGATTTTTTTTATCATCGTCGCTCAGAAGTTTCTCCCCCCCCCCCCCCCCCCCCCCCCCCTTTTGTCAGCTTCACTCATCTCGATTTTTGCATGCGGCTCCCTGATCTGAAACGGTTTACTTGTTGGTGTCATGATTCGATACCTTTTTTCCTCTGCACAGCCAGCTGTTACCACCAGCTCAGCAGCTGGGGTCTGCTGTGTACAAACTCCGTATTGGCACATATCACAGTAACCTCATGTCAACCTCAGCTTGACAGCACACAACCCAGTGCAGCCGAATGTAACATGCACTTTGGACGGTCTGTGGATTGAAATATTTGGAAGGGTTGCTGGATCAGAAACACTGGGTCTGCTTTCTCTCCACAGACACTTGCTCTCTGCTGAGGCTGCCCAGCCATTTCTGCTGTCATTTGAATTTTAGTTTTGCCTTTCCCTTTTAACCAGGTTTAGCTTATTGGCTGGGTGGCTGGTTAACAATGCAGAGTGACACAGACAGCGTGGGTTCAATTCCCACACTAGCTGAGGATACCATGAAGGAACTCTCCCTCTCAACCTTTACCCCTCGCCTGAGGCATGGTGACCCACAGGTTAAACTCACCGCTATGCTCTCTCTCGCTCTCTCTCTCACGTGCTCTTGCCCTCTCAAGAGAGCAGCCCTATAGTCTGGTAAGACTATGGTGACTTTACCTTTTGCCAAACAAAGCCTTGCAAGTGTGTTTGCATTAACAAGACAGACCTTGTAAATGTCTTCCCATCATTTACAGGAGTTGGAAGGTCATGTTGTGGCTGTACAGGACATTGGTTAGGCCACTGTTGGAATATTGCGTGCAATTCTGGTCTCCTTCCTATGGGAAAGATGTTGCGAAACTTGAAAAGGTTCAGAAAAGATTTACAAGGATGTTGCCTGGGTTGGAGGATTTGAGCTACAGGGAGAGGCTGAACAGGCTGGGGCTGTTTTCCCTGGAGCGTCAGAGGCTGAGGAGTAACCTTAGAGGTTTACAAAATTGAGGGGCATGGATAGGGTAAATAGGCAAAGTCTTTTTCCTGGGGTCGGAGTCCATAACTAGAGGGCATAGGTTTAGGGTGAGAGGGGAAAGATATAAGAGACCTAAGGGGCAACTCTTTCACACACAGGGTGTACGTGTATGGAATGAGCTGCCAGAGGATGTGGTGGTGGCTGTTACAATTGCAACATTGAAAAGGCATTTGGATGGGTATATAAATAGGAAGGGTTTGGAGGGATATGGGCCAGATGCTGGCAGGTGGGACTAGATTGGGTTGGGATATCTGGTCAGCATGGACGGGTTGGACCGAAGGGTCTGTTTCCATGCTGTACATCTCTATGACTCTGATTCTATTTATGTTCGCTGCTTAGAATCGGAGGCTCTGGGCTTTTGCCCGTTTGTTAAACTGAAGGAATATTCTCACCTTCAGTGAGGCACTTTCTCAAATCGACTGGATGCAGCTGATTAGGTTGTGCTTCTGAGGGTGGAATTGGGCTTGTTTCCTGACTTTCAGCTCATCCCCAGCCTTGGAAGTAAAGGGGCCATACTTTATCTCTGCAATTTGGATTAGGCTCATCTTCAGTTTCTCTCCCTCTGTGTGTCTCCCACTTGCTCGCGCTGTCTGTCTCTGTGTCTCTAGTCTTCTCCTGCCATTACTAGCTCCTGTAGAAATCCCTTCCCTCACCATCTCCACGTCATGTACAATGTTGCACAGGTACTGCTCTTTTGGCTAAGCTTTCCCTGAGCTCTAATGTTTGTCAATGTCATGTTTATCTGTGAGGTGTCTTGAGGTGCTTCATTACTTTAAGAGCCTTGTACTAATGAAAGTTGGTGAAAAAGCCCTTTGGGAACAGCAGGGAGCACAGGGCAGGTTTTGGGGTGGGGGTGGGTCATTTTGTATTTCAGCTAAAGCAGGCTCACGCTGTGAGAGAAGCAAGGGCTTTCTCTGGTGTTTGAGTGAGGCTGTGTTTTAAAAATAAAGTTACACAACCTGTGTAAAGATGCAAGATAAAATCATCACCCTGCTTTTGTATGGAAAGGAAAATTGTTTCCCAAACATACACTGAGAGTGTGCCTTTTCAGTCAGAAAATCCTGGAGTACATCGGTGTTGTGTTCTCTGCAGCGTAACATGCCCATCTTTTAATTAACTTTGTGCATTAATACCGTGTGCCTTCCTGATGATTTAATATGTGCAGCAGTGAATGATAACTAGCTCGCTAGTTTACTTGAAAGAAAGCACCAGAGGGCAAGCAGTGAACCACCAGCATTGATGTCTGTCTGAGCTTCCTCATAAAGGTGGAGAACTAACATTGAAGCAAAAGTAATGAACACACAGACCGTATTCTCCAGTGATGTTTAACTCCTGAATGACCAGCTCTCTCAGTTCCAAGGCAATTGCAATCATGTCAAGACAGAGGGCAGTTTAGTTGCTCATTGATTGGAAGAATGGGAGGGGGAGGATTTTGTACAGACCATTAAGATTCTAACAGGATTAGATGGGGTAAACACGAGGCGAATGTTCCAGTTGACCTGGGAGGTCAGAACCAGGGGTCACAGTCTAAGGAGACAAGGCAGGCCATTTCAGATTGAGATGAGAAATGTTTTCACCCAGAATGGTGAACCTTTGGAATTCTCTGCAATAGAGAGCAGGTACGGCCAAAACATTGAAAGTTTTCCAAAAGGAGTTGGATATAGTACTTGGGGCTAAAGGGGTCAAAGGGTATGGGGAGAATTTGTGAACTAGGGGCAGAGTTGGAAGATCAGGCATAATCAAACTGAATGGTGGAGCAGGTACAAAGGGCTGAATGGACTACTCCTGCTCCTGTTTTCTATGTTTCTGTTCAGGAGATGTGGTGTTGTTGCTTGGATCAGCATTTATTACACATCCCAGTTACCCTGGGTGGTGCATGTTTCAACTGCAGCAGGTCCATAGGGGTGTGGGTAGACACACACTGCCCTTAGAGGGAATCCCAGGATTTTGACCCTGTGAAGCTGAAGGAACCATATATTTCCAAGTCAGGATTGTTAATGGTTTGGAGGGGAATATACACAGGCTCCCCACTACCTGCATCTGCTGCCCTTGAGCTTCCACATTTAAAGTTAGCATTACGGAGTCAAGGTTGTAGGTTCAACCTGTCTAAGGATCTTAAGTGAATTTCTGCAGTGCATCTTGTGGATGGTACACATTGCGGCTACTGAGTGTCGTGGTGGAGGGACTGGTTGCTTGTGGATGCAGTGTCAGTCAAGAAGGCTGCTTTGCCCTGGATGGTGGCAAGCTTCTTAAGTGTTGTTGGAGCTGCACCCACCCAGACAAGTGGGGAGTATTCCATCACACTCCTGATCTCTGCCTTGTAGATGCTGGACAGGCTTAGGGGAGTCCGGTGGTGAGTTACACAGCAGAATTCCCCGCCTCTAATCTGCTTTTGTAACCAAGTATTGACATGACTAAATACCAAAAGAACTGTGGATGCTTTAAATCAGAAACAAAAACAGAAATTGCTGGAAAAACTCAACTGGTCTGGCAGCTTCTGTGAAAATAAATCCGTTAACATTTCAGGTCTGGTGACCCTTCCTCAGAAATCAGACCAATGCAGCCTTGATGTCACTGGCTGTCACTTTCCCCTCTCTCTTGTCCATGATTGAACCAAGGGGCTGTAGTGAGGTTAGCAGTTAATTGGCCCTGACAGACCCAAACAGATTGTCAGTTTGTGAGCAGGTTATTAGGTGAGTAAATATTGTTTGATAACACTGTCATCGATCTCTTCCATCACTTTGCTGATTGTTGTTGGTTTATTTTACCCAAGTTTCCATCGTGTCTTGGTTCTGTGTATCACGGTAAATGACTGGTACGAAAACGGAGTTTGGTAATAAATCAGGCTGTAATTGTTTTGGATGGTAAGGGTGTCCCTAGTTCTCTCTTGGTACACTGAATCCTGTTACATTATTGTCTTGTGATTGAAGTTGCATTCATTCAGAAATCCGACACAGAGAAGCAGAGCTTCTGCGTTTGGAGATGATGGTATTCCGAGTGTTCTAACAGAGCGAGAGAGCCACATTTTGGGACAGCTCGCCAGCTGGTGGAGCTTTCCCTGGGGGAGGGCACTGCCACAAGGTGGGGTTGATTTGCATAAGTTAAGGCTTTAAGTGTCATTTTCAGGGGAACGGGGGAGCTACTGCCTGATTGATCCCCTCCCTCCAACCCCCAAATTTAAGATTTACAAGTACCTGTTCTGGGGTGTATCTATTTTGAGATGCCCTCGAGTCCTCCCTCCTTTTGCCATGTCCACACCTCTATTGGGGTCACTGAAGTTCGAGTTGCTGCTCTCTGGTCCAGCAGAGTGCCATTGAGGAGGCCCACAATCCATCAGTAACCGGAGTTTCAGGGCCCACCCTCCATCCTGACATCTGCATATCAGGCCAGTGTTCACACTGTCCAGGGGTCGGGCAGCAGTGCTAAGCACAGTAAATTTTCAGCAAGATGCAAACATCGTAACCCAGGAAGAAACTGCTTTGCCCAGGAAGGATTGAGAGTATGTGCATGGAGAGGCTGAGGTAGATACTGTAACTTTATTTAAGGGGAAACTGGAGAACCCGATGAGAAAGATATCATGATATGATTTGATGAACAGAGGCTCATGAGCTTCTGAGCAATGATGCAGTATAGATGGGCTGAATGGCCTGTTTGTTTATTGGAAATACAATGCGATTCCAGCTGAAATCTCTTTAGTGCATCTCACCATGTCAGTCAGAAATCCACTTCTTACTGAGCAACCCAGTAACCCCTTGGTGTGAGGTTACTGATGTCACCTGACCATGTTTTATTCCCATGCTTCCCACTGAACGGAGGTGAGACAGAGTGAACAAACGGTGAAGGATTGATTCAGGTCTGAGCTAGTCCGAACCCACTTCACAGTTTCAATTCAGCTGTCACATTGGAGGCAGTTCCAAGGAGGTTCACGAATTTAATTCCAGAGATGAAAGGCTTGTCTTATGAGAAAAGGGTGAGCAGTTTAGCGTAAATGCCCTAGAGTTTAGAAGAATGAGAGGAGATCTAATTGAGATGCATGAGGGGATTGACAAAGTAAACATGGAGTGGGTATTTCCCCTCTAGGGTCAAACTAGAATGAGAGTTTATGGTTTTTAGGCTGAGGGGTAGCAGATTTAAAATCAAGATGAGGAGATCTGCCCCTCAAACTCTCATGAATCTGTGGAATTCACTACCCCAGAGTGTGGTGGATTGGCAGGACAGTGAGTAAATCTGAGGAGGAGATAGACAGACAGATTTTTAATTTGTAACAGGTTGAAGGGTTATGGAGAGTGGGCAGGGGGATAGAGTTGAGACCATCAGCTCAAGTAGCAGTGCAGGCTTGAGGGGCTGAATGGCCTCCTCCTGCTTCTAGCTCTGTTCTTGGTTTAAACAGAGTTTAAAGCAAGTTTCTGCCTCTGGCCTTTCTTGTAGTTGGCCATAAAGGGGAATGGAAAGAAAGGTTTTGTATTTATATAGCACCTCCCATGTCCTCAGTTCATTTCCATACATTTTGCAGCCAAAGGAGGATTTTTGAAGTGGTGCCATGTTGTACTGTGGGAAACCTAGCAGCCACTTACGCACACAGCAAGATCCCAGAAAGAGCAAGATGGTAATGACTAGGTAATCTGCCTTTTGTTATATTGATTTGAGGGCTATATTATTGACCCCAGTAACCGGTAACTCTTCAAAGAGTGCCATAGTTTAGAGAAGATCCCATCAGTGAGAGAAGTCTGGGCTTGGATTTAATCCTCATGAAAGAGAGTGCAGTACTTTGTCTATTTATCCAATGCCTCCAGTTACAGTCTGTTCCCATTCTTTCAGGTAGCTGTATTCCAGATCATTACAATTTGTTGTATAGAAACATCACTCCCCACCCCCAAACCAGCAAATGATATTTTGCTAACTATCCTGAATCTGAATTCCCTAGTCTCCTCTCTCTCTCTCTCTCTCTCTCTCTCTCTCTCTCTCTCTCTCTCTCTCTCTCTCTCTCTCTCTCTCTCTCTCTCTCCCCCCCCCCACCCACCCCCCCCCCCTCACCCCAGTGAGAGTGGTTTCTCCTTACCCACTTTATTCAAATGCATCTTGAATTTCTCTATTACCTCTCCCTGTTGTTATCTGTTTGAGGGAGAACACTCCCAGTGTCTCAAGTCTCTCCATGTTACTAAAGTTTCTTGTCTTCAGTGTTATCCTGATATATAATAATTCCCACTGTGTATTCAGATGTTTGCTCTGGATGGTTGAATGTTATTTTGTCATATTCTTGTTCCACAACGCTAGTTGAATACCACAATGTTGGACAGTAATAGAAATGAACTATTTTGGGGGCTGTTAATACTCTCCGTCTGTTAGATGAGATAAACTGACTCGTAAACTTGCAGGATGTTTGTCAGCCCTGAGATGCCATCGGCTGTGTTTGGTTTATTTCACTTGTAAATTCTCACTGCAGCAGTTGTTGAGAGGAAGAGGTATATCTACATCTGAGGTTGCGTTAGAAAGTGCTCTGCTGTTCCCCAAGCATTCAGTCAATGTTGTTTCAGGAACAACAGTATTTGTGTAGTAACACCGTTGCAGAGGGTTGCATCAGGTTCTCAGGCATTTGGTTTCAGACTTTGCATCCCAGTTGGGAGGATGTGGGTTTGAATCTCACTCCTGAGGCTTCCCCCTCTAAACCATGCTGGTAGCCCACTGACTGAGGGCTGCCCTATCGGAGGTGTTGTCTTTGAGGAGACATGAGACTGTCCAGCTGCCCCTTGAATAGGAAATATCCCTGGTGCCCGTTTGATGGCAAGCCAGTGAGTAACACCCCGATTCCAGGGTACTACCAACATCACAAAAACCACATGTCATCCAGTCAGATTGCTGTTTATGGGAAAACAAAAATAACCAGGAACTGTGGATGCTGGAAATCAGAAACCAACGCACAAATTGCTGGAAAACCTCTGCAAGTCTGGTAGGATCTATGAGGAGAAACAGAGTTCACGTTTCGGGTCCAGTAACCTTTCAGAACCTTTCTCTCCATAGCTGCTGTCAGACCTGCTGAGTTTTTCCAGTGATTTCTGTTTGTCCTCTTCATGGGATCTTGCTGTCCACAGGTGAGCTGTTGTTTTCCATGTTACAATCAAGTCTGCCCTTTAGAAAGTGCTTTATGAAAGCTGAGACACTCTGGGATGCCCTGACATGTAGAAGATGCACTTTGTCTGTCTGTGTGGAGACACCTGCAAAGTAAGTTGAGTTTAACATTCAGTTGAGTTTTGTGTGGGTGAGGGCCTTGAATTCTGCTTCATGTGGGAAACATGTTTGAAACACTTCCTTTATATCTACATGTTGCACTGACTAGACACAAAACTGAACAGTCAAGGTTGGAAACTTCTTATTTGAAAGCATCTTTATGTGAAAAGACACCAACACAATTTGTACAGACACAGGCGTGTGCAAGTGCATGAGTGTTCACATACATGCACACTGCACCATGTGCACACAAACCCACAGGAAAGGATGCATGTATGCTGTTAGAAACACTCTAAACTGCTCGCTAACAGTGGTTTCAGGAGCTCCCCCAAGTGCATCATGGATTGGTGTAAGAAAACTGAGTGAAAGGCAAGGAGAAGTTGAGAGCACTGTCCTGAAGCTGACTTTGTGATGGGCTTTGAGGAGGTTTTTAAGGTCAGAGAAAAAAGTGAAGGTTTCTAGAAAGGAGCCCTAGAGAGCTGAGTCCATGTGGCTGAAAATATAATCCTTTTTTTATAGTGTGATAAAGGGTGGGAGAGATGTGCGAGAATATGAGAGAGAGGGAGAATGAAACAAGGGGCATCGCAGAGATAGTGTGAGAATCTGCCCTGATTGATTTGCTTTGATTTATTTTCACATGTTCCGAAGTACAGTGATGAGTTTTGTTTTGTGAGAAGTACAGGCAGATCATAGCAAACAAGGACATACAGATGATCGGGTGATTAGACAGTGAGACCTACAAGGTTACACTGCACTGGAACAAAAGCAAGATCGACATTAGGTTTGAAATTTGAGAGGTTGATTCAGCAGGCTGATGACAACAGGGAAGAAGCTGTTCTTGAATCTGTTAGTGTGGGTGTTCAAGCTTCTGTACCTTCTGAGAGGAAGTGAGGACTACAGATGCTGAAGAGTGGAGTTGAAAAGTGTGGGGCTGGAAAAGCACAGCAGGTCAGGCAGCATTGAGGAACAGGAGGGCCGACATTTTGGGCATAAACCCTTCATGTGTATCTTCTGCCTGACAGAACGTCGTGAGGACAGTGTGTTGCCTGGATCTGGTGACTCGGAGATCAGTGAGTTCAAGGTGAAGAGCTGAGCTGGGTTTGTTGAACTGCACAGCTTTGGGCAAGTTGCAGTGAATAGATTGGACAGAGCAGCAGGGCTGGTGTTAGAGACTGGGGGTGAATGCTCCTGTTGGCAGTTGATGTTACACAAAGGGCAGCAGGAAGAATGAAGCCACGTGGCATCTGGAGCTCAAATAGAACACAGAGTGCCTGAATGGTCTGGTTCAGCCTGTGACTGCGACAAAGCCTTCTCAAATCCCTGTGAGGATTGAATCGGTGATGGAGATGAAAGATGAAGATTTTAGTCTTCCCATTCTTCCAATAACCAAATATGGAACAAGTTACTGTGATTCTGGTTCAGTGGTAGCATCCCTGCCTTTGGACCAGCAAGTCTGGGTTGAAGTCCCACCTGCCCCCGACATGTTGTCATGTATCTAAACAAGGCAGTGAGAAAGATTGACAAGAGATTACAGCCCAGCTCCAGGTGCCATGCCTGTCCATGCTGGTGTGGTGTTCACTTGCTCATTTCCTATTCATTTCAGTTGCTTCTAAATTGCTCCTTTATTTTACACCACGGTGACATGAAAGTTTAGCCAGGGAGGGCCGTTGTGACTATTTCAGCAGGCAGGAAGCACCAATATATTGCATTTTTACAGTTTACTCACGACATTTGTTGAATTTCTTGAATTTGTTGAATTCAGTAGTCTCTTAAATGTCCCCAATGAACTCGCTTCCACAACTGCTGCTAGCAATGCATTCCATGCTCTCTCTTCTCTCTGTGAGAAGGATCCACCTCTGACATCCCCTCTATACTTTCCTCCAGTCCGCTTAAAACTATGATCCCTCGTGTTAGCCATTTCTGCCCTGGGACATAGTCTCTGGCTATCGACTCTATCTATGCCTCTCATTATCTTGTATACCTCAATTAGGTCCCCTGTTCTCCTCCTTTTCTCCAATGAAAAAAGTCCGAGCTCAGTCAACCTCTCTTCATAAGATAAGCCCTCCAGTCCAGGCAGCATCCTGATAAACCTCCTCTGAACCCTCTCCAAAGCATCTGCATCTTTCCTATAATAGGGCGACCAGAACTGGACGCAGTATTCCAAGTGCGGTCTAACCAAAGTTTTATAGAGCTGCAACAAGATCTCACGACTCTTAAACTCCATCCCCCTGTTCATGAAAGCCAAAACACCATATGCTTTCTGAACAACCCTGTCCACTTGGGTGACCATTTTAAGGGATCTATGTACCTGCACACCGAGATCCCGCTGTTCCTCCACACTGCCAAGAATCCTATCCTTAATCCTGTACTCAGCTTTCAAATTCGACCTTCCAAAATGCATCACCTCGCATTTTTCCAGGTTGAACTCCATCTGCCACCTCTCAGCCCATCTCTGCATCCTGTCAATGTCCCGCTGCAGCCTACAACAGCCCTCTATACTGTCAACAACACCTCCAACCTTTGTGTCATCTGCAAACTTGCTGACCCATCCTACAATCCCCTCATCCAAGTCATTAATAAAAATTACAAACAGTAGAGGCCCAAGGACAGAGCCCTGTGGAACACCACTCACCACAGACTTCCAGGCAGAATATTTTCCTTCTACAACCACTCGCTGTCTTCTGTTGGCCAGCCAATTCTGTATCCAGACAGCTAAGTTCCCCTGTATCCCATTCCTCCTGACCTTCTGAATGAGCCTACCATGGGGAACCTTATCAAATGTCTTGCTGAAGTCCATATACACCACATCCACAGCTCGACCCTCTTCAACTTTTCTAGTCACATCCTCAAAGAACTCGATAAGGCTTGTGAGGCATGACCTGCCCCTCTCAAAGTCATGTTGACTGCATTTAATCAAGCCGTGCTCTTCCAGATGGTCATAAATCCTATCCCTCAGAATCCTTTCTAACACCTTGCAGAAGACAGACGTGAGACTTACTGGTCTGTAATTGCCAGGGATTTCCCTATTTCCTTTCTTTTGAAAAGAGGAATGACATCTGCCTCTCTCAAGTCCTCCGGTCCGACTCCAGTGGGGAGCGAGGATGCAAAGGTCTTCACAAGTGGCAAAGCAATTTCATTTCTCATTTCCCAAAGCAGCCGAGGACAAATCTGGTTCGGGCCTGGTGACTTGTCAATCTTAATGTTTGACAAAATTTTCAGCACATCAGCTTCTTCTATCTCTATCCATTCCAGCATGCACACCTGCTCTTCAAAGGTTTCATTTACTACAAAGTTCGTTTCTTTCGTAAAGACAGAAGCAAAAAACTCATTTAGGGCTTCCCCTACCTCCTCAGATTCCCCACACAAGTTCCCTATGCTATCCCTGATCGGCCCTACTCTTTCTTTGACCATTCTCTTATTCCTCACATAAGTGTAAAATGCCTTTTGTGTTCTCCCTAATCCGTTCTGCCAAGCCTTTCTCGTGCCCCCTCCTGGCTCTCCTCAGACCATTTTTAAGCTCCTTCCTCACCTGCCTGTAATCCTCTAGAGCTGAGCTTGACCCTAGCTTCCTCCACCTTATGTAAGCTACCTTCCTTTTGACGAGAAGCTCCACCGCTCTTGCCATCCAAGGTTCCTTTATCTCACCACTTCTTGCCTGTCTCAGAGGGAAGTATTTATTCATCACTTGCAACGACTGTTCCTTAAACAGTCTCCACATGTCTATAGTGCCTTTACCATGGAACAATTGCTCCCAATCCATGCTTCCTAACTCATGTCTAATCACATCATAGTTTCCTCTTCCCCAATTAAAAATCCTCCCATTTTGCCTAATCCTCTCCTTCTCCATAGCGATGTAGAATGTGAGGCAGTTGTGGACACTGTCACCAAAATGCTCTCACACCACAAGATCTGATACCTGCTTTGGCTAGTTTCCGAGCACCAAGTCTAGAATGGCCTCTCCCCTCATCGGCCTGTCAATGCACTGAGTTAGGAAACCCTCCTGAACACACCTTACACAAACAGCTCCATTCAAATCTTCTGCTCGAAGGAGGTTCCAATCAATATTGGGAATGTTAGTCACCCATTACAACAACCCTACTACATCCACACTTTTCTAAAATCTGCCGATCTATGCTTTCTTCCATCTCCCTGCTGCTATTGGGGGGGCCTGTAGTAAACCCCTAATGAGGTAACTGCTCCCCTGCTGTTCCTAATTTCTACCTATACTGACTCAGTAGGCAGATCTTCCTCGAGAATGGAAGCTTCTGTAGCTGTGATACCCTCTCTGATTAGTAGTGCTACACCCCCTCCTCTTTTTTTCCCCCTCCCTATTCTTTTTAAATGCTCTAAACCCTGGAACATCCAGCAACCATTCCTGCCCCTGAGAAACCCACGTCTCTGTTATGGCCACAACATCATAGCACCAGGTACTGATCCATGCTCTAAGCTCATCACTTTTATTTCTGATACTCCTTGCGTTAAAGCAAACACACTTTTTAAGTGATCGCTTTGCTCCTTCCCAGGAAAATCCTTCCCACTAGCTGGTCTACCTTTCTTTAAATTCTTGAGAATTTGTTAGCATTCTTCATGATCAGTCACAACTGAGCTTTATACTTTCTTTCTCAGCTACAAACAATGCCTTTAGGATTCTAACCAAACACTTAGACTGGAATTGTCAAACTGCCATCTTTGCCAAGAGGTCATCCCTTCTCTGATAATTCCAGCTATCTCCTTCCTTCAGGAGAAACTAACTTTTATAACAAATTTAAAATTAAAAAAAAATTCCAAGATATGGGTTTTATCCCTAAGCAAAAAATGATTCTGGCTTCTTGTAAACAGAAAGCAAGTTAAAATGTTCTTTAATGTTTACTCTGTCCCCTTGTAAGACTCCATCCTACTTGCATCACACTATCATCTTCAATTAATGTTTCTTTTTCAAATCCTTGAACACTTAAACTGCTAACACAGCTCACTTACTTTTTTAAGTTCCTTAAATTCTTGACGGTGGTCTCCAGTTTCTGGCGCTTTCTCTGGCCAATGATACAGCACTTATAGCGTTTACTCCTCCTGCCCTGGCTGGTCTGCCTTTTCTCCCTGACTGAACTGCTGTTGAAAAGAACTCTTCCCACTCCCTGACCTTCTGGATAGCTCTTCCTTTCTTTAAAAGAAAAATTGTCTTTGCCCCTGACCATGGGATGAGCAACAGTGCCATTTCTTCTGTTTTCTAAAGCACTGAACTATTCACCTCGACAGGCTTTTTTTTTTGAAAGGCCTGTTTAAAGTACATGTCAACATTTTGTCATATTTCACAACTCAAGGAAGCGCAATCCTTTCATCTTAACCCATGTAATAGAGAAATACAAATCCAACTCTGAATTAAACCTATATTTCCAAATAATACCAGCATCTTATGAAGATGAATTACACAATATACTGCAACTCTTTTTTATTTTTATTTTATTCACTCATGGGCTGTGGGTATGACTGGGCTAGCAATTATCGACTGTCCTTAGTTCCCCTTGAGAACAAAGAACAAAAAAAATCACAACACAGGAACAGTCCCTTCATCTGCGCTGATCCAGATCCTCTCTCTAAACCTGTTACCTATTTTCTAAGGATCTGTATCCCTCTGCTCCCTGCCCATTCATGTATCTGCCTAGATACATCTTTAAATGATGTTATAGTTCCCACCTCTGCCATCTCCGCTGGCAACGCATTCCAATCCCCAATCACCCTCGCCAAAAATAACTTTTTCCACACCGATCTCCCCTAAACCTTTCCCCTCTCACTTTGAACTCTTGGGGAGTGGGGATAGCTTCTTGCTATCCACCTTGTCTACACCCCTCATGGTTTTGTAGGCCTCAAACAGATCCCCCCTTCAACCTACATCTTTCTTATGAAAATAATCCTAATCTTCTCAACTTTTCTTCATAGCTGGCACCCTCCATACCAGGCAACATCTTGGTGAACTTCCTCTGCACCCTCTCCAAGCATCCATATCCTTTTGGTAATGTGGCGACCAGAACTGTACGCAATATTCCCATTGTGGCCAAAACAAAGTCCTACACAACTGTAGGACTGCCCATGTTTTTACTCCGTACCCTGTCCAACGAAGGAAAGCATGCCGTACACCACCTTGGCCCCATTGCGAACCTGCATTGCCACCTTCGGGGAACAAAGACCTGAACACTCCGATCTCTCTGTATGCCAATTTTCCCCAGGACTTTTCCGTTTACTCTATAACTTACTCTTGAATTGAACCTTACAAAATGCATCACCTCACATTTGTCTGGATTGAACTCTATCTGCCATTTTTTTGCCCTTCTCTCCAATCTGCCTATATTCTGCTGTACTCTCTGACAGTCCCCTTCATTATTTGCTCCCCCATCTTGGTGTCCTCTGCAAACTTGCTCATCAGGCGATGGATACCTTCCTCCAAATCATGTCCGGAAATATTACAAACAACAGTGGTCCCACAGTGGGGGTGAGCTCCCTTCTTGAACCGCTGCAGTCCATGTGCTGTGGGTGACCCACAATGCCCTTAAGGAGGGAATTCCCAGATTTTGATCCAGCGACAGTGAAGGAGCAGTGAGATATTTCCAGGTCGGGATGATGAGTGACTTGGAGGGGAACTTGCAGGGGGTGGTGTTCCCATGTATCTGCTGTCCTTGTCCTTCCAGATGGAAGTGATTGGGGGTTTGGAAAATGTTTGCTTTGAGCTGACGACACTGTATGGAGGCTTTCTGTTCAATAATGAAGTGAATTATTGAAGGACAGATAGAAATGCACATTCTCAATGTCGGTGTTCTACACTTCATTGGGCAATGAATACATTAGATTCCCTACAGAATGGAAGCAGGCCCTTCAGCCCAACAAGTCCACGTCGACCCTCTGGAGAGTAACCCACCCAAAACCATTCCCCTACCCTATATTTACCCCTGACTAATGCACCTATCACTATGGGCAATTTAGCATGACCAATTAACCTGGCCTGCACATCTTTGGATTGTGGGAGGAAACTAGAGCACCCTGAGGAAACTCTCTCAGACATGGGGAGAATGTGCAAACTCCACACAGATATTCGTCCGAAGCGGGAATCGAGTCCAGGTCCCTGGTGCTGTGAGGCAGCAGTGCTAGCCATTTTACCAGCCTTTCAAACAAACTTCCTATCTGGGCCTTCAGTATCTGACGGTGTGTTTTCTGTCTGACTCTGTGTATGAACAGTGTGTGAATGTCTACTTTGAAAAGCTGGAATGCAGTCTGTTTGACCTTATATCCAGCTTTTTCAAATTTGAAACCATAGTCTGACCTCCCTCAGCCTCTCTGCTTATTTAGGCCAGTGAAAGTTTAACCCTTTCCTTGTGTCATATCTTTATCCTTCTGTCCGGAAATGGCAAGCCTCCGTCCGTCCATCCATCCATTATTGACCCCCATCCCTTGGATTTACGGTCTGGAAGGCAGGATCAGTGCCAGATCATTCTGATGACTGAGGATACTATCCTTTGTTTCAGCTGGTGGTAATGGGCCGTGTCTCTGGGAAATTCAGGACAGTGATATTTACAGGGTGGGGCAGTGAATCTGAGCCACTCTGTGAACACAGGACTAAGGGGACCATGTTATTGTACAAGGCAGCAAGCCTGGCTTCATTGTAACTGATGGGCAGACTCTCAGACCTTCCTGCTTGGGAATATTTTCAAACCAGGAATACAACAACTGAGGATTGATCTGATCCACACTCCCCTTACCCTCCCTCCCTCCTGTTTGAACTCCTGAGATCTACTCTCAGAAACAGCCCCTCCAACTCGTCTCTCCCTGTAATACAGGGAGGAGGGGGTGTGTCTGCTTTCAATTGCAGAGCCAGGCTGTTAATGTATAACAACAAAGGTAGTTATGTTGCTGTTATCTAAACATCTTCACCATCAAATGAGTGTGATGCACACTCCAATCTAAATAACAAGACCCAGCACAGAACCATCCGTCTCACCATGAGGAAGCAACTCTCAAAATCTGTTTTCTTTGTAGTTGCCACTTGCACAAATGGCAGAGTAAGAGCTCCCTTGGTGAGAGCGAGAGACCTCAGGCTGAAGAGAGTCTAGCTGTTTGTGTAGTTCTGCCTGGGTCTCTAACACCAATGCGTGTGGGAACATTAACACCAACAGCTGGCTCCTATATTAGCCAAGGCTGGCATCTGAAAGGAGTCTGGGCAGATATGAGCCTATGTGTATGAGCAGATAGTGCACTCTCTCCTGGGTTCTCCCTGACAGGATTCTGTCACATGAAGGTAAGAGGTGAAACAAGAAAGACAGGGCAGGCTGCATTTACAAACCCTGCAGTTGGGGAGTCAGTCAGTGCTAGTCTATAACAAGTGGGGTAAGAAGGTGCACAGGCAAGGAGGGGTGGGGGCGTCCCTGGATGGGGTAGCAAGTTTTACAGCACGACCTGTTACCACTTTTTCTGTTGCTCAGGTGGGTGCACTGATTAGCCCAGCTTCTGAGGGAGTACCATTCTGTTTGGGCTTAAAGAGGTTTATAAAATCATGAGGGGCATGGCTAGGATAAACAGACAAAGTCTTTTCCCTGGGGTGGGGGAGTGCACAACTAAGGGGTGTAGGTTTAGGGTGAGGGGGAAAGATATAAAAAAGACCTAAAGAGGCAACTTTTTCACGCAGAGGGTGGTACATGTTTGGAATGAGCTGCCAGAGGAAGTGGTGGAGGCTGGTACAATTGCAACATTGAAAAGGCATCTGGATGGGTATATGAATAGGGAGGGTTTGGAGGGATAAGGGCTGGGTGCTGGCAGGCGGGACTAGATTGAGTTGGGATATCTGATCAGCATGGACGGGTTGGACCGAAGGGTCTGTTTCTATGCTGTACATTTCTGTAGGAGTAAGTGAGGACTGCAAATGCTGGAGATCAGAGCTGAAAAATGTGTTGCTGGAAAAGCGCAGCAGGTCATGCAGCATCCAAGGAGCAGGAGAATCGCCGGTTCGGGCATAAGCCCTCCTTCAGGAATGAGGAAAGTGTGCCAAGCAGGCTAAGGTGAGGGTGATAGGCCGGAGAGGTGGTGGGGACGGAGAGGTCGTGAAGAAGATTGCAGGTCAGGAAGGTGGTGCTGAGTCTGAGGGTTGGGACTGAGATGAGGTGGGGGGAGGGGAAATGAGGAAGCTGGAGAAATCTGCATTCAACTGACTGGTACCTCGGTGGGAAGGAGCTCAGGTTACTAGGGGGGGGGGGTGCAAACAAAGGGAGCGATTACAGTCACGCTGTCTCTGCTGACTTCATGTGTATAACCATCATCCTGCTCAGGGTCAATCCTTCCTGCATTGCAGCCCACTGCAGAATTAGGTTTCTTTTGTTTTTTTTTAAAAATCTAAATGTCTTTTGAGAGGCTTCTATGACCATTTGTCTCTCTGTACCTGCTCAGGAGTTGTTAATTATTTTAGTCTCCGTCTCTCTCTGCCACAGTACATTTCAATCCTGTAGCAGGAGTCGAGTTGCTGATATCCGAATTGAAGGATAGGCTGTCCACTCCCCAGTCATTGCCCACATGAATGCATTCCAGAAAATTCCTTCTGATGGTTACATGCTGAAAAAAAGCACACACTCTTCACAAATTTTCATGATCTGTAGCGCAGGTTGAGGTTCTGGATGTAGGTTTGCTCGCTGAGCTGGAAGGTTCATTTTGAGATATTCCATCATCATACTAGGGAACATTAGTGAGCGACTGGTGGAGGGAGCGCAGAGAATGTTCACTGATGATTGGTGCGGGCTTGGAGGGTCAAAAGGCCCATTCTTGTGCTGGACCTTCCTTTTGCTCTTTTGAACCCTCCTCCTGAACTCTTATTTCTTCTTCTGGTCAGACATGGGTATTCTCTTGATGACATGTTGGATATTGAGGAAAATGAATTCCTTTGTAAACTGGCTGGCTTTTGATGATAATATCAACATAATAGTTTAGTAGTGATCAGTGTTGTGGGATGGGGGAAGAGACTCCAACCTGTGTGTAGCCTGAAGATGGAAAAAAAATCTTCTGGTATTTGTGGAGACAGGACCTTTTCAAGATTGGGCTGCTTTAAGTGAATTCTAAAATTGATGACTGTGTCAGTGAAACTTTGAAGACCTGATGCTACTTTCATGTTCACTGGAGGTAATAAAACAATTTCGGTGATTTATACTTTTGAAATTTGAGCCTCAGTATGTCTCTAATTGTGTTTACAATATGAGAAGTATCTGAGGTAATTTCCTCTCGTGGTGAATTGCTTCCATGGGGGCCTTTGTTGGATTGTAGCAGATGGTTGTGGTTTGACTGCTGTGTGGCATCCAAGCAGGAGCACTGCTTTGGATTTCCATCTGAGGCAGCCTGAGGTAACGGGGTGAGTCTGAGCTAATCGGAAACAACTGTGCAGGAAGCTGAAACTGCCAAATGGTAAATGCATTGTTTAACAGTTTGAAAAACTTGTTTATAATTTCCAGCAACTAGAGACCTGTGGATGTGCAGATGGAAACCAGTGTGTTGTGACATTTTGTGGTACAATGCTGAGATCCTTCTGCCCCTCTATAAAGTCTTGGTTGAGTGGAATCTCCAGCCAGTCATTCACCAGCTAAGGTGAGAGCTCAGTGTTCACTTCAAAACATGTGTGTCTTGTGTTGGTGCTCCAGAATGAGCTGGTGCCTTGGGTAAACTCCCAGCTGGTGATCCACTGCGCATTCTGTGAATATGACTGCTCAGTGATCGTCATCGCTGCTGTTGAGTGGGTACCTGGGGATTAATTTGATTTATTGTAGTCACGTGTCCCTAAGTACAGTGAAAGTTTTTTGTTTTGTGAGCAGGACAGGCAGATCAAAGCAAACAAGGGCATCCAGATCCTAGGGTGATTAGACAGAGTGAGGCCTAGAAGGTTACACTGCACAGGAGGGGCACAAAGCGAGATTGATGTTATTTGAAGTTAGCGATCCATTCAGCAATCTAATGACAGCGGGGAAGAAGTTGTTTCTGAACCTATCAGTGTGTGTGTTTCAGCTTCTGCATTGTCTGCCTGATGGAAGAGAGTATTACCGGCATGGGAGGGGTCTTTTGTTGTCAAAAGGAAGTATAAGTGGAGCCTTTTTTTATACTCCCTTACAGGATGAGGGTGTCACTGGCTAGACCAGCATTTATTGCCCTCACTAATTGCCCTGGGGGTAGCTGAGAGTTAACCACATTGCGGTGGGTCTGGAGTCACGTAGGCCCGAACAGGTAAAGATTGCAGTTTCCTTCCCTAAAGGATATTAGGGAACCAGATGGGTTTTTCCAACAATCAGCAATGAATTCATAGTCTTCATTAGACTTAGTTCCAGGTATATTTGCACTGTCGAAATTTGAACCTGGATTATGTGGGTCTCTGGATTAACAGTCCAGTGATAAAACCACTATCACCTGCTCATGGATGGGAGGTTGGTTTCTGTGATGGACTGGGCTGTGTACACAACCTTTTGTGGTTTCTTACGGTCCTGGCCAGAGCTGTTGCCAAAGCAGGCCGTGATGTACCCAGATAGAATGCTTTCAATGGTGTGTCTGTAGAAGTTGGTGAGGGTCCTATGGATATGCCAAATTTCCTGAGCCACTTGAGGAAGAAGAGGCATTGTTGTGTTTTCTTGACCATGTCTACATGGGAGGTCCAGGACAGCTTGTTGGTCATTCCTGGGAACTTGATGCTTTCCACCTCAGCCTCATTTGATGTAGATAGGGGCGTGTCCTCTTTAATCTTCGAGTTAAATATTCAGTTCATTTTGTTTTGCTGACATTGAGGGACAGTGTGTTCTCATTGCACTATGGCACTAAGCCCTCTGTCTCCTTGCTCTATTCGGAACCACCGTTATGTGATATCTGTCCGACCGCAATGTTGTCATCAGCAAACTTGTCAATAGCTTTTGTTCAGAATTTGGTGGGACAGCTGCGGGTGTATGGGGAGTACGGTAGGGGGCTGAGGGCACGGCCGGGGGGGGGGGGGTGCTGAGGGCATGGCCGAGTGGTGGGGGGCGGCAGGGGGCCGAGGGGAGTATATGGAGTGCGGCAGGGGACTGCGTATGCATCCTTGGGTGGCCCCAGGACATTTATAACTTTCTGCACGGACCTTAAATGACAAAGTATTTTCACAAACTGTCTCTGCAATCAAGAAGCCAGTGTTGTTTTGAGTTACACAGACCCTACAAAACTCCCTTGTTGAAAGCTACTTTCTCAGTGAGTTGCTGCAGAAACCGCTCCTTTTCCACATGAGAGACTGGTAACAAGGTCAGCACAGGGATATTGCCTAATGTGTGAGGGAATACTGCCTGTCCCCCTCTATCGTTTCAACTGAGCCAAATGTTTCCAAGGTTCATGATGGAGCAGGAAGTTTCCACTTTGAGCGAGTGGACCCAGAGACCGTCCCTGTTACTGTGTCACAGGCTGCACTGTTCACCTGGAAAGCTGCTCAGAGTGAGGTGGCCCTTTTCATTTTAAAATTCACAGGCAACGGAATAGACTTGGGGCAAAGTTGAGCACATGAGACCTCCTCCTCTGTTTGTCTGTAACAAGCCATACAGACAATCCCTGTGCGTAAACAGGATCTGTTCGGATGAGGAGGAATGCAATGGGCACATGAAGGTGCTGAAGGATGCCCTCGAACAGGGTATGATGCTCAATTCATTGATTGCCAGTTCCGACATGCCTCAGTGAGAGACCGTAATGATCTCAGGAGACAGATATAAAACACGGCTGATTGTTACCCTTCGTTGTCCAGTCATTCCTGGGAGCAGAGAAACTAAGCCATGCTCTCCGCAGCCTGAACACATTATCGATGAGGATGGGCACCTCACCAAGACCTTCCCTACGCCTCCACTTCTCACTTTTAAACAACCATCAGACCTTAAACAGACCATTGTTCGCAGCAAACTGCCCAGCCTTCAGGACAACATTGACCAGAACACCGTACAACCCTGTCATGGCAGCCACTGCAAGACGTGTCAGAGTGTCGATATGGATATGACCATTACACATGGCAACACCACCCACCATGTACAAGGCAGATACTCATGTGACTCTGCCTACATTGCGTATCTCATATGCCACAGGAAAGGTTGCCCTGAGGCATGGTACATTGGTGAGACCAAGCAGAGGCGATGGCAGCATGAGTGGACCTCGTGCAACGATCACCAGGAGGGGGTGTTCCCTCCCAGTTGGGGAACACTTCAGTGGTCTGGGACATTCGGCCTCAGATCTTCAAGTGACCGTCCTCCAAAGCAGACTTCGGGATGTGCAACAATGCAGAGAGGCTGAGCAGAGGCTGATAACCAGGTTCGGTACCCGTGGGAATGGCCTCAACCGGGACCTTGGGTTCCTGTCACACCACAGGTGACCCCACTATACTATATACATCACTCACTCGCATGTGCATTCATTTGTGATCTTGCTCGCAAGCACACGCACTCTCTCAGACTTACACTCAGTCTCACACATGTGCACACTCTACCAAGCATGCAAACTCTCTCTCACACATACATACGGCTATGGGGTGAATTTGCATTTGCAGATACAGTAGTCCCCCTGTTCTCGAAAGGGGATGAGTTTCAGGACCTATAGTGGGTAGGTACAGACCCATTCATTTCAATGGGAAATGTACCTTCTCGATATCTCCTGGTCCCTGGTTCTGTAACGTTCCTTTTATAATATGTCTGGGCTGCGGTAAACCGCGGGTAACTAAAACCGGGAAATCAGACCCGGGGGTATGGGGGGCGGGGAGGGGCACCCTGTCCATTCTACTTCTGCTCAAAAAAGCGCATGTCCTGCAGGCAGTCAGTCATGTGACATTTTATAAATTCCTATTTTGGAAATTGACTCAGGACTGTGATACAGACAGACTCTGACCTCCTAGTTTTCATACATTGTCTGAACTGAGATGTCCCCCTTTTTAAATAAAACCTAAAGTTATCCCGAGAATCTGACTTGAGGAAGTTCTGGGATTTTCATGTTAATGAACAGGAACCTGCAACCCATTCTAAAAGATGAAAGACTTGGCAACAATCCAGCTTTGTTCAATATATTTCAGTTGTATGACACAGTAATCCTTTGCTATAAATTCTGTGTCTTATGATCCTGCCCCACTATCTACCTGCTGAAGGAGCAGCGCTCCGAAAGCCAGTGTTGGACCATAACCTGGTGTCATGTGATTTTTAATGAGTGATGTGACAGCACTGAGTACAGCTAGACAGCGTGCACACATCGTCATTCTGTTCTGAGTCTGTTACAGGAGGATAATGAGTAAGTCTAAGGACTGGGAACATCGTCATATTTTACTTTTGAGTCTGATCATTCATATGACTTGGATCTTATCTGAATTCTTCAAATTAAATTCAAACAGCCCCCTCTGTGCCTGCAAAAATAATTCGATGAAGTTGAAATTGGCAGGACAATGCCCCCAACTGCTGTGATCGGATTAACATATCCGGACTGCCTGAATCGCAGTTCGTTCATTCCCCCGCTGTGTCTCCTGCTGAATTGTCTGTTCTCCACCTCTTGTTGCTGTTCCCAGAATCTTCCTGGTTTTAAAAATGAGACAGCAAAGCTGACTATGTACCAAAGGATTAAGCTGAGCACTGCATCCACCAGGGAGGCTGAGAAACCATCAGCTTCAGTTATTCTCTGACACAGAGCGGGGAGGGTGGAAGAGCGAGAGGGGACTGACTGTGTGCTTCACTGGAAGCAGCTAGCTCTGTCAATGGGATGGAAAGGGGGAGTTACTGGGCCAAGAGTGTGGTGCTGGGAAAGCACAGCAGGTCAGGCAGCATCCGAGGAGCAGGCGGGTCGATGTTTCATGCATAAACCCTTCTTCAGGAATTCCTGATGAAGAGCTTATGCCCAAAACATCGACACTCCTGCTCCTCAGATGCTGCCTGACCTGCTGTGCTTTCCCAGCACCACACACTAATCTCCAGAATCTGCAGTCCTCACTTTCTCCCATGATTGGACCAGCAATCAGAAGGTAATGAAATGGAGTGGGTCTTTGACGAAGGTGAAGGGCGCAGTGTAGCGATGTGGAGATGGGGACCTGTGTTGTGTCTTGGCTCTGTCTCAGTGAGCTGAGATAATTTACCAAGTGACCATCCTGTGCTGCTGGCCTTTCAAGAATGTGGGGGGGTGGCATGTGGCATATTTCTCATTCCTTCTTTCTGTTCAAACTCTGAAAATACTCAAGGAACTCGGCAGGTCTGGCAGCATCTGGGGGTTGGGGTGGGGGAGGAAGAGTTATGTTTTGAGGTGAGGTTCTGAGGAAAAGTGATATCAAACTTGAAAGGCTAACCGTTGCTGTTCTTGCAGGTGTGTTTCCGCAGAGTATCTCCAGCTTTCTGTGACTGTGGCGGCTGCAGCAAATCTGAAATGATCTTTTGCTGAAACCCTTCCTCCTGTTCAGTTGGCTGTGAAGCAGCTTTTCACTTCTCATTTCCATCTCCATTTATTCCTTTAGTTTACTTTGGATCCCCTAATCCTACTAAATAGAGACTACCACCTGGGATTAGGTTCTACAGTTTATTCTTGAACAGCTGAGTGTAAGGAATAAGCTGCCAGAGGAATTGGTAGATGCAGGTCTAGTTACAACATTTTAAAATACATTTGGACAGGTACCTGAATGGGAAGGTTTAGAGGGATATCTGCCAAATGCAAGCAAATGGGACTAGATTAGTTTGTGAAATTTTAGATTAGATTCCCTACAGTGTGGAAACAGGCCCTTCAGCCCAACCAGTCCACACTAACCCTCCACAGAGTAACCCACCCAAACCCATCCCCTCTGACTACTGCTTACATCATATCATGGACAATTTCCCATGGCCAATTCATCTAACCTGCACATCTTTGGACTGTGGGAGGAAACCAGAGCACCCGGAGGAAACCCACACAGACACAGGGAGAATGTGCAAACTCCACACAGACAGTCACCTGAGGCTGGAATCAAACCTGGGACCCTGGTGCTGTGAGGCAGAAATGCTAACCACTGCTGCATTAGTTAGCATGGGACAGAAGGGTCTGTTTCTGTGCTGTATGACTCTGACTGTGACCCTCCAGTGATGCAGCAGCTCTTGGTTGGGAAGTGGAGGCACCTAGATCCCTGTCGATCTGGGGGAGGGAGTCCTCATGAAGTGGACACAGACTGAGAGAGTTCTCTAACTTTCAGTCTCTGTAAAGACTCTCTCCAGCTACTTTGCTCTGCACACTAGTTAAATAGACCTGATAAATGTTTATAAACTTCTGGGCTGTGTAGATAGGATTGACAGTCAGAGTTGAAATGTCCAGTACTCAAAGACGTGCATTTTAGGCGAGAGGGGGATAGTTCAAAGGACAAGTCTTTTTATACACAATGGTATGCGCTGCCAGGGCTGGTGTTAGAGGCAGATATGATGGGGGTGTTTAAGGGCTTTAGGTAAGCACATGGATATGCAAGGAATGGAGGGATAGGGACCACAGGCAGGCAGAAGGGTTAGTTTAATTTGGCGGCACATTCACAACAACATGGGCCGAAGGGCCTGTTCCTGTGCTGTACTGTTCTATATCCTAAAACCTCAGAATACGAAAAGCATCCTGGGACAGCAGCTGAAAGAGTGGTATCTCTGGACTGCAGCGTGAGGAGTGAACTGGAACCAGGAAGCTGGGCGGGTGTGTGCCTGTTGCTTTTTGGGCCAGTGAGCGTGGAGCTGGATGGGACTGAGCAGGAGGAGGCAATACCTCAAGCAGAGCAGTTTAAAGTTTACTTTCTGGTGGAACAGTCAGGGACTGTTGCAAATCATTTACTACAATCTGTGTATGTGAAATAATTACCCACATTCTTTGAAATGCAAAACATTGGCAGTATTTTCAGTGAAACTGCTACAATTGTGACTTGGGGATTTGTTGACAAGGCTGTGTGTAACTGTTAGTATTCTCTTTGTAGTCACTGGAACTGATGAAACCCCACAGTAACAGTCAATACGAGACAGATCGACCCTGACACACAGAGAGACATTCTGCCTCCATCAGGTAGTAACCCAGTCAGAAGGGGAGAGGTACATTGTGACAGGCAGATGCCTGAGGGAATTGCTCTGTGGATAATCCCTCAGCCTGGCTCCTCTTGTTAGATCATTTGTTACTGACAGTGAAAAGGCAGGGAGGTGGAACTGTTGACTGGAGAGGTGTTCTCCAGGGACTGCAGTCGGTGCTTCCTGGGCAGAGTGGTAGCTCTCCCAGCACCTTCTTCTCCCTCCCAGGAACACCAGCTCTGGGCAGCTCCCTGTGGCTGGAGCTCAGAGAATCTCTGACTTCTTTCAGTAGCTGGAGAGTCTTTACAAAGACTGAAAGTTAGAGAATTCTCGCTCAGTCTGTGTCCACTTCATATAGGAAACAGCACTGTTTTCTGCTTTGGTACCATTTTAAGGTAAAGGATTTTGCAACGACAACTTGCATCTGTCTAGTACCTTCTGATCCTGAGCAAACACCCAACCCATTTGAAGATGGTGGCTCAGTGGTTAGCACTGCTACCTCACAGCACCAGGGACTTGGGTTCGATTCCACCCTTCAGGTAACAGTCTGTGTAGAGTTTGCACATTCTTCCCATGTCTAGTTGGGTTATTCAGGATTCTCCTGTTTCCTCCCACAATCCAAAGATGTATAGAGTAGGTGGATTGGCCATGGGAAATGCAGGGTTGCAGGAATACGGTGGTGGTGGGATTGGGAGGAACGCTGTTCAGAGGGTTAGTGTGGAATTGTTGGGCCAAATGGCCTGTTTCCAAACTGTAGGGATTCTGTGACAGAGCTAAAACAGGCAACACTCAGTCAAAGAGATTGGTTTTTAAGGAGAACCTAAAACCGAGAAAGAAGAAAGCTGAAGAGCTTTTTCTTGTTTTTTTGATGCAGTTCCTGCACTTGAGGCCCTGGCAGCTGGGGGAGCAGGCCACACTGGTGCAGGGAGAGAAATCGAGGAGAGCAGCGATCACACAGGATAGTGGGGCTGGAATAGCTCTGGGAGATCGGGAGGGAGCAGGACTGTGCAGGGATTTGAAAACAGGAACTGAATGAAATTCGCCAGCTGAAGAGGTAGCCAGAGAAGGGAGCCTGATCAATGCTAAACCCTCCGACTTGGCAGGAAGGAGATCTCTCACTCAGGCTTCAGACCCCAGACCAATTCACTCTGACAGCAGCAATGGAAACTATCACCCAGACTGGGTCTATTTGTACCAGCACTAGTGGCCATGCTGGTACATTCTGATAGCAGACGCAGGTGTGGAATAGCTGCAAATGTGTTGCTGGTCAAAGCACAGCAGGCCAGGCAGCATCTCAGGAATAGGGAATTCGACGTTTCGAGCATAAGCCCTTCAATTTCCTGATGAAGGGCTTATGCTCGAAACGTCGAATTCCCTATTCCTGAGATGCTGCCTGGCCTGCTGTGCTTTGACCAGCAACACATTTTCAGCTGTGATCTCCAGCATCTGCAGACCTCATTTTTTACTCGCAGGTGTGGAATAAGCAACCTGACAGAAACACTGAGCTGCAGCTCCCCGGCATTCTGGGTAATCAAAGATGGATAACGGGAAATATTTCTGGCTGTAAGAGCTGGTCCTTTTTTTTTGAGGTATTTTCTGTGTTGGCGGTGATTTTCTCGAATTCCAGGAGCAGCAATACTGTTTTATATGCTGTTGCCTTGTTTTGGAATTTTGGAAAAAAAAGTCAAACCAACAGCAGTTTAAAAGGGAGAAGAACAGGCAAAGGAAGCACACGGTGAGGACAGTGCAGGAGAGAGAGAGACAGAGAGAGAACCTGCACAGTTACTGCCTTTGCTGTTTGAATTCGTGTATCACTGACATCGGAATGCATCTGGGAAAATTAACAAACAGTGAAATTTACAACTAATCTTGGAGGAACTGTTGGCCGAAGTTCACAGCACAGAATCGGATAAGTTAATTGTTGTTTTAAGTGTGTCCAAGAGAAAGGCTGTATTAGTGAGTACAGTGGATTTTTTCTTGATCATATGTTTTTGGGGATAAGTCTCTTGATTAAACTTAAAATATAAGCCATAGCTATTAATTTAACCTGGGGTAGTGTTTGTAGAGGAATAAGATGGTGTTATTTTCTGGGTCTGTAGATTGTGAAGGAGCAAAAATGGCCTTTGCAGTGATAGGTACTTCTTGTCAGATGTGGGAGTTTAAAGAGCGTTTAAGGGTTACTGCGGATTATATCTGCCATAAATGCTGTTGGATGCAAATCTTATCAGATCGAGTGGATCGGTTGGAGAGACAGATAGAAGCGATGAGGAATTTGCAACAGCAACAGTATGTGATGGATGGCAGTTATAGGAAGGGGGAAAGTCTCAGATACAGTCACATAGATGGGTTAACTCCAGGAAGGGTAAGAGAGGTCAGTACCCAGGGCAGGAGTCTTTTGTGGATATACCCATTTCAAACAGGTATGGTGTTTTGGAAAATGTAGGGGGTGATGGATTCTCAGGGAAACGCAGCAAGAACAGCCAAGTGTCTGGTATTGAGACTGGCTCTAATGCAACGAAGGGTACGTCGGGTTCCAAGAGATCAATTGTGTTAGGGGATTCTGTAGTCCGAGGTACAGACAGATGTTTCTGTGGCCAGTAGCAAAAGATCAGAATGGTGTGTTGTTTCCCTGGTGCCATGATCAAGGATGTCTCAGAGAGGATGCAGAATGTTCTCACAGGGGAGAGGGGCCAGCAGGAGGTCATTGTCCACATTGGAACCAACGCTATAGGAAGGGAAAAGGTTGAGACTCTGAAGGGAGATTACAGAGAGTTAAGAATTTAAAAAGGAGGTCCTCGAGAGTAGTAATATCTGGATTACTCCCAGTGCTACGAGCTAGTGAGGGCAGGAATAGGAGGATAGAGCAGATGAATGCATGGCTGAGGAGCTGGTGTACGGGAGAAGGATTCACATTTTTGGATCATTGGAATCTCTTTTTTGGGGTAGAAGTGATGTGTACAAGAAGGATTGCACCTAAATTGGAAGGGGACTAATGTACTGGCAGGGAAATTTGCTAGAACTGCTTGGGAGAATTTAAACTAGTAAGTTGGAGGGGGGGTGGGAGCCAGGGAGATAGTGAGGAAAGAGATTGATCTGAAACGGGTACAGCTGAGAACAGAAATGAGTCAAACAGTCAGGGCAGGCAGGGATAAGGTAGGACTAATAAATTAAACTGCATTTATTTCAATACAAGGGGCCTAACAGAGAAGGCAGATAAACTCAGGGCATGGTTAGGAACATGGGACTGGGATGTCATAGCAATTACAGAAACATGGCTCAGGGATGGGTAGGACTGACAGCTGAATGTTCCAGGATACAAATGCTACAGGAAGGATAGAAAGGGAGGCAAGAGAGGAGGGAGAGTGGCCTTTTTGATAAGGGATAGCATTACAGCTGTACTGAGGGAGGGTATTGCTGGAAATACATCCAGGGAAGCTATTTGGGTGGAACTGAAAAATAAGAAAGGGATGATCACCTTACTGGGATTGTATTATAGCCCGCTGCAAATGTGTTGCTGGTCAAAGCACAGCAGGCCAGGCAGCATCTCAGGAATAGAGAATTCGACGTTTCAAGCATAAGCCCTTCATCAGGATTCCTGATGAAGGGCTTATGCTCGAAATGTTGAATTCTCTATTCCTGAGATGCTGCCTGGCCTGCTGTGCTTTGACCAGCAACACATTTGCAGCTGTGATCTCCAGCATCTGCAGACCTAATTTTTTACTTGTATTATAGCCTCCCTAATAGTCAGAGGCAAATTGAGAAAGAAACTTGTAAGGAGATCTCAGCTACCTGTAAGAATAATAAGGTGGTTATGGTAGGAGATTTTAACTTTCCAAACATTGACTGGGACTGCCATAGTGTCAAAGGTTTAGATGGAGAGGAATTTGTTAAGTGTGTACAAGACAATTTTCTGATTCAGTATGTGGATGTACCTACTAGAGAAGGTGCAAAACTTGACCTACTCTTGGGAAATAAGGCAGGGCAGGTGACTGAGGTGTCAGTGAGGGAGCACTTTGGAGCCACTGACCATAATTCTATTCGCTTTAAAATAGTGATGGAAAAGGATAGACAAGACATCCAAGTTGAAGTTCTAAATTGGAGAAAGGCCAATTTTGACGGTATTAGGCAAGAACTTTCGAAAACTGATTGGAGACAGATATTTGCAGGTAAAGGGACGGCTGGAAAATGGGAAGCCTTCAGAAATTAGATAACAAGAATCCAAGTATATTCCTGTCAGGGTGAAAGGGAAGGCTGGTAGGTATAGAGAATGCTGGATGACCAAAGAAATTCAGGGTTTGGTTAAGAAAAAGAAGGAAGCATATGTAAAGTACAGACAGGATAGATCAATTGAATCCTTAGAGTATAAAGGAAGTAGGAGTATACTTAAGAGGGAAATCAGGAGGGCAAAACGGGGACATGAGATAGCTTTGGCAAAAAAAAATTAAGGAGAATCCAAAGGGTTTTTACAAATATATTAATGACGAAAGGGTAACTAGGGAGAGAAGAGGGCCCCTCAAAGATCAGCAAGGCGGCCTTTGTGTGGAGCCACAGAAAATGGGGGAGATACTAAATGAATATTTTGCATCAGTATTTAATGTGGAAAAGGATATGGAAGATATAGACTGTAGGGAAATAGATGGTGACATCTTGCAAAATGACTAGCTTACAGAGGAGGAAGTGCTGGATGTCTTGAAACAGTTAAAAGTGGATAAATCCCCAGGACCTGATCAGGTGTACCCGAGAACTTTGGGAAGCTAGAGAAGTGATTGCTGGGCCTCTTGCTGAGATATTTGCATCATCGATAGTCACAGGTGAGGTGCCAGAAGACTGGAGGTTGGCTAACATGGTGCCACTGTTTAAGAAGGGCGGTAAAGACAAGCCAGGGAACTATAGACCAATGAGCCTGACCTTGGTGTTGGGCAAGTTGTTGGAGGGAATCCTGAGGGACAGGATGTACATGTATTTGGAAAGGCAAGGACTGATTCGGGACAGTCAGCATGGTTTTGTGCGTGGGAAATCGTGTCTCACAAACTCAATCAAGTTTGTGAAGAAATAACAAAGAAGATTGATGAGGGCAGAGCAGTAGATGTGATCTATATGGACTTCAGTAAGGCGTTCGACAAGATTCCCCATGGGAGACTGGTTAGCAAGGTTAGATCTCATGGAATACAGGGAGAACTAGCCATTTGGATACAGAACTGACTCAAAGGTAGAGGGTTGTTTTTCAGACTGGAGCCCCGTGACCAGTGGAATGCCACAAGGATTGGTGCTGGGTCCTCTACTTTTTGTTATTTACATAAATGGTTTGGATGCGAGCATAAGAGGTATAGTTAGTAAGTTTGCAGATGATACCAAAATTGGAGGTGTAGTGGACAGTGAAGAGGGTTACCTCAGATTACAACAGGATCTGGACCAGATGGGCCAATGGGCTGAGAAGTGGCAGATGAAGTTTAATTCGGATAAATGTGAGGTGCTGCAGTTTGGGAAAACAAATCTCAGCAGGACTTATACACTTAATGGTAAGGTCCTAGGGAGTGTTGCTGAACAAAGAGACCTTGGAGTGCAAGTTTATAGCTCCTTGAAAGTGGAATCGCAGGTAGATCGGATAGTGAAGAAGGCATTTGGTATGCTTTCCTTTATTGGTCAGAGTATTGAGTACAGGAGTTGGGAGGTCATGTTGCGGCTGTACAGGACATTGGTTAGGCCACTGTTGAAATATTGTGTGCAGTTCTGGTCTCCTTCCTATCGGAAAGATGTTGTGAAACTTGAAAGGGTTCAGAAAAGATTTACAAGGATGTTGCCAGGGTTGGAGGATTTGAGCTACAGGGAGAGGCTGAACAGGCTGGGTCTGTTTTCCCTGGAGCATCGGAGGCTGAGGGATGACCTTATAGAGGTTTACAAAATTGAGGAGCATGGATAGGGTAAATAGACAAAGTCTTTTCCCTGGGTCGGGGAGTCCAGAACTAGAGGGAATAGGTTTAGGGTGAGAGGGGAAAGATGTAAAAGAGACCTAAGGGGCAACTTTTTCACGCAGAGGGTGGTACGTGTATGGAATGAGCTGCCAGAGGAAGTGGTGGAGGCTGGTACAAATGCAACATTTAAGAGGCATTTGGATGGGTATATGAATAGGAAGGGTTTGGAGGGATATGGGCCAGGTGCTGGCAGTTGGGACTAGATTGGGTTGGGATATCTGGTCAGCATGGACGGGTTGGACTGAAGGTTCTGTTTCCATGCTGTACATCTCTATGACTCTATCTCTCCCATGGTGTATCTTATTGAATGGTGGAACAGACTCTCGGGACCTGAATGGCCGCCTCCTATTCCTATGTATTTGGGTGATCAGGAGGATGTGAAAGTCTGGGCTGTGAACATAATCTTGTTAAACTTTCTCCAAGTCTGCGCCCATAACCTCTCCTTCACCACTACCTGTTGTAGCTGAATCCTCTCTCTCCTCCCTCCTGTGAGGCATTTGGAATGTTTCCAGTATTATGATTACTATCTAAATGCAGGACAGTGTTCATCTGATCACCTCTTTATCTTTTTGGTCCTGTTATCTGTGTTCCTCTCTGAAGTTGCTGTTGTAAACTGGAGCCTGGATGGTGGGGGTTGACACTTCAGAGCCACCCCACAGGATGTGTTCCACAGCTCCCCAGGGGCTTGTAAGTAAGTTTTATGACCTGGCTATAGCGTCCAAAAGGCAGATTGATCCGAATGAGCCAAGGAGCTTCAGAGTTGGCTAGTTTCCTGGCCAGAGGCACTCCGAGTCTGTAAAACCTGGTTATTATCGCACTTAGCGTAATAACACAGCTGTGTCTGTGTCAACTAACAAATGGAACTGGGGCAATCAACAACTGAGATGACAAATCACTTCCTGGAGCGCTCCCAATTCCACCAAAACGGAACAGACCCCTCACCCAGTTCCAGCTTTGAAGTTGTTCTCTTGCTAATGTGTGCTGTAAAACATTTTCTTTAGGCTACAGTCAGTTTTTGGGGATTTAAGTTGCCTTTTGCCTCTGTGACCTCTGACCTATATTGAACTGTGTTTATGGGCTCCCTTGTTTTCTGGTGTCCCTGTAATTTATTGAGCTGGACACTGAAGTCCCCACAGCTTTGAGTGGCTGCAGTAGTGGGTGATTGCCTGTGTGTGTCTCCCTCTTTCTCTCTGTCTGTGTCTCGCTCACATGCACACACCTCTGTCTCTCTCCCAGTTGTCACTGTGCCAGTCCCTGGGTGCCTTGCTTCGGGAAGGCGATCATCGCTGACACTCTGCATCTTTCGCTTCAAATTTTTTTTTAAAGCGAATTGGTGTGAGGTAAGTCCCAAACCCAGGACTTTGTTAGAACAGGGCAGGTTTTCAGGAGAGGTACTTAGCATTTTTTAAGGCAAAAGACCACAAAGAATTTAGACAAAGTGAAATGGACAATCCGCCACTTAGTACCTTAGTAATTGGGACAGGTGAAATTAACATCATTGAATATTTTTGAAAGGATTGTATTTAATGCAGTTAGTGAGTGAATTTCCCTCAATGTTGCTCTTACAAAGGAAGAGGATAATTAGGTGAAAAGTTAAGGTATAAACAAGATTTTGGCACCGAACAGTTAACTTTGAGAAATGAGACAAATGGATTGGGCTAAATGGTCCATTTCTTAGCTGTGACTTGGTTTAAGTTTATTTCATTGTTGTGGCGCAGGGAAAGCCATATCTCAGTTCCACAACGTTTGGAGCTTCCTCCCAGCCAGTGATGAGAACTTCATGTGCAGCTAGCTATCACCAACAGCGGTGTGCTGACCTGGCCGTCACTGCCTACGTTTGATGGATAAATATTGAATAGCCCACTTAGGTTCACGGCCATTGCTTTTCTTTCAGATGGTGCTCCTGGGATCTCCTACGTCCACCTGGAGAACTGACCCTCCGGCCGTGCTCTGTCCCCTCGGCGCTGACCCTCCGGCAGCGCGACGCTCCCTCAGTGCTACCTTGGAGTGTGAGCTGGAGTTTGAATGCTTGTTTCTGGTGTGAATTTGAGGCAATGTCATTTTGACAGGGCTTCGAGTGTTTGGCTGAAGGCATCTCGTGATTATATTCGTGAGCATTTCGCCCTCAGTTACTCATTACACATTCAAAGCTGTTTTGTGTCTCAGTAGAGTTTGTAGAATTCTAGTGTGGGGTCGCTGCATGAAGATGTCCTGTTGACAGTGTCCATTAGCTAAACAAGGGAGGGAGGGGGAATTAAAGATGGCTTATTTATAAAAAGGAAGAACTACCAACTGTGAAGCGATGTAATTGTGCTCGGTTTGTGTTGCTATCAGATGTTTCCCCATGTGAAAGGGTACTCCCCTGGGCTGGGAGGTTAGTTTTAACTCTGTTCATTCACAAGAGTCCAGCCTCTCAAAGCTGCCTTTCTTCTGGCTATCACTGATGGAAGAATTATGAACAGGTCACTTACTGCCTGAATACTGGCAAACAGTTTATTCTGTGACAGTTGCTGAGCTCTTTAGGATTTACTGCAGCATTTCCTGGTCCCTCTGGGATCTCCTTTTCAGACTCACTGGTGAATTCAAAGTGCAGAGCACACTGCCATCCCCAGGCGCTGGCTGGTGTTGCAGGAAGGACCCAGCCTGGAAACGTGACTGAACACTTTTTGCTTCAGTTTTGTGGGAAAGTTTCGCACATTATGTCCTTTCTCGTGAACTGGGACAACTCTGGAAACCTCAATGGCTGAATTATTACAGTGTGGTAGGAAACTTTATGTTCCAGTCAATAGATGTGGAGCAGGAAAGTCTATGTTTCAGGCCAAAACCCTGCTCCTCTGATACTGTCTGATCTGAGCTTTTCCAGCTCCATATCAATTGATTCTGGCTTCCAGCATCTACAGTCCTTACTGTCACTAAGCTTTGGGTCCCATCCTATTTGCACTAACTTGGAGCATATTGACTTGGAGCCTATGTCCTGCCCTTAACCTGTAACCCCTGCATGTTTATTCTACTCCAATGATCAGCCAATAATGCCTTGAATGACCCAGTTGAACCTGCATTCCCAGACCCTAACCACTTGCTCTCTTTTTCCCCTCAGCTGGTATTTGCTTCTGTTGCAAATCACCAAGAACAGGGAGCAGGACTTTAATCAGTTTACAAGTGGGAGTGGTTTCTCCCCATCCATTCTGTCTGGATGCTTCAAGATTTTGAAAACCCCTCTATCCAATCTCCTGTCAGCCTTCCCTCTCCAAGGAGAACAGTCCCAACTTCTTCAATCTATCCTCATCGCTGCAGTTGCTTATTCCTGGAATCATGCTTGTAATTCGCTTCTGCGCTTCCTCCAATGTGTTCACCTCTTCCCTATAGTGGGGCCCCCAGAATTATATCCAATACTGGAGCTGCAATTTCACTGGTGTTTTTATACACGTTCAGCGTCATCTCCCTGCTGTTGTACTCTATGTCCCTGTTTCCGAAGTTTGGAATATTGTAGGTTTCATTGACTGCTCTATCTATACGACCTGCTGCCTATAATGACTTATTCACAGATACCGGTGTCTCTCAGGCCCTGCACACACTCGATGATGATATTATCCTTTTTATTTTCGCTGACTGTCCATGTCCTTTGCATCAAAATGTGCCATCTCCCGTTCCTGTGTTAAACCTGATCAGCCACCTCTCTGTGGAGTTTGCACATTCTCCCCGTGTCTGCGGGGGTTTCCTCCACATGCTCCAGTTTCTTCCCACAATCGGAAGATGGGCCGGTGGGGTTACAGGGATGGGCCGGTGGGGTTACAGGGATGGGCCGGTGGGGTTACAGGGATGGGCTCCAGATCTGGATGGGATGCTCTTCAGATGGTTGGTGCAGACTTGGACTGAATAACCTCTTTCCGCACTGTAGGATTCTCTGATTCTAACTCCACTGTAAACCTTCCTTCAGCCTGGAAAATATCCCTGGACCATGACTGTGTTCTATCCCTCTTGCTCCTGTGCCTTTTCACTCCATGATGTTTAACTTCCCTCTGAAGTCTGTTGTGTATCAACACCTTCTGGTAATCGATGTATTTAACTGAACTGAATTTATTGTCCCGTGTACCGAGACTTGGTGAAAAGCTTTGTCTTGCGAGCAATATAGGCAGATCACAGAGTTAGATAGCGTCGATAAGTAAATAATAATAGGTAAACTGCGGCAAAAGCAAAAACACAGGTACAGGTGAATGTTAAGAGTTTGTGGGTCCATTCAGTATTCTAACAACAGTAGGGTCGAAACAGTTACGAAACCGGCTGGTGTGTGTGTTCAGGTTTCTGTACCTTCTCCCCAATGGTAGAGGTTGTAGAAAAACATTGCCAGGGTGGGATGGATCTTTGAGAATGCTGGCGGCCTTTCCTTGACAGCGGGGCCTGGGAGATGGATTCTATAGATGGGAGGTTGGCCTTTGTGATTGTCCGGGCTGAGTTCACCACTCTCTGTAACCGTCTACGATCTTGAATGGTACAGTTACCATACCGGGTAGTGATACATCCAGACAGAATGTTCTCTGGCGCAACAATAAAAGTTGATAAGGGTATTCGCTTAAGGGTATAGAAAGGGGACGAAACGTTTGCAACAAAAACTCCCAGCTCGGCGAACAGGAACAGAACCACAACAACGAGCACCCGAGCTACAAATCTTCTCACAAACTTTGAAGGGTATTCGCCGTCATGCCAAATGTCCTCAGCTGCCTGAGGAAGAATAGACATTGGGCATTTGTAACCAGTGCATCCACATGGAGAGTCCAAGAAAGCTTGTTGTGGATGACCACTCCCAGGAGCTTAACACTCCACACGTTCCCCCTCTGTGTTGTTAATGTGTAGGGGGGCACGAGTAACATCCCGCTGAAAGTCAATAATGAGTTCCTTGGTTTTGCCGGCGTTGAGTGCTGGGTTGTTCTCCGTGTACCATTTTTCCAGGTCTCCCACCTCCCAGCTGTAGTTGGTTTCGTTGCCATCTGAGATTCGACCGACTACGCTGGTGTCATCAGCGAACTTGTAAATGGCATTAGTCTGGTATTTGGTAACGCAGTCATGGGTATACAGTGAGTGCAGTAGGGGGCTGAGTACCCACCCCTGGGGGGCTCCAGTGTTGTGTTAGTGAGGATGAAATATTGTCCCCAATCTTCACTGACTATGGCCTGTGGGTCAGGAAACAGGATCCAGTTGCAGAGAGTGAGGCTTAGTCTGAGATCACTAAGTTGATGTACACCACATCGACAACGTTACCCTAATTGAACCTTACTGTTAACTCTTCAAAAAAACTCAGATTTTACCTGGAGAAATCCATGCTGAATCATCCCACTTTTCCATGTGACCGTTAATTCTATCCCAAAATAATTGCTTTCAGGTTGAATGTCCGATGTGAGGTTAAGAATATCGGGAGCTTGCTGTCTCTCCTTAGTGACAATTTATTATTTTTCTGATTTCAGGTGCAGCAGGGTTTTTGGAGAATTGAAGCTCTCGTTGTGATCAGTGGGGAGTAGTTCACGAGCTCACTGTCGTCATGGAGAATGAACAGAACCCAGCTCCCAGCAACACCACCAGCAGTACCCGCTCGCAGGTGCCCCAGATCTCTGTCTACAGCAGCTTGCCTGAGCGCCAGGCAGTCCAGGTAAAATGCTGATATGTTGTCCCTTTTCTTACCTTTCTGGCTCCACACTATTGTTTAAATCTGAACATCAGGCTGGGGAGTCCCCAGCTACATGTATGGCAGGGAATTAGCAAACTGACCGAAAGCAGGCTAGGCATTCAGCGCATTGAGTCCCCTCCACCGTTCAGTGAAATCGTGGTTGGTCTGGTGTCCCTCGACTCCATTGGCCTGACTTTTTCCCCTTAATCCTTGATTCCCTTGCTGCATTAAATGTCTCCCTGTCTGCCCGTCTCTCCTGAAAGACCCAGCCTTGATGGCCATTTGTGTTAAAGAATTCCACAGATTCACTCCCTGTGGAGAGAGGTTGCTCGGGGATCGCTGGAAGAGGTTGGAGGCTAGGATAGGGTGGGAGTGTCACTGAACCAGTCACCATATACTGCATGTGTTGGAAATCTGAAATAAGAATTAACACTTGTTTTAGTAACTGGATGGGCGGAGCATCTCGGGCAGTGACTGAGAGAACAGAGTTAACCAGCTACACCTTGTTTTTGTTAAGTGAGTTATTTCTTTGTTGAGTTTACGGAGGGTTTCTCTCTACAATGCTGAGGGAAGTTTCTCACTGTATCTTGCTAAACCCCCAATGTTTACTACCTGCCCTACACAATGGTATCCCTCTTGTCCAGTTCTAACCCTATTTTATCACGCACCGTTCCCAGAATGCCTCACCACTCACTGATATCCAGCAGAAGATGAGCATCCCTGGGGCCTGCGCCATCTTTGAAAGGCGCCTGTGCACTCGGACATTTGTGTTGCCAATCCGGTGTGACCCCTCGCTGGCAGTGTCTTGGCACAGCAGCCACAAAGCCACACTGTTCATGGCACAGTGTTGGCACGGCTGATACTCCCTCTCACACACCACCCCATTCTCTCCCTGTCCCCCCCCACCCAGTCACTGTTTACCCACCAGGACACAGTGTTCCTGTCCTTACCAACATCCTGCCTGAACACCCTCTCTCTTACCACCCCCTCCGTCTGTCCCCAATGCATTGTCCAGGTGGGGAAAGTAACATATGGGCAAATGATTCAAATGAAGAGTCATACTGGGCTAAAAATGTTACTCTCTCTGCGCCCACTCCATTCTCAATATCCCCCCAGCCCCATCCCCACCCAAACAGACCGGCTCAGGCAGCAGAACCACATCTTCAGCAGCTCCATCACCTGCTCCCCCATGGCCCTGGGGAAAAGCCTGCGTACCACTGTACTTGTGCCCCAGGTAGTTATGCGACGGTGCCATGAGCCATGGTCACAGTGGGTCACCCTTGTCCCATTCACCACCTTGTACAGCCCCAGATCCTCAGGTACAACAAGAAGACTGCAGGAATGTTGGCAGCTGCTATGGGAGTGAGGAGGTGGTACTGGTCATCCCAGATCACCTGGACATTCATGGAGTCGAAGTCCTTCCTGTTGATGAACCCCACGGTGTGGAGTCCAGCCCCATGAAGGGCCACATCTGGGCAGCCGAGAGCACTGTGCTCTGGGTGAGCCCAGCTCTGTTCCTGAATCCTGACCCTGACACCGGAACAGGAGGGAACTCTGTGTGATCTTACACAGACACCACTGGTTGGTGCTGGATGTAATTGGAGCACGACTGAGAGATCTCTCACAGGTCACTGTGTGAGGAAGGAGCCAGTCCCAAAGATGGTCAGGCAGTGTCACTTTTTTTTGATTTTAGTTTATTATTGTCACATGTACCGAGGTACAGTGAAAAGTTCTGTTTTGCGTGCAGTACATAACATTCAAAATTCATAGAGTAATGGAATACAGCCAGGAATACAAAGTTACAGTTGCACAGGAAGTGTACAAAAGGAAGATCAGCATTAAATTTGAAACTAGAGAGGTTCATCCAGCAGCCTAATAATAACAGCTGTTCTTGAAACTGTTGGTACGTGTGGTTAAGCTTTTGTATCGTTTTCCTAACAGGCGAGATTGGGAGAGATTATATCTGGGTGGCAGGCTGTCCTCCTGAGGCAGCAGGAAGTGTAGGGGGAGTCAGTAGATGGAGGGTTAGTTTGTGCGATGGACTGGGCTGTGTTCACAACTCTCTGCAGTTTCTGACGGAGCAGTTACTGTCCCAAGCCGTGTTACATTCAGATAGAATACTTTCTGTGGTGCATCTGTAGAAGTTGCTGAGGGTCCTTATGGATATGCTGAATTTACTTAGCTTCCTGAGGAAGAGGAGGTGTTGTTGTGCTCTCTTGACGATTGCATCAACATGGGAGGTCCAGGACAGATTGTGTTGGTGATCATCACTCCTAGGAACTTGACCATCTCCACCTCTGCTCCTCTGTGTGGAGTTTGCACATTCTCCCTGTGTCTGCGTGCGTTTCCTTTGGGTGCTCCAATTTCCTCCCACAATCCAAAGATGTGCAGGTCAGGTGAATTGGCCATTCTAAATTGCCCATATGGTTAGGTGCATTAGTCAGGGGTCAGTGTAGGGCAGTGGGTCTGGGTGGGTTACTCTTCGGAGGGTCAGTGTGGACCTTTGGGGCCGAAGGGCCTGTTTCCACACTGTAGGAAATCTAATCTAATCTTTGCAGGTAGGGATGTGCCTCAACCCACTTCCTCCCCCACCCATCCCACTGCAGCATGTGATATCTAACCCACTAACTGCAGGTTAGTCAGCTTAAGGTCACCAGTGAGGGAAATGCTTAGAGACTTTTAATCTTGGACAAAATGAACATGTCATGGAAAAAAAAGACTAATAACTGAAGTCAGTGTAGATTTGATGTGGATCTGGTTTGATTAATCTGATTGAAATCCCAGAAGGTAGATCAGGATAGAATGACAGGTGAGAATTGCAATGCAAAAGGCATTTGGCAAAGTCCAGCTCCACACAACAGATTAATTTGCAACATTGAAGCCCGTTGGGTCTCGTTAATATAGAGGATGGGTTTGGAGCAGAGTGGAGGTGAATTTGTTGCATGGCGTGAGCCCTGGTGTCCTCCAGGGGTCGGTGTTGAGCTACAGCAATGGCCAGGGAACCGAATGGGCAAAGTTTGTGAATAGTCTGAAAGTTGGAAAGTGACTGAGGGGGAGGAGGAGACACCAGGGGGCACGACAGACTGGGAAACTGTGCAGGAGTGTGTCCGATTTAACTGCAATACAGAGAAAAAGAAGTTGGGGAAATGAAGAAAGTCAAAAAATGAAAGGTGAACAGAGATGGTGAGTGAGCACTAATCTTTGAAATGTGCAATGCATGTTATTATTACAAGAAAGCTGTGGGATCCTCGTCTTTACGAATGGCTTTGTAAAGGAGAAAGCAGAGCAGCCTCTGTGAAACATTTGATTGTTCATTGGTTCATGCCCAGCTAGAATGCTCTGAGCAAGTCACTGCACCCTTTAGAAAAGAAGTTAAGCAAAGATCTCCAAGGCTGGTATCAGGAATGAAGGGCTTGCGTTAATGTGGAGAGACTGGAGGAATTAGGGTGGTTCCCTTGGGAGCAGAGCGCCATCGGGGAAGGTTTCATGGAGGGAAATCATGATGTGGAGGTGCCAGTGTTGCTTGTTTTCACTGACAGAAGGATCAATAACCAGAGAAACACTGTAAGGTAATTGGCAAGGGACCCAGAGGGAACATGAGAAAGAGTAGAGAGTGTGGAGCTGGAAAAGCACAGCAGTCAGGCAGCATCCGAGGAGCAGGAAAATCGGGTCCTGATGAAGAGCTTATGCCCGAGATATCAATTTTCCTGCTCCTCGGATGCTGCCTGACCTGCTGTGCTTTTCCAGCACCACACTCTCGACTCTGATCTCCAGTATCTGCAGTCCTTGCTTTCTCCTGCGAGTTAGGACAAATGGCTTGAGGATGGTGGAAGCGGATTGAGGCAATACTTTCAAAAGTAGGCTACAGAACTTTGATGTGAAATACCTGCCAGA